>NW_004443967.1:10811714-10824346 GCF_000243295.1 Trichechus manatus latirostris | reverse complement strand
CCTGACAGGGAACACAACAGAGGGTCCCTGATGGAGCAGTAGAAGGATGGGGTGCAGAACTCAAATACTAGTAAGAAGACCAGACTTAATGGTCTGACTAAGAGTGGAGGTGCCCCGGAAAGCATGGCCCCTGGTCTCTCCATCACCCCAGAACTAAAACAATTTCCGAGGCCAACTCTTCAGACAGGGATTGGACTGGACTGGGGGACATAAAGTGATACTCGTGAAGAATGTGCCTCTTAGACAAGTAGATATAAGAGACCAAAGGGGCGGCTTCTGTCCAGAGGTTAGAGGGGAAGGTAGAGAGAGTTAGGAGCTGGTTGAATGTTCATGGGGAATCAGGGGCGGAGGGGAGGAGTGTACTGTCGCAGAAAGGGGTGAGCAGTTGGGGTCCCATAACAATGTATGTTATAAAAAAAAAAAATTCTGTATGGGAGACTACCTTGAAATGTAAACTTCATTTAATTACATCAATTTAAAAAAATAGTTAAAAAAAATACTAACAAGAAACTAAAAAAAAAGAAATAATGGGCTTGCTTGTTATTAATGCAGATTCCTGGGCACCACTCAGGACTCACCCCAGAGAGCCCGGTTCCTAGCTCCCAGGGCCTATCAAGGTGATAGGAGGACTGCCTGGTGGAGGCCACACCTCCCGTGGCCACCTGTCTGCCCCGTCTGCCGTGGTGGGGATGACTCTCTCCAGGCCGGCTGTGGGCTGCAATTTATCTACAGAGGGACACGGCATGGTAGGTTAGATTCCCGGGACAAGCCTCTCAATTATTCTGTGTTACTTTGTTTTCTTTACACATATCCCAGGCCTGATACAATAGGTGGGCCTCCTCCCAGCCGTGCAGCAGCCGCTCGGAGCATTGCTGGAATTCATCCCTCAGCCGGGCATACCCCTTGGCAGAGCATCCGTGGTGAGAAATGTCCTTGTAGGGTGGATGTGATGTGTGGAAGGAGCCAAGGCCACTTGGCACCCAGTAAGAGGACGGAGGCAAGTGATCCAAGGGGGAAAACACAACTGGGTCCCTGGCCAGGGAGAAGGGCCTGACGTGGGCAGAGTCTCTTTTAGACGCCAGGGGAGGAGGGGCTCCATTCTTGCCCCGGCAAGGGCAGCAGGAAGGCCCGCATGCGCCTGAACATGTGATGTGCTTTGGAACCGGGTCTGCTACGCTGGTTGAGTCTGCCCCTGCTCCTGAAGGGAAGGGGTGGACCGCTGCGAGGGTGGGGGGCCTGGACGGGGACTCACCTTGCCAGTGATGCTTGTAGTCACACATGCGGGACAGGGCGATCATCATGGCGCAGTACAGGGGCAGGATGGCGGCGCACAGCCGCCAGCTCTTGCCCCGCCCGCTCTCGGTGAAGCAGTGTAGCTTGCCGGCCAAGTAGAACGTTGTGAAGCCAAGGCCAGAAAAGGCAACTGCCGAAGAGAAAGAGCAGGTGTTACTCCAGGGGGTGGTGACTGGCGGGGGCACAGGGCATCCTGGGCCTCCTGCCCGCCATCTTGCACACCCCCAGGGCCGAGGCCATGCTGGCACCAGGCACCAGCTAGTCAATCTGTGCTCTTGTTACAACCATGTCAGTATGAGCTTTTCAACCGTGAGAATGACCTTCCAGGCTTGCATGTGACCAAAGCCTATTCTATCTTGTTCATTCATTCATTCAACAATGATTTCATGAACACCTATTGTGTGCTAGGTAGGCACTGTGCTAAGGGTGGGGAATAAAAGATATGTCACATCCTACCTGGCCTCAAGGAGCTCACAGTCTGGTTAAAGGACCTGGCCACACTAATAAAGTCGTTGTGGTCGAGTCGATTTTGACTCATGATGACCCTATACCCATATACTATACACCTGTTGCTATTGAGTCAATTCCAACTCACAGCGACCCTACAGATAACTTTAATACAATGTGTTAAGTTCTAAAAGAAAAAAGCGCAGACAAGGGGCAACAAAGGAAAAGGAAAAGGTGGCACCCACAGCTGGTTTCCCGGAGGACATAATAAGCAAGCATCAGATGGACAAGGTGGAGGAGAGCCTCCAGCCTGAGGGTGTGAGTGTCCAAAGCACAGGGCATTGATAGGACTGGGGGCTTTGCAGCAGGTGGGATGGGAGAAACGTCAGGGAATGCTGTTTGCAGATCAGCAGGTTTTATTCAGTGAGTAATGGGGAGCCATTGAAGGCTCTTGAGCTGGGTGGGTAATATGATCAAATTATCTTCATCAAACTATTCAGAATACTTTCTTTTCAAGATGCTTAGGGAGCTATATACAGGGTGTGCCCCTCACCGTGACGTCATGACTAGGGGGTGGGCTATGGAGAAACGGGGGCTGGAGAAGTTAGATGCCTTGTCTAGCATCAGTTGATCCTGGAGCCCGGGCTGGAAGCAGACCCTAAGAATTTTCTAAAATGATGCCAAAATCATACTCTTGGACAAAGATGAACTGATCTTCAGTATTCTGAGGAAGCAGCCGTGGACTAGATGAACTAGATCGCTGCTGTCCTGAAGCTTAAAGACAAGCCAAGCAGACTGCTAATGAGCAAGAGAACGAATGCAGACTCAGACCCATTCAAACAGTGATGTGCTGTGAAGAGAGCAAAACTGGGTGACGTGACCGAGAGGCGCAGGCTTGGGGTCACCATTAGACGGCACGTCCAGGGGGAAACCAGCCCTCGACTGCACAGCAGGCAGGAATGGAAAAGCAGTATCTGTATTTTTAAAGCTTCAAAGCAGCCCTGACCCCAGGAGGAAAATGTACCAATCAGTTGGTCTCAACTGGTAGAATCATCTATTTGGGGGAAAGAATCTAGGCCTTATTAAGTGATAGAGAGCAATAGTGAGAATGAGTGTGTGTGTGTGTGAGTGTGTGTGACAGAGTGTGTGTGTGTGAGAGTGTGTGTGACAGAGTGTGTGTGTGTTTGTGTGTTTGTGTGTGTGAGTGTGTATGTGTCTGTGTGTATGTGAGTGTGACACAGAGTGTGTGTGAGACAGTACGTGTGTGTGTGTGTATGTACGTGAGAGTGTGTGTGTGTTTGTGTATGTGAGAGTGCGTGTGTGAGAGTGTGTGTATGTGAGAGTGCGTGTGTGAGACAATGTGTGTGTGTGTGTACGTATGTGAGAGAGAGAGAGGTACCTGGGGACTCGGTCACATATAGAGTTCTGAGCTTTTCATCCAATTAGGTTTAAAACATGGCTGGCGCTCAGTGACATTTAGGGTGGGCCTTCTGTGCACTAAAACAATGGTCCTCAACTGTGGAGTCACCTTTAAAACTAGGTAAGTTTTTAAAAATACTAGTAGCCAGGTGCCACTGCCAGGGATGCCGTTTGTACAGGTCCAGAGGGGTCCTGGCATCTGTGTTCGTTTTCTAAAGCTCTGCAGGCAACCGTAACGGCAGCCGGGATTGAGCAGGGGCTAGTTTTGACCTCTTCTGGCCGCCAGCCTAATCAAAACTTTCCTCTTGATTAGAAAGGATCGCAAGGGGCACAGCTCCTAGGTAACCAGCCCACGCACCAGGCTGGTACAGTGGGTCTTGTAACCCTCACAATGCCAGGACACCAACGCCGTTACATGATGGCCAATGGCCTGAGCAGCGGCCTCGGCATCACATGGGAGCTTGCTAGAAATGCAGACTCTCAGGCCAGCCCCAGACCTACTGAGTCAGAATCTGCTTTTCAACCAGATCCACGTGTGATCTGTATGCACGCTGAAGTTCCAGAAGCCCTGGCCGACATGCTCGTCACCTTTCTAACAGATCTTGGAGAGCCCAACCTAAGGAATCACACAGACTAGGGAGAAAACCTTTCCAAGGAGCGGCTGGTGGATTCCAACTGCTGACCTTTTTGCTTAGCAACTGAGCTCTTAACCACTGAGCTACCAGGGTACCTGTGACATTTCCATTCAATGGACTACGATGCAACCATGAAAATTATTGTGATTATACAGGAAGACAGGCTATTCTTGGAATGCTGAGTGAAAATGGCAGGTTCAATATAATTACAGCTATGTTGTTGCTGTCATCCCTGACTCACGGTGACCCCATGCCGGGCTATTGTATGCAAAAATGAATAAACGGCAGCTTTTTCAAATTATATCTGCTAATAACGTGTCGCTGTGAGGCTAGGAGCCCCAGTGGCACAGTGGTTAAACGCTTGGCTGCTAACTGAAAGGTAAGCAGTTGGAATCCACCAGCCGCTCCTTGGAAACCCTGTGGGGCAGTTCTACTCTGTCCTGTCGGGTCACTATGAGTTGGAAGTGACTCCATGGCAAGAGGTTTGGTTTCTGGTTTTTTTTATGAGTCAGAATTCAACTTGATGGCAATGGGTTAATAATGCGTCTTCTTTCTTAAATGGAATAGTAAACCAAGTTAATCCCAGAAATAAAGTGAGGAAGCGAAAGTAGGGAACTGCAAACGTGGGTGGTGTGTGTACTGAAACACTTGGAATAATGGTCAGCACTCCAAGAGCAAAGCGGTGCTGACCCAGAACGGCGCTCTGCTGACAGCAAGGCTACATGAGGGCCTCAACTGGCTGGCCCGCTCTGGATCCTCTGCTGTGATGCAAGGGGACTCAGTGATTTACACGGTGTTCCGAAGTGGCACCGTTTGGCCACCATCCTAGCAAGCACAATGGGCTCTTAATTTCCCCATCTCACCCACTTTGCTCTGTTCCTTCCATTCCTTTACACTCTTGCAGGAGGTATCGGAGCGGGCAGGGAGGCTGGGCAGTTGGCTCCAGTTGGTTTCGGCCTCTGGGGCTCTCAGGGAGGAGAGTAAGGGACTTTGCTCAAATCAGACACTAGCAAGTCTATCCACCTAATGAAGCTGAATGTGGGGGAGCTGACACGAGCTGCCCCAGGGCTTTGTCAGGTTATGCATGAAAGTCTCTAAGACTGGAACCAAAACAGGGGCAGCCCTGGGGTGTTGCCAGATCAGCATCTGGGGGCGGGGGAAAAATGTCAATTAGCCGAGAGTGGATGTTGAGGAGGAATCTATGTCCCCATGAAAACATAATCTGGAGACTTTTAGAACAGAGGTGGCCCAGCCAAAGCAACCAGCACCACCTGAGCCTCCCAGCACATGCTTGGGATGGATAAGGGAAAAACTAGTTGCCTTGGAGTTGACTCTGACTCGTGGCAACCTCACATGTGTCAGAGTACAACTGTGCTCTGTAGGTTTTTCAATGGCTGATTTTACAGAAGTAGATTGCCAGGGCTTTCTTTCGAGGTGCCTCTGGGTGGACTCGAACCTCCAACCTTTCGGTTAGCAGCTGAGTGTATTAACAGTTTGCGTCACTTAGGGATAAAGAAAGGGGTCAAGACCTCGGGTTAGTGGTTTGTGGCCAACCCTCAAGCTCTACCCGATCGCCTCCCCGTTCCCCAGGGACTCTAATTTGGGCCAGCTTTGGCACCTTCTTTGGAAAGCACGTGAAACGTATCTTTCCCCAAAGTGCTGAAGCATCTGCTTCTTTGAGAAAGAGGAGACGTTCCAGGGCATTTTTAGAGGCTGAGTTCAAGAGCCTAGACCCCATGAGCACCTGGGAGCAGCTTGCCTTCTTGGACACATTCTATTGGACCTTTGGGCAGCACCCTGAGAGAATCCCTGTGTGCTCTTACTTTTCTAGGTGAAATGATGAGGCTCCGAATGCATGCTAAACCTGGTTCCTGCCGTTTTCTCACTGAGACTTATACAGCTACTGAACCAACCCAGTCTTTTGACAAAGGGCTTCCCAGGTGACTCCTTCCAGCCCTCTGGGCATGTCTGAACTTTGGGCGGAGCTGGTCCTTCGCGTATCTGCTTGTCCAATAACTATCTCCGCAAGAATTCAACTCTACAAGCCATACTGAATTAATATGACTCTACAGCTTTTCTGCCACCTCCTCCTGTGAAATGGGAGGCCTGGGGACCAGCAAGCAATCTCTGCTGCCCCAGATCTGAGATCCTAAACCTCAGGGCTCAAATTCTTATTCAGCTGGGAGAAAAAGAAAACCAGAAGACTATCAAATGAATGTTTTTAACTCTAGCCAAACAATATCCTCAGAGAAAACATGCATTTGAGACACAAAAACCAAAAGCAAACCCATTGCGGTCGAGTCAATTCTGACTCATAGCAACACTAGAGGACAGAGTAGAAGGGCCCCATAGGGTTTCCAAGGAGCAGCTGGTGGATTTGAACTACCAACCTTTCGGTTAGCAGCTGAGCTCCTAGCCACTGTGCCACCAGGGTTCCATATGAGACCCAGGATGGTTGTCAAACCATTTATCCCAGTGTTAGAAGATGTTCGTTCCAGCTGACTCTGCCCTTCCCCTTAAACGCAGAGCTTTCAGCAGGATTAAGAAACAAAACTGGGAAATGAACATTCAAAGCATACGCAGGGCACTGGATGTTTTGTAAGATGGGGACTGCAAATCAATAACCAGTTGCCGCTCAGCTGATTCCAGCCCATGGCAACCCCACCAATAACATTACCATCACGTTGATTCTGACTCACGGCAAGCCCACGTGTCAGAGCAGAACTGTGCTCCACAGGGTTTTCAGTGGCTAATTTTTTGGAAGTGAACTGCACACACCCACGCGCACATACATTCATATGCACACATATGTACATGCACACACGTACCCAGGGACACATTGCCCAGGAAGCAAGGTAAGCACAGGCTTACCTGTGCTTACTTACTAATCTGCAGTGAACAGTTTCACATGGATTTCACCACATCAAGCTTTTCACCACATCAAAGATTCTGCTTTTAGGTATAGCTGGCATCTGTCTCTCTCCCAACCCCACAGCACCTCCCTACAGAATCCAAGCCTCTTTTCAAAATTCACAATCCTGGACAGGGGCAGATGACCCAGTAAACAAGGTAACCACGGGCTTACTTGTGCTTACTTACTAATCTGTAGCACACAATTTCACTTTTTTCTGTGGGGAGGCGCTGTGGGGTTGGGAGAGAGACAGAAGCCAGCCATACCTAGAAGCAGAATCTTTGATGTGGTGGAAAAATGTGAAATTGTTCACTACAGATGATCTGGTAAGCAATGTAAGCACTGTGCTTACCTTGCCTATTGGATAATCTGCCCCTGCTCACACCTCTTTTACTACTGATGAAAAGGAAGTGCTCTCAGTGATCAGGAGGGAAGAGCGCACGCGCCCCTTGCTTTCAGGTGGGTAGCAGGTTTTCTTGGCTGGAAGCAGCTGACTGTAAACATTCCTATGTTGACTTAGCTGTGAAAAGCAAAGGTGTCTCTTGGAGCCCCTGAACCAGGAAGAAGATGACAGATGGGGGTCTCCCCACCCACATTTAGCACTTCCGATGCTCACTCCGCTGCTGCCGGTGAAAGCAGACAAGCAAAGCATCATATAAAAGGAGAAGGTGACAGAAGGTGATGCCAGGCACATCCTGTGAACAGGCCTCTCTGCCTGCCTGGTGACACTTAACGGGAACGGCGGAGCTTTCTCGCTGGCTGCATCGATGAATTACCACGGGTTCCAGCTCTCGCCTTGCAGAGAAAGGTCTCTTTACTAAGCTAGCTTGAGTACAAGAATGAGGTTTTTCTTTCCTCCCGAGTTAGTGTTTAAACCAGTGGAAGACCTTTAGACCCTAATGATCACAAGAAATTAGAAAATTGGCACCGAAAACAAATAAAAAGCTTTAAGGGTCAATGAGGTAAGAACCAGAGGGACAAACACAGCTTTTCATGGTGTTTTTTTTCAGTTTTGCTAATTATAATAAATTTCCACAGGGAAAGGATCGTTCCTGACACCAAAACTATGATGGCATCGTAATGAGACAATCTGTACAAACTTTCCATTTTGTGATGTTCAAAATCCAAGAAGGAGAAGAAAAATACCAGGGGGCTGAATAAATATTAACATCGAAAGGTGTTTGAGGAAGATGCAAGTGTGTCTCCACGAGACCTTTCAAAACCAAGAACGCGGAAGCAAGCGTGCCTGCCCAGTGCCTACCAAGTCCACCTGTAAGCAGGAGCACTGTGTTGGGGGTCAGGGACTTGGGTTCCAGTGTTGGCTCTGTCATCAACTGAAGACACGATCTTAGGCAAGTCACTTTCCCTCTCTGGCCTCAGTTTCCTCTGTAAAATGAGAGGCTGGACCACAGGCAGCCACCATGTCACACCCATGGGGGTCGGGCAGGTAGAGAATGTGAGTAAAGCAAGTTAGATAAGAAGGCTTTCTTGCAACAGAAAACCCTCCTGGTCTACCTGCTATCATTCAACTACTGTAGACACTCATAAGGAATGTCATGAATAGCTCCCCTTCTAGAAGACAGCAATGGCTTACTGGGATGATAAATGGCAACAGACACCTGACGTCAATGCCAGGGAGACAGTGGTGCGGACAGTAAACTGCAGAGCACTCGCCTGTCTAAGAGACAAGCCCGCCTCAGCTCCCGCCAATGCCTGCCAGAGGAAATGTGGGCTTCATGTTCCCAGAAGGTTGATCTTCTGAGAGAAGAGGAAAATCCCGGTATTTATGGGAAATTTCTGGTTTGAAACGTTAACAACTAATCAAAAACATTGATGTGTACATCAATGTTCACTGCAGCGCAGCCAAAAGGTGCAAACAATCCAACCATCCCTACACCGATGCCTAGCTCTACAACATGTGGTCTACCCATACAGTGGAGGACGTTCTCAGCCATAAAACAGAATGAAGTTCTGATACATGCCGTGACGTGAATGAACCTGGAAATAAGGTTCATTATTAATAATTATTTTATTATTACAGTTAATGAATTATTAGTGAAATCAGCCACAGGCAAAAGGACCAATACTGTATAATGCCATGTATATGAATTATCTAGAGCAGACAACAGCATGGAGTTAGAAAGTAGATTAGTGGTGGCCGGGGCTGGGGGCAGGGAATGAGGAATGACTGCTCAAGGGGTCCAGTTTCTGTTCAGGGTAATGAAAAGTTCTGGAAAGAGACAGTGGTGAGGGCTGCACAACACTCTGAGTGTGGCTAAGGTCAGTGGACCATACACTTGAAAATGGTTAAAATGGCTAATTTTATGTTGTGTATATTTTATCATAATAAAAAAAAGTAATACAGTGCAAACCAAAAGAAGTTCACCCGCTGGTTCGGAGGGCTGGGCGTGCAGGCTGCCGGCTGAGGATCTACTGCCTAAACGACCTTCTAAGCCCGAGCTTAAACTACACACATCAGTGTGTGCCTACTGTCCACACGAGAGCAAAGAGCACTTGATATGTTTGAGGTGATTTTGTTTAAAACAACAGCGACAAACTAAATTACACAGCCAATTTGAGAACTAAATAGTTCAAGAGCAAGCAGACTGCGTGCTATTTAAGAGGTGGGCCTGTAAGGCAGACTGAGCAGAACGCAGTGCTCAGCTCTGCCCCTCAGTCCTGTGTAAGTTCACCTCTCAGGGCCTCAGTTTCCTCATCTGTATATAGGGCCAATAGCTCGTGCCTCACAGTTATCACGAGGATGAGTGAATGAGACGTTGTCAGACGCTAACCACAGTGCTTGGCACACAGTGGCCACTCTGCCTGCTGCAGCAGCGGCTATATTACAGGGTCTCAGTTCTGTAAAGTTCCATTTTGAAAGAAAAGCCTTCACAAGATCTACTTTAGTAACTTGCAGCGCTTTAGTTACAGAGCTGAGTGTTCGCTTGGACAGAATTCCAGGGCCGGGTTCTCAGGCTCCTGTAACACACAGCCTCTGAGCTCTCAGAAGAGCCCTGGTGGTGCAGTGGTTAAAGCGGCTGGCTGCTAACCGAAAGGTCAGTGGTTTGAACCCAACCAGCAGCTCCACAGGAAAAAGATGTGGCAGTCGATTTCTACAAAGACTACAGCCTTGGAAACCCTGTGGGACCATTCTACTCTGTCCTATAGGGTCGCTATGAGTCAGAATCAGCTGGACAGCAGTGGATTTGGTTTTGGGTTTTGGGAGGCTCTCGGGAGATGTGAGCTGATCAATTTCACAAACTTGAAGACTCAGTGAACTGGGATAGGAGAGCTGTCTTCTCATCTCACTCCGCGGGATGCCTGGAGTTCTCCAACGGGGGGGTCAGACAGGAGGCCATTCCTGGGACTCCTCAGAGACAAGTGTCACTGTGTTGCGATGCACTACAGACCCAAATTCTCTCTACGTGTGGCATAAATCATTCTTCCTCTTTTGAAAGAGAATTTCTTAATCAATGACTTAGAATATTCTTGAATATAAACCAAAACACCAAACCAAACCAGTTGCCGCCGAGTCGATTTCAACTCTTGGTGACCCCATGCGTTGCACAGTAGAACTGTGCTCTGTAGGGTTTTCAAGGCTGTAACCTTTTAGAAGACCTCCAGGCCTTTCTCCCAAGGCACCTCTGGGGAAGTTTGAACTGTCAACCTTTCGGTTAGTAGCCAAACACTTAATTGTTTGCACTCCCATTATCTAATATAATTTGTCATTAAAAAAAGAAAACAGAATGAGTATCTTAGACAGGCTGACACTAGTCATTTTAAGGACTTCAACCCCTCTCTGGGCTCTGCCTACAAGTATGACTCCAGAATCCTCCTGTGGCCTTCAGAACAGAAGTCCCCCTGTTCTTCTACAACTGCCTCCAGAAGTCTGGGCTGGACCCAGTGAACAAGGTTCGATGCTCTCAGACCCATCAGATAAGGGGAAGCAATAGAATGGAGGCCATAGGAGACACCCAGGGCCTGAGGGGTAGATAGGAGGAGTGACGTTTCAATGACTAGAAAACGAAGCGGGAACTGTGCCAACTTGAGCAGACACTAAACGTGTCCATCAAAAGGACAGGAAGACGACCGTGTGCTGAGTGGCTCCCAATTTCCAGGCACGTGCTAGAATCTTCCATTACCATACCTCACTTCATCCCAGAACAACACAATGACGTAGCTATTAGGCCCATTTTATGGATGAGAAATGGAGGCTCAGAGAGGTCAAATTATTTACCTAAGGTTAATACAGCCACTACATTATTTTTAAACAGAGTAAAATTACTTTTAGATAATTTAGATAAACAGAGTGAATTATTTTTAGATAGTGCTAAAATCCCAAATTGTCTTAGTATATCTGCAGGTATAATAACATTATCTGGCTATTGGTTTTTATCATGGCCTCCACTGACGCCCTAGGACCTGGCACCCACTACATGCTTACAGAGACCTTTATTCATTCCACAAGCATACCTGGACCCTACGAAGTACTCTGACACCATGCCAAGGTCCTTGGGGACAGAAAGATGTGCATCAGAAAAGGGCATGTCCTCCACGCCCTGCTTCCTGCAGGGTGACGCCTAAGCCACAGCACCAGTGAGATTCCATGCACAGAGATCTCACAGTCCTGTCTGAGAAGAAGCAATGGTGAAAAGGAAAGAGCCAAAAAGCTCATAATTGGCCTGAAAGCAAATGTCAGAGGCAGGAAACGCAAACAGAGAAAAGCAGACTGTAAATTCCTTGTGTGACCCCAGTTTGCATCTTCAAAGAGGATTTTGTTCTGAAAAAAAAAAAAAAAAGAACCAACTTAAGTACAATGCACCCAAAGTGCAGAGGAAGCACCACGGGAGGGAAGACACCAGACTCTGGGGGGAGAAAATGGGGGTCCTTCTGTCAAACTGCCAGAGGTACAGTCCTGGGAGCCAGCAGTTAACGGAGGCAAGCGAGGTATCAGCAAAGGAGGATTGAGGATTTTTAAATGACAGAAGCCACTTTGGCTCCCCCAGATACCCTGCTCTGCTTGCTGAAAAATGATGATTAGGAACCATAAAGGTGACATTGCTCCTCTCCCAGGAGAGAGCCATGCGCAGTCACCAAGGCGGGGTGGTCTGCTCCATCAGAGCATCCTAATCCACAGAAGGCCCAGCTCCCCAGGACACTTTTTCCTTTTCTCAGCCTTGAAGACATGCCACAACGATCTGAAACACAGTGTAAGAACAAGGCTTCCAAAGGAGGAAATGGCCTTTTCCCACTATACCACCGGGGGAACTGAGAGAGCATGGGCTGCATTCAGATATAGATAGTATCTTAATGAAAAAATAGTTCTATTTTATCTCCAAAGGAGTTAGCAGAACATCAACTCAGTGGCGAGATTTGAACAGTAATATGCACATTTGAGAAACAGCCAGAAGACAGCAACCATGACTTTGCCCAGTGTGCTCATCTGACCATCCTCTGTGGGTGAACAGACCTCAGGTTGTTGTCATCGTTAGCTGCTGTGGAGCTGGTTCCTGTTTGGCCCCTGACTCATGACCACCACGTGTTACAGAGCAGAACTGCTCCATAGGGTTTTCTTGGCTGTAATCTTTATGGAAGCAGTTCACCAGGCCTTTCTTCTGAGGAGCCGCTGGGTGGGTTCAAACCACCAACCTTTCAGTTAGCAGTCAAGAGCTTAACCGTTGCACCACTAAGGCTCCTTCCTCCAACCCTGTTGTTGTTAGGTGCCACTGAGTAGGTTCTGACTCACAGCAACCCTACGTACAACAGAATGAAACACTGCCCCGTTCCTGCGCCATGCTCACAATCATTGTTATGGTTGAACCCAATGTTGCAGTCACTGTGTCAATCCATCTCATTGAGGGTCTTCCTCTTTTTCACTGACCCTCTACTTTACCAAGCATGATGTCCTTCTCCAGGGACTGGTCCCT
>NW_004443967.1:10784026-10811614 GCF_000243295.1 Trichechus manatus latirostris | reverse complement strand
CATTGAGGGTCTTCCTCTTTTTCACTGACCCTCTACTTTACCAAGCATGATGTCCTTCTCCAGGGACTGGTCCCTCCTGATAACATGTCCAAAGTACTTGAGTCTCGCCATCCTTGCTTCTAAGGAGCACTCCGGTTGTACTTCTCCCAAGACAGATTTGTTCATTCTTTTGGCAGTCCATGGTATATTCCATGTTCTTCGCCAACCCCATAATTCAAGGGCATCAATTCTTCTCGGGCTTCCTTATTCATTGTCCAGCTTTCCCATGTACACGAGGCGACTGAAAACACCATGTCTTGGGTCAGGGGCACCTTAGTCTTCAAGGTGCCATCTTTGCTTTTGAACACTTTAAAGAGGTGTTTTGCAGCAGATATAACCAACGCAATACATCACTTGATTCCTCTAACCCTAGTCTCCTTTAATTGCCAAAGTGTAACTATAAAAACTCCACTCTGGGGCACCAGGATGCTTTAGCAACACACTGAAGCACTGGATTTCATTTTAGGAGATGTTAAATATTTTAATTATGGGGACTTTAAATGGCATTTTTATGCCAACAGTGGTTTGGTTAACCAGAAAACAGAAACAATGCTCCTCAAAGAAAAACACAAAAGGAAGCCTACCCAAACAGTACCTCGTTATTCAAGTGCAATGAACTCCAACTAATACTTAATTACAAGAGGCATTTGGAGGCTTAGGGTAGAATAAGACACAGCATTCTCCCGAGGCACTTGACTGATTTCTCAGATTGCAAATTCAAGCCACTGAGAATTCTGAAAACATTGATTTAGCAAGAGATAGCCCAGGGAGCACTCAAGGCTTGCAACGGGAATAAACACAGAAGAAATGAAACTGGCCAGGTTGCCTGTTACGTGTCACACCAGGATGGATTGCAAGCTTCATTGCTATTTCATTTTTCTAACGTAGCTATTTCTTAAGGGTGAAAAGACAGACTTCATTCCTTTTTCTCTTGTTCATTATAAAACACGCCCGCGACTCTGTGCCATTTGTTCTGATGTTCTGTATGAGTTGTAGAAGGTCTGACAAAACTGCTAAGCCAAGACCTGGATTATTTATTTTCTTTGAAAATCATGAGCAATGAAACATGCTCCATAAATATGAAAATAAAAGAAAATACTTTTGTTATAAAGTTTTCGAGGAAGAAAACAGCTACTTCATGCATGAATCGTCAAAAGGAGATTTCTTCAGGGAGTACAGCATCTTGACCTGAATGTAAACCCGTTGCAGTCATATCAATTCCGACTCATAGCGACCCTACAGGACAGAGTGGAAGTGCCCCATAGGGTTTCCAAGGCTGTAATCTTTACAGAAGCGGATCACCAGGTCTTTTCTCCCATAGAGCGGCTGGTAGATTGGAATCATCGACCTTTCGGGTAGCAGCCAAGTGCTTAACTACCACACCAGCAGGGCTCCTTGACTTAAATATAAGACAGGTAAACATTTATGTAAAGTAGCATCAAAGCAACTGGGTTTGAATCCTAGCTTCACTACTTGCTAGCTATGTGATTTTGGGCAAGATCCTTAGCACTCAGGATTAATAAGAGTATCTATCTTTGAATTATGGTGTTGGCAAAGAGTATTGAATATACCATGGACTGCCAGAATGAACAAATCTCTCCTGGAAGAAGTATAGCCAGAATGCTGCTTAGAAGCAAGGGTGGCAAGACTTCATCTCATGTACTTTGGACATGTTATCAGGAGGGACCAGTGCCTGGAGAAGGACTTCATTCTTGGTAAAGCAGAGGGTCAGTGAAAAAGAGGAAGACCCTCAATGAGATAGATTGACACACTGGCTGCAACAATAGGCTCAAATATAGCAACAACTGTGAGGATGGCACAGGGCCGGGCAGTGTTTCATTCTGTTGTACATCGGGTTGCTAAGAGTTGGAACTGATTCAACAGCACTCAACCACAACAACCTCCTAGGGTTTTCCTAAGGATTAAGTGATACAATGCATGTAGAACATCTGGTCCCTGCCCAGCATACAGTAAGCACTCAATAAATGTTTGCCGTATTTTGGGTGCTGATATATAGTCAGTAGAAAGCCTCTAAGCTTAGCTCAGAATACACAACAGGATATTGAACTTTCTCTGTGTTCCTTCCATTGCAAATGGCAAGCTTAGCTTCTGCACGCAGGTCCACACATGGGGAGTCCTACCCACGAAATACGAACGTACACCATGTGTCACCTAGAGCCGGGAGAAATGGCACTCTCCCACAACCACAAACAGATACTTGGTTGGAAATAGTTTAAGTTAAATATAACCATTGCGCTGCCACTGTGATTTCCAACATGAGAAAGAGGAGTGGAAACGTCAGAAAACTCAAGGCACTGCTGGCCACCTGCTAGCTGTAAGCAAGCCAGCACCTCCAGGACCAGAGTTAGTCCCCAGGACACTGCCAGGAATCTTTGCAAAAACATGGATAACAGGGAAGGTGCCAGAAGCCTGATGGCAGGGAAATACCCTGATTTGTAAAAAAAAAAAAAAAAAAAACATTTAACGAAGAAATTGGAATTCTTCAAACATTTGATATTGGTCTCTGGAATATTCAAAGCATACCGGTTACCAGTTGCTGTTGAGTCGATTCTAACTCATGGCAACCCCTTGTGTGTTAGAGTAGAACTGCTCCACAGGGTTTTCAAGGGCTGATTTTCCAGAAGTAGATTGCCAGGTCTTTCTTGCGAGGCATGTCTGGGTGGACTCAACCACCAACCTTTCGGTTAGCAGCCGAGCGTGTTAACCATTTGCACCACCCAGGGACTTCATTCAAAGAATGGGATGTGGTGATCTCCTAACCACCCTAACTTTCCTAAGGCGGGGCGGGGGGAAAGGGAGGTCACTGGCCTGCAAGAGCACAACCTCAGGGCAGCTACAATCACAACTGAGTCCTCCAGTTGACGAGCATTTACTCTCCTGCAAGAAGCCCTCCCGTGTTATATTTATCTCCTAGAGTCTGGAACTCCTTGAGGACAGAGGCTGCCTTATTCTCCTGTCTCCCCAACACTTCATTTAGTGCCTGCACCCAGGAAGCAATCAATAAATGTCTGCTAGGTGAATGAATGAGACGTCAAGCAACCTGCTGAAGGTCACAGCTGAGAAAAGTGATAGAGGACTCAAAATTACAACCCTTCACTCATCCGTTCAAACAGGCACTAAGGTAGGCAGACCCCAAGTCCTGTGTACCTTCTGTCTCGGCATGACACCTCATCCCAGTGGGTACTGATTTCATATGGTGCTTGCCAAAGCCACGCCTGACGATCTTAATGGGCAGAGTGACGGGCTATTTTGAAGTTCGGGTAGCTGAAAGGACAACTAAACTAAACAACTATTGATGTCGGCCTGACAGGGACCCTGCTCTTATTTCTGTTGCAAGTCTTAGAGGGTGATTTGGGTAAGGAGACTGAAAAGGGAGATGCTGAATAAAGTTCTTCTGGTGCTGTGAGGTAGCCAAGGTCCCTTTCATCTGAGGAGTCCCACACGCACTGTGCACAGTGCAAGAAAAATGTAAGATGTGATCAAACCCGACGGAAAGACGCTAGCTGATTTAGAAGCATGTGCATTATGAAGATCAACGACAGTACAAAGATGATCTTTTTTTTTTTAATCTAACTGTGGGAGTAAAAACTACCATTCGTCTGTCAGTTTGTCATACTGCGGTGGCTTGCATCTTGCTGTGATGCTGGAAGCTATGCTACTGGTATTTCATATACTAGTAGGGTCACCTGTGGTGGACAGGTTTCAGTAGAGCTTCCAGACTAAAAGGCACTAGGAAGAAAGACCTGGTAATCTACTTCTGAAAATTAGACAATGAAAACTCTATGGATCACAACAGAACACTGTCCAACTCGCTTGCTTTGGACAGGTCACCAGGAGGGATCAATCGCAAGAGGAGGACACCGTGTTTGGTGAAGCAGAGGGCCAGCGAGGGTAGGGGAGCCCCTCTGTGAGGTGGATTGGCACAGCAACCACACAATAAACCTGAGTATGCCGGTGATTGTGAGGCCAACACAAGACCAGGCAATGCTTTGTTCTGTTGTATCTAAGGTCATCGCAAGTCGCACTTGACTTGAGCCCAAGTAACTAACATGGGAGTAAAGAGGTGAATACTTTTTACTCTAGAGGCAAAAATAAGTGCTTTCCTACTTGGGGTCTGCTTGTTTCTGGTCTCTTTGGCGTATTTCTCACTGAGTGGTAACATGCCCCATTGCCCCTCACCCTCAGCCCCAAATTGGCCGCTCACTTTCACCCAACAGCCTCTGGGAGATTATCAGCCTTCCCACAGCTTCCCAAAAGCAGGTCTGGGGGAAGGCAGGGCAGACACACGCTGCCCAGGCAGACAGGCAGAGCCGGTTGCCATGGACCTGGGGGAGGGCAGGTGCTGGGGACATAAGGAGAATGGCCAAGTCTGGCTCCCAGCTCAGGCCACCGCGCCGGTTCACTCAGCCCTGTCTCTCTACCCCTCTGACTCCCTGGGAGTCTCAGACACCCACAGGCATCAGGAGGCCCCAGGTCCAGGGAACCCAGGTTACTCTCAGGTACAGACAACTTCACTCACAGCCAAGGTCACTTGAAGTGAGTCCACTCAAAACGAGGAGCAACATTTCATATTAAATAGTGCAAAAATGATTTTACTATCACTCTGATTTGAGAAGTCACACCAAAATTTATGAGACTAAACTGATTTTGTCTCATATTTAACACAATATGGGTCACAACTGCCACTAAGTTAATTTTTAGAACAAAGAATTCATCTAGCTTTGATTGTTTTCAACACTGTTGTGAAAATCAAAGCGTACAATAACACAGTACAGCACTTTCCTCTCACAATCACCAAAATACCAAAAACCAAACCCATTGCTGTCGAATCGATTCTGACTCATAGCGACCCTACAGGACTGAGTAGAACTGCCCCATAGGGTTTTCAGGGACTGGCTGGTGGATTCGAACTGCCAACCTTTTGGTTAGCAGTTGAGCTCTTAACCACTGGGCCACCAGCGCGCCTCAAAATCATCAAGAGGATAATTATTTTTTTACAGAAATGCTAGTAGTTCAATTTTCCTCAATTACACGTTTTAATCCCTTGATATTCAAGCCAGTCTCTTCTGAAGCAACTCTACTGGCGTCATCCTGATGGATTTGCCCCTCCCCATCTGTTACTGGTCTAACTACCAGGTCATCATTTGTCAGTGGGCTCGCCTGTAATTCCAGCAGTTCTGCAACATCACTTCCATTGACTTCACGAAATCCTGGATCGATTTCTCAGGATATTCAGTTTTATTTTGTCATTCATCTGCCATGTGATTCCACTGCAGTATCATATTTAAACACCCCAAAATCAGTGAGACTGAGCAAGAATGAGCGGTCCCCACCAGGATTTGGCAGGAATAGATTTTTTGAGAAGGAGCCCTGGTGGTGCAGTGGGTAAAGTGATCGACTGCTAACCAAAAGGTTGGCGGTTTGAACCCACCAGCTGCTCCTCAGGAGAAAGATGTGGCAGTTTGCTTCTTCAAAGATCTACAGCCTTGGAAACCCTATGGGGTTGCTGTGAGTCAGAATCAACTTGATGGCAGTGGGGTTTTGGTTTGGATTTTGAAAGGAGGTCAATTTTAGAAGCGGTCATTCAGTTGTGGCATGCTGATTTTGGCTTCCCCATGCAATCTAATAACTGCAAAGGATCAGAAAACAATAACTTAGATAGTGAGAACCCCAATGTCCATGCCCGCTTCAAATGAGAGCAAGCTTTATCTATACTGTATCAAACAGCAAAAGAAGAGACTGTTAGTGGCGGAGCCCCAGTCACCTTCATTGCAGCTTCAAAGGCCTTTTCCTGCATCAATTCCATCAGCTCCAGTCGTCACTCACATCTATGGAGAGATATGGAGCTCAGTAGAGCCGACATGGCTTTCTGATCTCTGCTGCAAGCCTGCAGCTTTGGGTAAATGAGGCTCAGGGGTGAAAGTGGCTTTGTGTCTTGTGGTGCCAAATCGGGTCATGCATTCAGTCAGTTCAGTTAAAGAAAAGGAGCCACTTGTTAATTCAGTAAAAATGGTCCATCTGGTCACTCCCTCGATCCAGACAAGTTGCTTTCCTGGGAATAAGCATGAAAACATGTGCATATAGAATGCAGGAAAAATTCACATTGAATTTAAATGATAAAGTTACAGAGGCTTCCCAAGACACTCTTCTTGAGGGCCAACTGTGATAGAATAAGGATGGAGAATATCAAAGCCTTGGAAGAAAATCAGATTCCAATTTTCCACCCAGAGCGGGGATGATGATGCATTATCCTGATTTCAGCTTCAGTGCTGCATCCATCAGACAGAGAAGCTGAGATCCAGGGAAAGGTCATCTAACTAGGCAGCCAAATGCCTGAGCTTAGAGAAAGATTCCTTCTACCCTATGATAATACCAGTTTTCGTTGAAGAATCTGGCCTGCCAGACTAAAAAATGTACGCACGTCACCGGAAACACATACACACGTTTATTCAACCTACTACCACCATCATCACCACCTGGGGCTGTGGGGGTGAGCGTTCTCTTACCAAACCATTAATTTAACAAATACTTGTAAAATTCCTACTATGTGCTAAGCCAGGTATTGTGCTCGGCTCTGGATGATGAGATGATGAACAAGATGGATTTGGTTCTTGG
The DNA here is from genome assembly GCF_000243295.1 of Trichechus manatus latirostris. Taxonomy (NCBI): domain Eukaryota; kingdom Metazoa; phylum Chordata; class Mammalia; order Sirenia; family Trichechidae; genus Trichechus; species Trichechus manatus. The sequence goes on along the minus strand of NW_004443967.1, from coordinate 10,804,939 downwards.
CCTCATGGAATCTAGAGACAGAAATCATTACAAGCCATGAAAAAGTGTTAGGAAGGGAGAGTATCAGGAAATGTTAGGAACGAACAGACTTTTGGAAGCGAGAATGGTAGATGGGGGCAGGGGAAACACCGTTTTATCTCAATCTGAAAAACAAAACGTAGCTATACAAAAAGCATTAGAGAGAGTGTCCAAGGTGGGGAGCAGCAGAAGACTTGAAGAGGGGGAGCGGGGTCCACTCAAGGACTGTTGGAAGGTGTGTGTGATTGGAGTGCAGAGTGGTCTGAGGTGAGGCTGGGAGGTTAGGCCAGGAGCTAGATTTTTACAGGGCCTTATGGAGCACGGGAAGCCATGTGACTTCTATTCTAATAGCTTTAGAGAGAAAAGCGGCAGAAGAATCAATTGGCTGCTGCATGACTGGTCCAGAAGTAAGCAAAATTGGAAGAGGGGAGACCTGCTAAGAGTCAATGGGTGTGAATGATCGTGTTAGCGGACAACGACTCCTCTCAGGCGGCCCCGTTACTTCACAATGTGACTTCAAACAACACTTAAATGTAATCATAATTTATAGCCTGCTTATTTTCAAGTTGGAGCCCTGGTGGCGCAGTGGTTAGGAGCTTGGCTGCTAACCAAAAGCTCAGCAGTTCGAATCCACCAGCCACTCCTAGGAAACCCTACGGGGCAGTTCTACTCTGTCCTACAGGGTTGCTACTGGCAATGGGTTTTTTTGGTTTTTATTTTCAAGTTAAAATAAATCGCATGCAAAAGCCTTTGTCAATTATCATGCTGCTTTTAAATAGCTTTGAGATTTCCTAATATGTGAACAGCATATTATGATGTCAGAAAATTCTTGCTTTGGATCTAGTTTTTCTTACTGAGATAAAATTTGTATATAGTGAAATACACAGATATTAAGTTTTAGCAAACACAGACACGAGTGTAAGCAAGACCCCAATCAAGATATAATTTCCATCATTCCAGAATGTTCTGTTTCTTTCCAGTCTTCCCACCATTACCACGCTCAGGATAATCACTCTCTGATTTCTAGTCCACAGACTAGTTTTGACTGTTCTTGAACTTCACAGAAATAGAATAATATAGCATGTTACTCCTTTTTGCTCAATATCATGTGTGATGGTTAAGGTTGTCCGTCAACTTGCCTGGGACATGATTCTCAGTGGTTTGGCAGCTATATAGTAATGAAATCACCTCCATAATGAGATCTGATATAATGTAATAACCTCCATGATGAGATCTGTTATGAGCAGCCTATCAGCTGAAAGGGAGTTTTCTTGGGGGTGTGGCCTGCATCCATTATAGGTGGACTTTCTGGCAGACCTCACAGCCTTTTGCTTGCTCCGGACCCTGCAGCTGGCTCCTGTTCATCTGACCTCTGGTTCTTGGGACTTGAGTTAGCAACTTACCTGCTGATCGTGGGATACATCAGCCTCTGCAGCCTGTGAACCAGAGGCCTGCTGTCTGAACTGCCAATCTTGGGTTCGCCTACCCCTGCAGCTACATGAGTCAGGAGAAACATCAGCCTGACCCACGGACTTGGGACCTTCCAGCATCTACAACCATGTGAGCCAATTCCTTGATATAAATCTCTCTCTCTCTCTCTCTCTCTCTCTCTCTATATATATATATATATACACATATAGTTCTTCAGCTGATTCACTGGTTTTGCTTCTCTAGAGAACCCAGCCTAAGACATCTTGTTTTTGAGATTCATTCATGATATTCTGTGTATCAGTCATTTGTTCCTTTTAGTTGTTCTCCTTCCCTTAGGGATAAACATTTGGATTTATTCCAGAAAGGATCAAGATGGTGTTGGTGCTGATGACATGCTGCTCCCTCCCTGGGTGTCCCGGGACCTCCTGGCTTCTGGACCGCTGTGACATTATTTGCTCAACTTGTGGCAGGTGGGTCTCAGTTGCCAGAGGGTCCTGTTGGCTCTTCCTCAGAGCTCATCCTCACCAAGCTGCCTCAGCCCTGCCACCCACCCCTGCCCCTGCCCTGGCCAACAGGGGCAACGTGAGACATACCATGTTTTTCATAACCTCCATCTACTACACACATGATCAATTATGACTGATACTTTTTGTAGTAACATCTTGAAGAATGAAGCTTACAGACTGCCTCTAGGAGAAGAAAAACCCTACCCAGCACAGTTACAAATGCTTAGAAGAATTTTGGAAGGCTTGAAAATGAGGTCTTCTGCCAACCCTAAGGATCTAATTGTTCCTAATGCTTGGGACTGAAATGAAACCATTTACATCACTCTGCAGTGCGTTTTGTGGTGGTTGGTACCCCATGAAAAGCTTTCACCAGTTCATTACTCGGCAGCACTTGAGGAGTTGAGAGCACAGGCTGGCTACAGGGAAAGGCGTGAACGTGCTTTTACACAGTCCCTTCTTGCTGAGGCTCACACAGTTCCACGGGTTGGCCCAAGTCCTCCAGTAACACCTTCCCTCCTTTTGGGGGAAGCAGTCTTCTCGTTCTGCAATGAGCTCGCACGGCCATGCAGTGCCATCCCAAATCCCGTCTCTCATAAACGGACTGCAGGAGGCCCAGCAAACAGTGCTTCCCAGATGGCCTCGAGGTTTTTAGGACAGCCAGCCTAGCTGTACCCAGAGGCTTCCTCTGCATCTGTAACGATTGCCTCCATAAATTATGCCATTCACTTAGAGAACTGACCGTTAATTCCGTGCTTCAGCATTAGCCATCATTCCATGAACAATATAATGGAGGAAACAGCAGGTAATGACTTTAACTCCAACTGTCCAAGGTGAGGAGTCCCTAGGTGGCACAAATGGTTAAGTGCACAGCTACTAACTGAAAGGTTGGAGGTTCAAATCCACCCACAGGTGCCTAGAAATCTGCTTCAAAAGGTGAAAAAAAAGTTGCCGTTGAGTCGATTCCAAATCGTAGCGATCTCGTGTTGCAGAGTAGAACTGTGCTCCACAGGGTTTTCATGGCTGTGACCTCTTGGAAGCAGATCGCTAGGCCTTTCTTCCAAGGTGCAACTGGGTGGATTAGAACCTCCAGCCTTTCAGTTAGCAGCCATGCCCTTAGCCATTTGTGCCTCCTAGGGACTCCATTCCGAAAGGTCACAGCCATTGAGAACCGTATGGAGCAGTTCTACTCTGACACACACGGAGTCGCCATGAGTTGGAATCAACTCGATGGCAACTGGTTTGTGGTTTTGGTTGGGCTAAGGTAGGTTCTGACTCTGGCAGTTTGTGTCTGGGGCCACATGTCAGCCAACAAACGCACTGACCTCGCTCTTGGTATCCCTGCCTCTGGGACCTCTGCAGGTGTGGGTGTGACCATAAGCAAATGTTCCTGGAAATGAACCTCCAGAAGGCCTCCCCCTCCCAAATGTGAGGCTGGTAGGCAAGAGCGTCGCCCTGAGCTCATTAGACTACACCATGTCCAGAGCCCAGCTCAAGGGAGGGTTCTCTGAAACGCATGCTGGTTTTCAAGAAAGATCTAAACGGCACTCCACAGGTCTCTTCTTCTTTTTTAATGTACAAGCTAAAATTCGGTATAAACGTTTTTATTGTTGTAAAGATACATATAACACAATATTTGCCAATTCAAGGTTTTTCACCTGTACATTTACTTATACGAATTACGTTAATCATGCTATGCAACCATCACCAATATCCGCTGTCAAATTTTCCATCACCATCAGCAGAAACACAATGCTTCCTAAACAATATTTCTCCCTGTCCCCCTTCCTTCCACCCCCGGTAACCAGTAATAAACTCTGGTCTCTATGCATCTCCTGTTCTAAATATTTCATCTAAATGGGATCATACAATATTTGTCCTTTTGTGGCTGACTTATCTCATCCAGCATGATGTTTACAAGGTTCATCCATGTTGCAGCGTGGATCAGAACTTCATTTCTCTTTACTGCTGAGTAGACACGACACATCGTAAACTCACAACAGGTCATGATTGGAGAAACGCTTCTCAATTTTTTCTTTACTTTGAAAAATTGTAAGACACTGAGTTTCCAGAGCTTATAGATCTGTACTTAGAATCAAATTAATACTGAGGTGTAGACATGAGAACCACTGCAAAAGGAATAAACCCACTGCTGTCAAGTTGATTCTGACTCATAGTGACCCCACAGGACAGAGCAGAACTACCCCATAGGGTTTCTAAGGCTATAATCTTTATAGAAGCAGACTGCCACATCTTTCTCCTGTGGAGCAGCTGGTGGGTTCGAACTACCAACCTTTCAGTTAGCAGCCGGATGCAAAAGAAATACGTTGCCTAAATTTACGGCCCAACTCCTACAGCCAAACACGCACCATGGAGGAAATTATTAATAACGTAATAATGGAACAAACACCGTTAGGTGGGGAAATAAACTGAAGTGATGGATTGGTGGCCTACTAGAGTGCTGCCTTAGAACAACCACATCCAAACAGATACTGTCAGGAGAGGAGGTTTTGTTTCATTCTCGTTCTTCCATGGGAATGGGACTAAATTACCCCACTGCATTTTCTCCCACACCCTGAAAGGTAGGGATTAGAAGTCCTAATTTACAAATGAGTAAAGGCACAAAGTCAAGAAGCGACTCGCCCAAGATCACATCATTATTAAGTAAAGGGGCCAGGTCCAACTCATACCTGTCTGAGTCTGAAAATAATTTCTCTCCTCAGGTAATGATCAATACAGAAACGCATCTGAATACAAAATAATTTATTTATGTAGAGCAATTGAACAAGTATAAAAAAGCAAATATTTTTTCCTCCCAGGGTAGGTCTTAAAATGGCATTCTTTTTGACACACAAAAATATGTGGTTATAAATATGCAGAGAAAGAAGAAACAAATGAATGCACACGGTATTTAGACCAAGAATCCAAAAGTCTTACAACGGCCTATACGCTCTCGCCCCCTCCTCCATTTCCAGCTCACTGTGAGTCCCTCCTCCGTGAACGCTATGATGAGGGCCAGGCACTCTTGATGCTCTTCCGGTCAGAAATGTCTTCACCCCTCTTGACCCGGTCAACCCCCACTCTTCCTTCAGAAGCAACTGTCCCTGATGCCTCAGACCATGTTAGAGACACCATTTAATTATTACAGCACCCTGTATTTTTCCTACTAGTTATGCATCAGGATTATAATTACACAGGTATTTGTATTATCTATCTGTTTAATGTCCATTTCTGTCCATCAGGATTGCCAAGGATCGTTGTTCAGACTGTTCACTGCCCAAGGGTTCCCAGCCATGGAGGGAGGTAGCACTGGCATTCAGGAGAGCTGACATTATCCTCACTGCTCAGTTCTCTCTCTACTCTAACCAGAGGAAGGTGTGGGGTGTTCTGTGAACTCAGGGTCAGTGATGAATTCGGGGTTCTGAACAAACATTTGTAGCATAAATGTTCCTTCAGTTTTTATTCAATTAAGTCAACAAATCAATTTGTTCCATAAATATGTGGGAGCACCTATTATGAGTGGTCACTATGAGTTGGAATCGACTCAATGGCAATGGATTTGCATTTTGGTTTATTATGAGTGGTTAAGAGCTTGGCTGCTAACCAAAAGGTTGGCAGTTCAAATCCACCAGCTGCTCCTTGGGAACCCTATTGAGCAGATCTACTCTATCCTATAGGGTCACTATGAGTCGGAATCGACTTGAGGGCAACAGGTTTGGTGTTTTAGTTTACTATGAACAATTAGCTGCAGTAGGCCCTGGGAACACATTGGTCCTGGAGGCAGCCAGGGTGCCTGCCCTCATGGTGCTGAAGGTCGATGGCAGAAGCAGACAAAAAAACAGATGAACAACCAGGACAATCAGAGACTCAACTAAGTGTTATGACAAAGAATGGGAGGCATCTTCAGGCATTACTTCTTTAGTAAGGCCACATTGAAGCTGAACTTCAAGGGATAAGGAGCTGACCATGGTAATGTCTTAGCTTGGGTTCCCTCAGAATGAAACCCTCTAATGGGTTCAACTGCAAGCAGCTTATTAGGAAGATGATCCCAGGAAACATCAGTGGGGAAGTGAGACGGGGCTGGGAAGGAGGCCAACAAAGGGTATGGGATAAAGCAAGTTACCACGGTGGGCAGCTAGAGCCCAGTCCTGCTGGGGAACTCTGGGAGACACGTCAGACACACACCTCAGAGATGTTGCACCTAAGGGGCAAGGGAGCTGGGGTATTTATACACCTACTTCCATTAACCATTGGCTGAAGGCTATTCCAGGAACAGGGTGAGCATCTATTCCGCACACGTCCAGTCTGCTGTGAGCACAGCAGAAGCCCTAAGAGACGTGCTGGTAGCTGGACATCAAACAGGCATGCATGGACATAGTAAGGGCTGAAGTAAGGGTGCAGTTCTGACAGCTTATGGGAAATACGAGAGAAGGCAAGCGCAAAGGCAAAGGGAGGAAAGAATGTTTCTTGTTGAGAGAGCCGTCAAGAGTTGGGCTCTGAAATCATGCGTTTGATTCTGAAGTCAGGTGATCTGGGTATAAACGTCAGATATGTGACTGTGAGCAAATGATTATCCTTTCTACGCCTTAGTTTTCTCATCTGGAAAATAGGACTAAGCATAGTACTGACCTCACAGATATGTTGTGAGGATTAAGTGGAATAAGACATTTCAAGTCTTTAGCACAGGACTGACATGTTTTACATGTTCAATAAATGTTTTCATGATCATCAAAAGGACAGTGTGGCTGGAATGTAGCAAACAAGGAGAAAGCCAGACATGAGGTTGAAGAAATGGCAGGGGCCAGATCTCACAAGTGCCTGAGACACGTTAAAGCGTTTGGATTTTCTTCTAGATGCTCCGGCAGCCGCTGAAGAATTTTAAGCTGCAAAGTGACCTGACATGATCATTCTAGAATGTCATACTCTTCAAAGGCATGAGATGCCTTTTCTACTTCTATATCCCCAGTGTGCTAAATCCACTGCTGGCATAGAAGGAAGTGCTATTTAGCACTAATTAAAATACTTCAGAGGCTGAAGGAAGGAGAGGTGAGTTGGTTTGACTCATCCAAAGACCACACAGACTTGGCTGTGAAATGATATGTTTCATTTTCCTTCAGCAGACTTAACTTCCTAATTATGTTGGCTGAGGATAACATTCAAATGCGTTTGCATTTTCTAAATAGATACCAACAAAAGGTGGGAAATGCAGTCCCCAGACCCACTGGGAGGCATAAGGAAGCAAGCCTGGAATTAAATGTTGTCTGTGGAGGACTCCCATGGGAATAACATATATGTTTATGAGTTCTATCCAAAAGGGAGAAGAAAACAGTGGTTCTAAGAATATGCGTACTAGACATGAATCTCAGAAAACAAAAAGAAAGGGCCTGATGGTTCTTAACCCAAAAAATAACGTTTCTCTGTCAGGGCTCCAACTGAGAATGGGCACCCTCCTCTGTGGACGGGGACAATTTCCAGAGAAAGGACTATGAAACAGTGTTGGTTTATGCTATCTATCTATCCATCCATTAATCCATCCATCCATCCATAGCCTATATCCCATATCTCAAAAGATGTCTATTACAAAGGACACATAGTAGTTTTTAATTTCTTCTTTATTTGGAATCTGTCTAACCTCTTAAATGATCTCTGGGCTTAAATTTGGAAGACTGCTAAAAGCAAGTGATTTAAAACAGTGATAAAAGGAGACCACACAAATAGGAGTCTATCCAACAATTCTTTTCTGATTCAAGACCATTCCAACACCAAGGGCCAAGAAAGGGCTCAGTAATGAAAATGTTTCACAATTGATGATCCAAGGAACTTCACATCCACATGATGTGATATTGTACAATAGGAAGGGATAGATTGAAGAGCAGAAGACATTTCTGCTCTTGATGATGAAGGGGTCCAAAGAGCAAGAAAACATAATCATAAATGTGTATGTGCCTATAAGCAGGGCTTCAAAATATATGAAGCAAAGCTCAAGAAACAGACAAATCTATACTGATAGTTGAGCACTGAAACTCAACTCTCAGTAATTGATAGGACAAGGAGACAAGTAAAGCAAGGAATCTCTGGATGACACCACTGTGATCTAACTGATACACTTGGAAGGCTACATCCAAAAAGTGAAGGATATCCTTTCAAGTGCACATGGAACATTCATCAAAATAACCACATACCGGGCAGTAAAACAACTCTCAGTAAATTCCCAAAGACTGAAATCTTATAGAATATGTTCTCTACTGACAGTAAATTGAATTAAAGTCATAACATTAAGATAGCTAGAAAAGTTTTAAATATTTGAAAAATAAAGAACTCACACCTAAATTACCCATAGACAAAAGATGAAATCACAAGAGAAGTTAGAAAATACTTTGAAGAGAATAATCATGAAAATGTAACACATCAAATTTTGTAGAGCACCAACAAATTGAAAATCTAGAGGAAACGCACAAATTTCTAGAAGACACTACCTAGCTAAACTAATACAAACTGAGATGGAAAATTTGAACAGACCTATAACAAGAGAAGAGATTGAAAAGGTAATTGAAAACAAAAAAATTCCCAACAAAAAAAAGTTCTGGCCCAGATGGCTTTGCTGGAGAATTCTACCAAACATTCAGAGAAGAGCTCACACCAGAACTACTCAAACTTCTTTAAAACATGGATAAGGAAGGGATACTTTTGAATTCATTCTGTGAAGCTAGCATAACCGAAACCAGGCAAAGACACCACAAAAACAGAAAATTACAGACCAATCTCTCATGAATATAGATGCAAAAATTCTCAACAAAATTCTAGCCAACAGAATTTAGCATCGTATATAAAAAAATAATACACCACAACTAAGTGGGATTCATACCAGGTATGCAAGGATACTTCAACATTAGAAAATCAATCAATTATAAATAAAACAAAAGAAAATAATTGCACAATCATCTCGATCGATGCAGAAAAGGCATTCGATAAAGTCCAACACCCATTCCTGATAAAAACTCTCAATAAAATAGGACTAGAAGAGAAATTTCTCAACATAATAAACGGCATCTATACAAAACCAACAGCCAACATCATTCTCAATGGAGAGAGGCTGAAAACATTCCCCATGAGAACAGGAACAAGACAAGAATGCCTTTTATCACCACTCCTATTTAATATTGTGCTGAAAGTCCTAGCTTGAGCAATAAGGCAAGAAAAAGAAATAAAGGGCCTCCAAATTGGTAATGAAGAAGTAAAACTATTCCCATTTGCACATAATATGATACTATATATGCAGAACCCAAAAGACTCTGTAAGAAAACTACTGGAACTAATAGAAAGAGTCGCCGAAGTAGCAGGATATAAGATAAACATACGAAAATCAGTTGGATTCCTATACACCAATAAAGAGAACTATGAAAAGGAAATAAAAAGAGAATCTACACACTGGGAAAAATTTTTTGGCTATGACATATCCAACAAAGGTCTAATCCCTAAAATCTATAGGAAAATCCAACACCTCTACAACAAAAAGACAAATAATCCAATTAAAAAATAGGCAAACAATACGATCAGACACTTCACCAAAGAAGACATTCAGGCAGCCTAACCAACACATGAGGAAATGCTCACGATCACTAGCCATTAGAAAAATGCAAATCAAAACCACAATGAGATACCATCTCACTCTGACATTACTGGCAGGAATCAAAAAAACAGAAAATAACAAATGTTGGAGAGGCTGCAGGGAGATTGGAACTCTTATGCACTGCTGGTGGGAATGCAAAATGGTACAACCATTTTGGAAAACGATATGGCGCTTCTTTAGAAAGCTAGAAATAGAAATACCATACGATCCAGCAATCCAGAACATATCCTAGAGAAATAAGAGTCATCACACAAATAGACATATGCACACCCATGTTCATCGCAGCATTATTCACAATAGCAAAAAGATAGAAACAACCCAAGTGTCCATCAAAAGATGAAGGGATAAACAAACTATGGTACATACACAATGATAAAGAATGATGAATCTGTGAGACATCTCACAACATGGATGGATTTGGAGGGCATTATGCTGAGTGAAATAAGTCAATCACAAAAGAACAAATATTGTATGAGACCACTATTATACAAGACTAAATGGGCACACCAGCCCAGGGGCAAGGACAAGAAGGCAGCAGGGGACAGGAAAGCTGGGTGAACGGACATGGGAACCCAAGGGCGAGAAGGGGGGAGTGTTGATATGTCATGGGGTTGGCAACCAATGTCACAAAACAATATGTGTATTAATTGTTTAATGAGAAACTCATTTGCTCTGTAAACTTTCACCTAAAGCACAATAAATTTTTTGTGTGTGTGGAATACAGTTAAAGCAGGGCTTAAAGAGAAATTTATAGCTTTAAATGCTTATGTTAGAAAGTAAGGAAGACTTAAAAACTATGATTTAAGTTTCCTACATAAAAAGATAGAAAATGGATAGAAAGATAAAAATTCAACCCAAATTAAAAAAACAAGAAATAATAAAGATAAGAGCCAGAATCAATAAAAATAGAAAAGAGAACAAAAATAGAGAAAATTAAGACAAAAGCTAATTTGTTTTAAAAGATTAATAAAACTATAAAGGGCTTAGAAAAAACACTGGAATAAGCCTTCATGACCTTGGATTTGGAAACGGTTTCTTATATATTGCACCAAAAGCATAAGCAAAAAAAAAAAAAAAGGGGTGGAGGAGGACTGGATTATATCAAATTTAAAAACTTGTGTGCTTCAAAGGACGCCAGCAAGCAAGCAAAAATACAATCCACATAGTGGGAGAAATATCTGCAAATTATATATCTGATAAAGAATTTATATCTAGATTATATATAGAACTATTAGAACTCAATAATAAAAAGATAAATAACCCAATTAAAATTGGGCAGAGGATCTGAATAGACAGTTCCCCAAAGACACACAAATGGTCACCAAGCACATGGAAAGATGTTCAACATCACTAGTCATCAGGAAAATGCAAATCAAAACCAGGTGGAGCTACCACTTCATACCCAGTAGGATGGTTTTAATAAAAAGACAGTAACATGTATTGTTGAGTATATGGAAAAACTGGAAGCTTCATACACTGCTGGTAGAAATGTAAAATGGTACAGCCACTTCGGAAACAATCTGGCAGCTTCTCAAAAGGTAACCACAGAGTTACCATATGACCCAGCAATTCCACTACTAGGTATATATCCAAAAGACATGAAAGTATATGTTCATACCAAAACTGCACAGGAATGTTCTCAGCAGCATTATTCATAAAGTCAGTAAGTAGAAACAATCCAAACGTCCATCAAGTGATGGAGAAATAAAATGTGGTATATCCATACAATGGAATACTATTCAGTAATAGAAGAAATGAAGTACTGATATGTCTACCAGATGAATGAATCTTGGAAATATGTTAAGTGAAAAAGTCATTACAAAAGAGCACATAATGTATCGTTCCATTTATGTTAAATATCCAGAACAGGCAAATCCACAAAAATTGAAAGTAGATGAGTCGTTGCCAGGTGCTGAGTGGATAGGGGTGGGGACAGGGAGTGAAAGCTAATGGGTACAGGGTTTCTTACTGGGGTGATAAAACTGTTCACAAGTTAGATTATGGTGATGTTTGCACAACCTTATGAATATACTCAGAAACACTGAATTGTATATTTTAAATGGGTAGTTTGTATGGTATGTGAGTTATATTTCAATAAAGCTATTCAAACAATACAAAAAAGTACAAGATCTCTACAATGAAAAGCAGAAAAACTTTACTGAGAATAATTAAAGAAGACCTAAATAAATGGAGTCCTGGTGGTACAATGATTAAGTGCTCGGCTGCTAACGGAAAGGTCAGCAGTTCAAACCCACCAGCTGCTCCGTGAGAGAAAATATCTGGAGATCTGCTTCCATAACGATTCAGCCTAGGAAACCCTATGGGGCAGTTCTACTCTGTCATATAGGGTCACTATGAGTTAGAATCAATTTGACGGCACATACCAACAACAATCTACTGTGTTCACAAATGGGAAAACTCAACATTGTTAAGATGCCAGTTTTCCCCAAAATCAATCTATAGATTCAGTGCAACCCCAATCACAATCCCAGTAGGATTTCTTATAGAAATTCATAAGTTGATTCTAAAATACATAGGGAAATATAAAGGACTTAAAATTCCCAAAACCACCTAGAAAAAAATACTTAAAATGCATGACTTCAAGACTTAACATAAAGCAACAAGAACGAATATAGTCTGGTTCTGGCATAAGAATAGGCACACAGATGAATGGAAAGCATAGGGTCCAGAAGTAGTCCCACACTTATACGGTCATTCATTTTTTACAAAGGCGTCAAAGCAATTCAATAAAGGAAAGGACTGTCTTTTCAACAAACGGTGCTGAAAAAAATGGATATCAATATGGAAAAATGGTGAACTTCAAACTCTACCTCAAAAACCTAAATAAAAAACCCCCAAATATAAAGTTTTTGAAGGAAATATAGGAGGATATCTTTGCAATTTGAGGGAGGAAAAAGCTTTCTTAGGCAGGATGCAGAAAGCAATAACCATTAAGAGGGAAAAAAGTGATAAACTGGTTTTAATAAAAATTTTTAAATGACTGCTCATCAAAAGACATCATTAAGAAAATGAATAGGTTACCCACTGATGGGAGAAAACATTCATCTGACAATCTTTCTCCCCAGCAGTGGGAGACTTCGCCTGAGTGAGAAGGCTATGCAGTTGCTTCCCAAAATCTCTGAAATGCAGCATAATAACAAATTCAGAAAAGAAAAAAAAAAAAGCTATGAGGGACTCTTGCCAAGTTTGCTGATGCCCCTTGAGATGATCGTGAACCTGGAAGCTTTCATTTTTAAGCTATAAGAGAAACCACAGAAGTTGAGCTGACCTCAGACCAATGGCCATCAGTTTGTCCTGGCTGAACCTATGGCCTAGGTAGCCCATGCTATTTTATACAATTTTTAAATAAAGAACAAGAAGGTGGCATTTTCCCGCTTCCTATCTAACAGGCAAAACCCCGTGACAGCAATTTCATCTCATTAAAGGATGCAAAATAAATGAACCTTGCAATTTCCTCTGCTCTCCAGTTTTCTGTTTCTTTATGCAGAAGCCTGCCTAACTACTCTAAGAACCAGCAGTTTATAATACTGAATATTCATCTTTGATGGAGTTAAACCTGGCTGTTGAGCACAGATGATATCTTGTAATAATATCTCGATTCATAGTTAAACGCATTTAGATTCAGCAAAAACAAACTCCCCAGACCCTTGGCCAGCAAACAGCTTTTAGTCCATATGCTCCACTCTCGAGGGCTCTCATCAAAAGTAACACTGAAGCTGAACGACAGCCGTCTAACAATCGTACCTCTGCAGCGAAGGTATTAGAGCATTAGGGTGGTATTTCCGGGTTTTGATAGAAGAAATGAACAACAGGAACACAAATTCCATCTTAAATGAAACTAGAGGCACCTCATCTCCACATCACAATATATGAAGACGGAAAGCAGGTGGTGGAGATACGTCTACATGCCTGCTGAAGGCAGTGCTGAGGACAAGCAAAAGGAGTTGCCAGGTAGGGTCCTGAAAGCTCTGGAGTCGATGGTACCAGGTACTGCAGAGGGCAGGGCCGGGACATGGGGCTAAAAATAGCCAAGTGGGTCGAAAGTCCATATAGAGAGCAATTGAACTCCCAGGTCCCCATCCCATCCTGCAAAGCCAAGAAACTACTCCCTCCCCAGCTCTGGAAGAAAATAGAAAGTTAAAACACCTAAGGCTCTGAACTTGGGTAAAGTAGGCAAGCAGAGGCCAGTGCTGAGAAACCAGCCTGAAAACAGGGAGACTAAGTCAAAGTCTGCAAACTGACCCACGAGAACCCACGGCCCCTTCTGCACAGCTCCCAGAATGCCAGGCACACAGACACCGGGCAGGAGCCTAGAGGGGCCTCCTGTGGGGCAACCCATGAAGAACCCAGCTCTCTTTCCAATTCTCCTTCAATGAAGCCATAAGGAGCTCCGCCCATTTAGCTTTAGTGCTTCACACAGCCAACAATCACCAGATATTTAGGGCAAGCGTCCATCATGAAAAGTAGATATCAAAACACAAAAAATGAAGAGAAGGGAGGGTGCAGATGGCAGGGAGCAGATGAGATCTACAAACAAAGGGAGGTAAGAGATATGGCATCCATGGGGAGCATGGGGACAGAACAGTATTAACTTAAAAAAAAAAAAAAAAATCAGAGTTCAGGAAAGAAATCTTAGAAATGAAAAATATGAAAATTCAACGGAAGGGTGGGTAGATAAAATTAAGAAAATCTCCCAGACAGACATTAAAAAAAAAGAAAGATTATAGAGAAGAAAAGATAATAAAAAGATTGATCCAGGAGACTCAATATTTGCCTAACAGGCGTTCCCGAGAGAAAGAATAGAGAATACAGAGGGGAAGAACATGAAGTTCCAGGACCCACTGAGTGGCCAGAACAATGAATACCAAAAAAAAAAGAATCCCAGTATGACACATCATTGTGGAACTTCAGAGAACCAGAGACACAGAAAGGATCCTAAAAGGTTCTAGAAAGAGAAAACAAAACAAAGAAAAGGCATGCTATCAGTGCCAACTAGAATTCTGTGTGGAAATGATTTTCAGCCTAGAATTCTATACCCAGCGAGTGAATCAAGACATTTTCAAACACAAAAAGTCTCCAAACATGTAATGTCTACGTACTCATTCAACGCAAGCTATATAAGAAGGTGCTTTTCCTCAACAGAGCCTTCTCCCATCCCCTGACTGGTAATCTTATCTCTCCTCTCTCCTACAACACTGGTATTTTCCCTTGTCCTCAAGGAGGCTACGGGCCAAGTTTGATTGTCCTTGTACCCTCCCCAAGTCCTAGCCTAGTACATACTGAACAGTAAGTGCTCAATAGGAGTCTGCTGAATCATCACCAGCCAGATAAGCCATTTCAACCTTCTCTGTCATTCAACAATGTATCCCACAGGCAATAACTATCCCGCAAAGGTCCCCTTTTTATACTACAATGGAGTTGTTTAAAAAGGTAACATCCACATGCACAATTGAAGGGCTTTGGTCTTGCCTCAGAAATGCTTTTTAATACTATATTGTTTGGAGTATGGGCAACAGCAGGGGTTGGCAAATTTCCTCCGTAAAGGGCAAGATAGTAAATATTTCCAGCTTTGCAGGTCACATGTCTCTTTTGCAACTACTCAACTCTGCCACTGCGAAGCAAAAACCTCCACAGACGATTCGTAAATGAATGGGCATGGCTGCTTTCCAATAAAACTTTATTTACCAAAACAGGCAGCCACCAGCTTTGGCCCATAGGCTATAGTCTGCCACCCCATGAACAACACTATCATTTTATCCATCCCCACCAATTTTACAGGACAGAAATTTATATCTGATTCGGTATTAATAATTTTATTTTCTATATTTCCCTCTGAAATCTATTCTCTTTCTGGAAATCAAATCAAGACCCAATCAAAAATACAGCTTAGAGCTTACGCTATGAAAGGCCATCCCCTTTTCAGAGTATCCCTGCTTTCAGCACTCTGGGGAAGCTACAGTGCTTGTCTCCACTTTAAACCCAAGCTTCTCCTAATGCTGAAGGAAATCACTCGCTCTAAGAAACTGTAATCTCTGCTTTTCCAATCGAGAGTGGCTAAGGCTGCCTTAGAGAGCAAGTCTTATAAGAACGCAGCCACAGGGACATGCTGTTTGCCAACAATTTGCCACATGAGTTGTTCAGGTGAATGTCGTTTGGCTGTTTATGGCAAATGAAGGGCAAGACACTTTGTTTCCAAAAGAAATCAATGTTTGTTCTTAAGTTCAAAGAAAAACAACTATCCTGCAGGACGATATGAGGACACTGACTGTATCCCAGGTGTCAATTATCTGTAACCAGAGCAAGGCAACAACCATGTTCGCCTAGTGTGGGGAACTGGTCCTAGGAGATCCCTTGGTCCAGAATTCTTCTGTCTGGTCTCTCAAGTCCAGTCTAGAAAATTGACTTTTTTAAAGAGAGAACAATTGTATTAACATAGGAGTTCACTGAGATCACTCCCTCTGAGGAGCAAAGGGTCAGGCCAACCACTAGGCTTCCTAACTAGCTACAATAAGAAATCCAGAAAACAGCACCAATGGTTTTTCTAAGTGGACATGCCAGCACCCCTCGAGCTAATCACTGCCCTGTCATAAAGAGGGGAAAGAGAGCAGATGGAAATACCATCATCAAAGCCTAGAGGCTGGTAGGATGCTGGGTCTGCCAATAAAAATGGTTAACATGTTAAGTAGTATCTTAAGCAAAAGATAATAAAAGCTCCTGTCAAAAAGCTTGTCTAGCACGAATCAGATGTCAGCTACGCCTTTGACAAGGCCAATGGGGGCAGCCCTGCCAGAAACGCACTGGGCTGTGGGGAGGGGGTGCACATCAAAAATAAACATTTTTGTAGGGCCTGGCCTCTAATCTCTCTGGATCAGCAGCTTGCCAGCTTGATATATTCACACGAGAGCTATTTCCTTCTCAAGCTCAAATGCAAGAGTAGATATTAAATTGTGTTACGGTCCTCAGTCAACCATTCCAAAGGCCAGGATTAAGGTTTTCCCATAAGCTGTAATTTCTAACTTTTAATTTTTGAAGCTCCTTGAAACTCAGCATCAAGTCTTTGGGAGGACAGCACACACTATAAAAGCTGAAAACTTGACTCACCCAGAAAGGAGACAGAAGGAGAGCTGATGGGAGCAGATCCCAGATGGATACAACTTCAGGTACCTCTAAACATTGCCTGCATGGAGATCCCTGACAATAGGCAACAGTAACTCCATACAGCAAGAATTTCTCCAGCCAGGACCTTCTATCCCCTCTAGAACAGACAACTCACTTAAAACATGATTTCAGAGAGAAAAAAGCAATTCCAAATGGATGTGCTGCCTTAAGTACCTGGAGTGGTGGAAGCTCCCAGAAGAACCCCGAATGCTACATCTTCATGCACTGGTGAGCTCCCTGCCACATTTAACCTCAGAGGGCATTTTAAAGAAGCACACACAGTAATCTGCTTTCTCTCAGACTCCCTCAGGACTCTGAAGGCAAATCCTTCCCACTAAGTGTTAAAGGTTCCATCTTACACCTCCAACAAACCAGAGGAGAAAGTGGGTCGTTTATTTAAATCAACATGGCCTCTAAGACTTGGTTGCATTTGATCATCAAAAGCCCTGTGACACGATCATGTCAGAGGCCGGCATGAAGATGAGCTAAGTGTCCTTGGACAAGCTCCTAGAGTCTGATGGAGCCTCAGTGTCCTCGTATGTAAAATGGGAACCGCCCGTACATTGCAGGATTGTTGTGTGGGCTAACGGTGGTGCATTTAGAGTGCCTGGGCACTCCAACATCTTGTGGGTGACAAGCCCTTGCTTCCAATGGCTTTGAGCAAAATGTCCAACAAACACTTCCAGGAAAGAGCATCCAGTTACTCCTTGATCAAATCACTATTAAGGTGTGCCTTAAGTATTTATAAAAAGAAAAAAAGATTGAGGTATCAGGCTAGCCAACAGGAAATGACAACTAAATGTGTGGGGCAGTGAGGACTTGGGATCATGAAGGCATCCTGTCCTCTCCCAAGCAGTGACCTGTGGCCATGGTTCTTCTGCACGAATCCCAAGAACAGCCAACCTAGATGTGCCTTCTGCCATGAGCTGGGCACTCCCCAGAGCTTCAGCTATTTATCTTCATGTCCCCAACACCAGACAGAGTGCCTGGCACCTAAGTCACTCCATAAACATCTATGGATTGAATGAAGATGAGAACCGGAATATTCTGGAAACTTCATCTCTGTTAAATAACCATACGCATAACTACTGTTTATTTAAAGTCTACCGTATAGCACTCAGACACTATGAGTGCTTTACATATATTGAGAAGACTAAATAAGATAATGGACTGAAACATTTTGGCATGGTGGACGCTCCAGAAATGTTGGTGACAATCGTCCTTTATTTTAATCACCACTCCAACACTATAATGGAGGACAAGTATCCCTATTTTACACAGACGAACTGAGACACAGAGAGGGTAAATCACAGAGCTAACAGGTGGCAGAGTCAGGATTTGAACCCATGTTTGTAACACTCTAAGACTTGTGTTCTTTCCACTACACCACACTGCTCCTGATTCATACCATTCAGTCTTTGCATTAAGGCTGGTGCCAACTCACATAACCATAATCAAACTATACACTGGTGTCTGTGCGTGTGTATATATGTGTATATGACAAAACACCTTAATTGAAGGAATAAACTTGAGTGAACACTGAACTGAAAAGCACATCAGGTCCCAGGGAACACGGGCAAATCCCCTTGGATTGTTCTAGTTTCTCAATCACATGCTAAAGGGTGAAGTGCCACACGGTGCACTCTGCCAAGTGCATGAAAACAATGTGTACAATGTTCTGTAAACTCCAAAGCCTCCTCCCCAGGCTTATTCCCACCTGTCAAATACCCTGTCTCTAAGCCAACCACTCTACAGCGAAGAAGAATGAACTGTGCTCAGCACTCATACACCAACACTTTTCTCTCCACCTAAACTCCCAAAGAAAGCAATCAGAAAACATGGCCCCAGGAACTGACGAACATCCCAGCCACTGAACTTACAGGAGGAATGGATGCTGGGGAAGCTTTTGCGGCCCTCGGACACCAGGTCAGGGTCACCTGTGCAGTGCATTTCCGAGTTCATCACTCCATCTGGAAAGCAGCGGTAAAAGAAATCGGGGCGAGGTCTACAAAAGACACCATGGACATATTCACTATAAAATGCTGCCATTGCAAATGAACCCCAAGCTGTCCCACCACTCCCTGCTGCCCCCACCTGCTTCTTCAAGCCTCCTCTGCCATCAAAAGAGGGGCTTCCCATGGAATACTCCAGACACGGTGGGCTTAGGGAAGGCTCAGGCTTCGGTGACGGAAATATTTGAATTGGAACCCCAGCTCTTTCGCTTACTAGTCTGTGACCTTGGGAAGGTCACTCCCCCAAGCCTCAGTTTCCACATCTGTAAAAGGCGGCAATCAACATCTACCCAAAGGTGAGGTCCCAAGGATTAAATGCGATGCCTTACAGGAGGCACCTAAGCAGAGGGCCGGCAGAGTAAAGGGTAGCTCCTGGCCCATCTAATGCTCTGCCAATTCAGGAGCTGCTTCCAGGATCCAAGACTCTAGCCTCCCCATATCCCTATATCCTGAATCTGGGTGGCTGACTGCCCTTTCTCAAATAGCAGAACTCATTTAACCTCACGAAGAGGACGTGAAAGCTCAGGTGGGCATCTCTGGTCTGGGTGGTGGGAGAGAGCTCCAGAGGAAGTGGGATGGAAGCCGCCCCTAAAGTGAGCTTCCCACAGCAATCACGGATAACATTCATTGAGGACTCCCCGGATCTCAGATCCAGTGCTAAGCACTCCACCTGCATCATATCATTTGTTTCTTAGACAACCCTGAGGCGGTCCCTTTACAGGTGAGAAGGGAAGGCTTAGAAAGATGAAGTTCCTCCCCAGGGTCACACACAACCAATAAGGAGCAAAGGCAAGCTCTGCGCCCCAGCAAGCAGATTCTCACACCCACACTTCACCTCACACTTCTATGTCACCCCAGGGAGTATTCTCGCATAGATGTGTGAGGGCTGATCAGGTCACATCGATTCAACAAATGTGTGCCGAATGCCTGCTGAGCCCTTGTCTGCACATACTGGGTCGCCTGGTCTCCCAGCTTGGGGATCTAGGTAGGGGATCTGGGTAGGGCCCTTGTTCATCTATCAGAGACACTTGTGTCCCGTCTCTCCCATCTGGCCAGTTTTTCTCCACATGCTGCTGTCCACCTACTGCACCAGAACCTCACAGGGCCGAGGCCTGAGACTCAGCATTTTCTCAGGCCCTGGTGGTAACACACAGCACTGGGTCACGCATTCCCCAGTATCTGTCCATCTCTCACCCCCTGGGCGCCTGGCCAGCACCCTGCACCAAGTAGATCCTCAATAAATGCTGAGCTCCTGCGAGGGGATCTAACTTATCCAAGGGAGCTACTAGTCAGGGTCAGTGTCAGTTTGGAACCGAGGTCTTCTGACTACTAATCCCTGTGGGACTGGCTCACTACCAGGGCAGTCGGGGAGGAGGCAAGATACGAGGAGAAGAGAATAAAAGAAGTATGTTGTTAACTGAGGTTCAAATGCAAAGCTCTACTTCTCATCCTGAAGAGGACAATAAATATATAATCTTACTTGTTTATTAGAGGCCCAAACTGACGAGTGAGTGTCAGGTGAGGACCTGGGCAGCAGTGGACGGGCCTGGTAACACCAGTGGTCACCAGGTTACCAAATGGTCCACCAGAGAAATGGTCAGTAGATGCTTCCTGACTATCACCTCTTGCTTTCCATAATGGTGAGTTCATAATTCAAAGGAGAGGGAAGATCTGTGCTAAGGTCACCAATCCCAGGACAACAGTTTAAGGGAAACTATAAATGCCCAAATCTGTCCCCTCCAGTGTCCTCTGGCCAGAGTCTAAGCAATTGATCACTATGCAAAGTTCCCACACAGACGACCTTGACAGTCTAAGTCACCATTTGCTTCTTTTTAGAACTTACCTTCCCACTATTAATTTAATAGTGTTTGTGCAGACTCCATTCAAAGCAAGAGCCAAGGACACCGCTGGAAAACAAAACCAACAGATACAAAAATAACCAGCTGACTCTCAAAAGAAAATCCTCACATCCAAACTCCCTGAGGGACTGAATTGCTGGGCAGAGGGCTCTGGGGACCATGGTTTCGGGGAACATCTAGCTTAATTGGCATGACACAGCTTATAAAGACAATGCTCTACATTCTACCTTGGTGAGTAGTGTCTGGGGTCTTAAAAGCCTATGAGCGGCCATCTAAGATAC
>NW_004443967.1:10757244-10783559 GCF_000243295.1 Trichechus manatus latirostris | reverse complement strand
TGAACTGTGCATGTAGAAATTTTTGAAATGGTGTATCTTTGGCTATGTGTAATTTCATCAAAAAAAAGGTTGAGAAGTTAGAGGGTTGACATGTTGTAGGGTTGTTAACCAATGTTATAAAACAACATGTGTACTTCTGTTTCATGAGAAACTATTTGTTCTGTAAGCCTTCACCTGAAGTACAATAAAAAAAAAAGAAAAGAAAATCCTCATCATCATCACCACTGTTACATTATAATACTATTTGATTTATGACTTCAGACTCCAAATCAATACTTTAAAAAACTGAAGGAAGTCTGGGTTGCTAGGGCAAAATATAATTAGGACAGGACTATAGAGAGTGACTCATAAAATTCCTAGCCCCTATGACATGTAATTTATCTCTCCTTCTTGACTG
The DNA here is from genome assembly GCF_000243295.1 of Trichechus manatus latirostris. Taxonomy (NCBI): domain Eukaryota; kingdom Metazoa; phylum Chordata; class Mammalia; order Sirenia; family Trichechidae; genus Trichechus; species Trichechus manatus. The sequence goes on along the minus strand of NW_004443967.1, from coordinate 10,783,162 downwards.
AAATTTTCAACATCAAGAGGAGCCCATTCATCACATTCTGGCCTGATAGGGACAGATTTAATACTAGAGCACGTGTAATTTCTTTTACTGGTAGCAAGAAACGTAACTTTTTTATTTCCTCCTGGCAACCTTCTCAGACATCACTCTACTCAGAGCTCCTGCTGGGATCCCACTGCAGAGGGGGAAGCCCGACTCTGAGACTACCTCATGGTTGACCCATCACCCGCCCACAGCTGCCCACTTGTTATCAAACAGATGGCTGTTTCCAGAAGGCTGAGTCTAAAAGCTTCACTGGTTTTTCAGAAGGTTCATTGTTTTTTATCACTTAAAACAGCAGGAGCTTCTGGAATTCATTATTTTAAAATATACAGCGTAGGGACTTTCTCCCAGCAGCTTGGAAGGACTTTGCTAGATGAAGTAGGGATCCTCCGAAAGGCGCAGATGGCACAAGTCACAGAACTGGCCCTGCAAGGACCTCGCACACCTCTTCCATGGTTTATCAAGAGTGTGCAAAGACAGAGCCATTACCATCAATGTGATGGAAGGTCAAATGCCTTGCAGAAGCAATCAAGCCTACTGCCACCCCGTTCCACTGCTGTTGAATAATAAAGCGTATGAGTTACTATTTCCCTCTGGCAAATATTAACTGTTCAATATTAGCTGAGATTTATGTAAGAATATAGCAGTGGAAGGGCGTTTTCGGGAAGGAGCTACCTAGAGCACCTGACGGCCATCAAAGGAGACAAATATGTTGTTCTACAAGCAGAAAGTACCGGGGAATGGCCTCCACAGTCACTAAGGCACAGCCATCTCAGGCCACAGAGAAGGGGACAAAATCCACCTGCTTATAACAAATAGTTGGATGCAGAGAGGATTTGGGGGGGGGGAGGACAAGTTTAAATGGATACTTTTGTCAAAGGGACACTAATCACCTAACTGTGGGGTGGGGAACAAGTTGCCATATCAGAGAGTGGCAGCAAAGGAGCAATGGGCCACAGGGGTGAGAGCGGAGCATGACGCAGCAGCACAGCACTGCCATTAGGACACCAAGCTTGCAACCGGGGTGCACACTCTGAAGCTAAGCCTGGTGGAACTCGGAAAGATCCTCTGATTATATTCTGCACACACAGACCCTTCCTGCCCCAAATGCCAGCTTCCCTCCTCTGTCTCAAGCCTAGAGCACTGTTGAGAGGTCCCCTTTGCAGACAGGGGGGATAATTCCCTAGGCCATGTTCCCTGTATTGCCCCGAGGGCCAGGTTAGGCTGTCATGACAATAACAGGGCTGTGACATGGTCTTTAATGACCGTGCTCTTATTCTGCTTAGTGCTCGTCTGGCAGGTTCCCTGCTTCATTTTCCCAGTGGGGCTGGGTTCATTCTTCCCCTGGTCCCCACAGATAAGGTCTCTGGGAACAAGCATCACTAGCTGAGCTCCTACCGTCCCCCATGAGTCTTGGTGAGCTTCACAGACAGCTCCATCGATCCAGAACATTGTATACTTCCCAACCTTGTGAATCTGGTTGGCATACTGTATAGCACAAAGCAGCTCCTTGGAAACATTTCAAGTACCTGAGCTAGAAAATATGTGGACAGGATGTACCCACCCACTGTTGGCAACCTCACTCTCAGATCCAAAAACCCGAGGGGGACGGAGAAGGGTGGGAAACGGGAGTGACGCTATTTAGAGTGGAAGTCATCTTGGCATTCTGGAGGTAAACTGAACTGTATTAACATGCTCATTTGAATAGCACAACCCCCAGGGGCCAATGCAGGGCCTCTCACTGGTAGAGCCAAGGCTCAGTTGAGATGCAGGAAGGGCTGGACGAGCAGGGAAACAGAGTCCCAATCAGGAGCTCATGCTAATTAAAACAGCACAGTGGGCCTGGCTCATAAGGGCCATGTCTACAACATCCCCGCACTGCAGGCTTGCAGAAGAGTCAGAAAGACAAACCAGGTCGTCTAGTAAAGAAACTCAAATCAGTGTGTCAGAATTAGAATGGGGAGCTGGCCTGCAATGGCATGCGGTGAGGGCGCACTGGTGATAAGCAGTCCAGGGGATTAGAGGACTTTGTGTTGTTATTTCTGTTGCTGGGAAATTCAGCACCATAGCACTTCCACAGCCGAGTTCTCTGGTACACAGGCCTGGCTGGGCTGTAGCCTAAATCCCTGAAAAGCCAGATGCCACCTGGGGTACACATCCGTCCTATCAGCCAACACCAGATACCTGGAGGTGGCCAGCACTGGGTACGTGCAGATAAGGGGAGCCTTTGGGATCCAGGCTTGGAAACCTTAGTTAAAGTCCGCTGAAGACGCCTGAGTAAAGAAGCGACCTGAGAACTAAACCACCCTCCCGAGAACATCCTCTTCCAGAGGACACTGGAAAAACTACACCCAGTTTTCTGTCCTGGGTTTTTAAAAATCATTCCACTCACCTCCCTTCCAAGGCTTCCTAAAAATAGTGATTTAAAAAAAAAAAAAAAACAAAACAATTCTGCAAGACAGGAGGATCTTCATCATTTTTACAGGGCAGGCTCTCATTTATTTAGGAAAACAGAACATCCAGTAATTCCACCTTCTGTGCTGGCATATAGGAGGCAGAGTATGGCATTCAGTTTTGAAATGTCACCCTAAGGGAGATTTAGTGAAGAATTAAAAGGTCTAAAGAAAGTAACAGCGAGCCACTTCTTGCCATAAAAACCACCGACTCCAAGGACCGGCAGCTAAGTTGTAACCCTAACCATGCAAGACAATTCTCCCCCACAGTATGGATCTAGGGCCTCAGTGCCAGGGGAGCAGTTAGGACAAACAGCAAGGCAAAGGGACTTCCAGGCCAACTGAGAGGACTCCCAACAGGACGTTTTAGGGACCACAGTGACACATGTCCAAACACTGCCTGGCTGCTCAAGCCACGTGGGGGGCACTACTCCCTCCTTAGGAGACTGACCTTCCTGCCAGGAGGCCCAGTCCACATGTCCACAAAGCCACCAGTCCACAGATGATCCACCCAGGGAGCACAGCTAACCTGAGGGAGAGCATTTATGGACTGGGCAGAGACACGCAACTTTGTGTCCAGGCTGAGAAATGAACTGGGCCAGAGTCTCTGCCTGGGACATCTGGACCGAGAGACACAGTGAGGCTGTGGTGGGCACAGGAGCTGAACAGTTCCATGGATTTGGGGCAGAAGCAGCCACCACTGCAAGTCCAAGCCTCCCACAAAGTAAGGGGCAGCAGGGATGATGTTCAGGAAGCAGAATGGGGAAGGGGCTGCGAGGAGAACAGGAAGGCATACTACAGGGGAAGGTGGACAGGAGCCGAGGGGAGGTCTCCACTCCAGATGGCCCAGCTCCCTAGTCTGGCCCCCATGTAGTGCTTCTGTGCTTTTTTCCCCTATTCTTGGACATCTGTGAGACTGCTTGTTATAGCCCTGTAATTAGACTCCTAATTTATTTGCACTAATTTGAGAGGGATCCTGTTCTTTTTAACTGGCAGTGCAGAGCTAAAGCCAGGTTATGTAAGAAATATTCTCTGTGCAGCTTCAGAGTGGAAAGCCCCTCAACTACTCTACATGCCCTGGATGTAACCCTCACCCTTGCCCCTTTAAACAAGAAACGGGAGGTCCGTATGTTCCTGCATTTTCATTTCCTCCTTGCCCAGTAATCAACAAATATGCCCTTTAGTGAGGACTCTCATTCCTTCAGATCACACTGCTTCACTTAGTGGGAAGTCCATACAACACACCAAAATCACCATGCAGGTGAGGATGCGGGTAACTTCCACGTGAGGTGGGAAAAAAAAATACACGGGATTCGGTTTTCCTAATGATCAAAAAGCTGAAAACCCAGCTACGGGCTAGTTTATTCTGGTTGTTAAATACACAGATAGTTTTGGCTATCTCTTAATCCTGTCATTTATTCAGCATATGAATAATAGGCAGATAAGAAAAGCTGATTTAATCCTAAAAATGTTAAGCTCTTGTCACTGGCAGATATTGCTTAGCTTAGGGAGAAGTTACAACAATGGTGTTATAATCAATGACAAAGATGGCACCACGCTTGACACGACAACCATTCCTTAACTGCTAAAAGGTTCCAAACTAAAGATGAAGTATGGGGCTTGTTTCCCATTTCTATTTTATTTGACACCTGCCTTTGCTCATTTTTGCTTCTAGTCAATGATGATTTGTCCAGGAGTCTATGGTTGATTTCTGAGTTGCCCATAATGGCACTACGAGCCACAAATGTGGCGGTGACAAAGTTTCAGATTCACTTTGTCTTGACATCAAGAGCAACTCTGCCTCTGTGCCTGCCCAGCACAGAGCTCTGAAATGTGCTCAGCACCATGGACAGCGGTAGCGGGCGGCCACTGCTGTTTCCGTTGTTAACAACTGCACCTTAGCCCTTCCTTGGCCTTAAAGTTCATCAGGCCTTGCTTATCCCAAGCTTAATCTGACCAAGAGAAAAATCAGTTGGGTGCAACTGAGTTTTGTTTTTGTTTTTAATCTGATGATCTACTTAAATTCAGCCCCGCCCCCTAAAGCAGGAACTGTGAATACTCTACCTAAGAAGGCTTCCTTAATTTCAGTCTTGTCTGTTCGCCGGATGATTTTCACCACACAAATAACAGCCAGGGGTGTGAGGAAAGAAATTGCCTGGAAGAAATAGCAAACAAGCCCTTATGAGGACATCAGTTCGCCATCAGAAGGGCCGACTGATCATTAGTTCCAGTTAGCTTCTTTTAGACTCACTAGTTGAATGGTCTTCCTGAACTCCTGACCTCAGAAAAACGAGCATGACTTAATCTATACTTAGAGACCACACAGACTTGAAAAAGTGAAGGCCTGATTGTAGGTTATAATTGATTGTCATTGCTGGTAGCCACGTTTAAAGTGGTGGCTTTTTAAATGGAAAAGAATAGTCTTTAATTATGCTGACTCATCTTTGCCAGTAACTTCCCTACGGTTCTCCTCTGCAGAAGGGTGAAGGAACCTTGGCCTCTCAGTCCCAGCTCTCCAGCAACATGAGAGCACGTGGGACTTGCGTAGACTCAATCAATTCATTCCCTTTTGGTGTTCTTTTGTTGAATATTCATTTCTTCAGAAAGGCAGAGATTCACCCTTCTTCTGCATAAAGTTTCTCCTCTTCCCTTCCTCCAGCCCCTTTCCTCCCAAAAAGACAGAGATGCTCACTAAGCGCTTACTGAGTTAATCTGGCAGAATTCAGATGCAGCAACAAATAGAAAACCTACCGTGACGGAAGAACTGTGCTAGGTACCGACAAATACAGGAGCCTCAGATTCTCACAATGGCTCTGTGTCTGCTTTCTCAGGCTTGGGGATTAAATGACGTGCCCAAAGACACACAGCTGCTGACTGGCAAGTAGCAAGGCCAGGGTTTGGAGATGAGGTCTTCTGCCTCCCACATCCACTCTTTTATTTCAGCATTCCATAATTCTATGGAAACCCTGGTGGCATAGTGGTTAAGAGCTATGGCTGCTAACCAAAAGCTCAGCAGTTCAAACATACCAGGCGCTCCTTGGAAACCCTATGGGGCAGTTCCACCCCGTCCTACAGGGTTGCTATGAGTCAGAATCGACTCGACAGCAACAGGTTTTTGGTTTTATAATTCCATAATAAGTAAGTAATTTTAAATATCCCAAAAACAAACAAAAAAAAGGATTTATGTTACTTCCTTCTAATTATAACTTCTCAGGATAACAGTATCAGAAATGGTTGAATATCTCACAAACCCACAATTGACCTGGCAGTTGGAGAAAGGGGTTGCTACTGGCCGACACGGTTCACACTTTTGGAAATCTTCATTTGTGCTCCAACACGATATCACTTTTTGGAGAGAGGCTTCCTAATAGGACTTTACCTAATCAGGGTTAATAAGGCATGGATAGAAGATAATTAGATGCTTTCCTTTTATAAAGCCTGAATTCATCCAAATGAGTACGGTCTTTCAAAATAACTTGAGATGCTCTACACAACCAGGCTGCCAGGAATTCTAGGGTTGGTTGCTCTTTGGGAACTGTCTTCAGAGACTGTTGACGAGACACAAGAGAGCCCTCTTCTTACTTGCCACCATTTCTTTCCGATCACGTGTGGCGGTAACCAGTTTGATGATCCTCCTTATCAGGTGTGGCTCTGAATGACTCAAACTGTTTCAAAATCAAGTAGCAAGTCTTGTCTCCACGGAGGGCACAGATGCTAAGGGAAACTGTATGAGGGGAGACCCGGAGCTGAAGCAGAGAAAGCAAGAATTTCCCTGCAGGCCACAATGAAAGACGACATTCCCTGGTGAGAAACAGTTCTGGAAAATCCGTGGCTCTGACATCTGAATAACTGCAGGGCTTGTTACGATGCTGATTCCCTCGAAGAGGCTGATATGACAGGTCTGTGAATCTACAGTTTTTAACAAGCATCTCAAATGGTTCTGATGCTGGTGATTAGAAACACTGATGCCAAGCTTCAGCTCACACATCCAGTGTTTACAGAGGGATGATTGAAGCATCTGCCCACTGAAGCCAAAGTTCTGGTCAAAGCAGAAGACTTCCTTGTTTTTCCAAATCCAAACACAAGGCCTACCAACTTACATCCCCTTGTTCCTCTCAATTTAAACACCATAGATAGACTGGTCACAAGTCCTCAAATATAAGAAACCAGCCCAGTTCCCAATAAATAGTAGGCGCTCACTAGATAGTGAATGACCCTGCAGTGACCCCACCAACAAGTCCAACCTTAAAGACAAATAAAATAGTAGTGAAGAAGGCATTACAAGACTATCCCAGCTGGCATGCAGTAAAGTTAGAAATGGATGGATGGATGGATGGATGGATGGATGGACAGACGGATGGATGGATGGACAGATGGATGGATGGATGCCACTGACTTGACTCTGACTCATGGTGACCTTTTATGTACGACAGAACAAAACACTGCCCATTCTTGCATCATCTTCATGATTGCTGTATGTGTGAATCCATTGCTGTGGCTAATGAGTCGATCCATCTCACCGAGGGTCTCCCTCACCTCTCGCTGGCCCTCTCCTTCACCAAACATGATGTCCTCCTCCAACGACTGATCCTTCCTGATGACTTGTCCAAAGCAAGTGGATAAGACAATGTTCTGTTGTGATCCATAAAGTTTTCCTTGGGTAATTTTCAGACACAGATCACCAGGCCTTTCTTCCTAGTCTATCTTAGTCTGGAAGTTCTGCTGAAACCTGTTTATCATGAGTGACACTGCTGGTATTTGAATACTGGTGACATAGCTTCCAGCATCACAGCAAGATGCAAGCCCCCACAGTATGACAAACTGACAGGCGGTGGTAGACAGAAATTAGATTCTAGGAAAAAAATCCAAGTGGGGAAGACTTTTCCTATGAAGCTCCCAGAAGCTCAAAAGAAATTCCCTAGCAGGAGTGTGTGGATCACACAGTACCTGGAGGCACCACGTGGGAGACCCTTTGTCTCAAGGCCAGGGTGTCTTGATGGGAAGCCATTAGCATTGGGGAAATCCTGAGAGCTGTCCAGCTGACTCCCAGGCCCTAGCTTAATGGCCAAGGGTGTCTCTTTAGCACCGCTCCCTGACTCAGCTCTCCTGCTCCTAACTGGATCCCCACTTGCCAACCAGAGTGGACTTAATCTAACCCAGTTCACAACTTTCCTGGCTAGATGCATGATGCCATTTTTTCTAGAACCACTAAACTACTGCTTCCTGGCCCATGCTAAGCAACAGAAGGACGAGAATAAAATGCCCCCAGGAGGGCCCGAGGTTCCCCACCTCACGAGCTTCACAGACAAGGAGATGCAACTGTCAGACAAAGCACCCACCCTGGGGCAGCTGCCACAAGAATGTCCTACCAGCATTTGCCCCGGTCTCATTTTTAATTCCTGGAAACCTATCTGCCATATCCTACAGCAGCACAGTTCTCAAGTCAGGACAGGGAGAGACATATCTACTCTTATCATCCCCCTTTCTTATTCAAATATTTTTCAACTAAAAGTTGGAGTTCAGAGATAACGTCAAGAAGTCAGCACACTTGGAACTTGATTTCCTCTTGGGCAGCAGGGCCTCTGAGCTGAGTCAAAGAGGGGCAAAGAGAGTCTAAGCCCCCCACTTTCACTCAGCAAACCAGCCTTACGTACACACACTCCTCCTGCTCTTCTGATGTAAGCCAACAGAAGCTGCTGTTCTGCTGGCCGAGCTGATGGAGTAGATGAAGACAGACACAGAGACATGGAAGTTGGCAGTGGCTATTCTGCCCCAAACAAAAATTGCAGGCAATGTGAGCAGCCATCTAAGATACTCCACTGGTCTCACCCCTTCAGGAGCAAGGGAGAATGAAGAGAACAAGATACAAGGGAAAGATGAGTCCAAAGGACTAAGGGACCACAACTACCAAGGCCTCCACCAGACTGAGTCCGCTACAACTAGACGGTGCCCGGCTACCACCACTGACTGCTCTGACCGGGATCACGACAGAGGGTCCCGGACAGAGCTGGAGAAAAATGTAGAACAAAATTCTAACTCACAAAAAAAGACCAGATTTACTGGCCTGACAGCGACTGGGGAAGCTCCAAGAGTATGGCCCTCGGACACCCTTTTAGTTCAGTAATGCAGTCACTCCCGAGGTTCACCCTTCAGCCAAAGATTAGACAGCCCCATAAAACAAAACAAGACTAATAGGGCACAACAGCCCAGGGACAAAGACTAGGAGGGGACAGGAAAGCTGGTAATAGGGAACCCAAGGTCGAGAAGGGAGAGTGTTGACATGTCATGGGGTTGTTAACCAATGTCATAAAACAATATGTGTACTAACTGTTTAATGAGAAACTATTTGTTCTGTAAACCTTCATCTAAAGTACAATAAAAAAAAAAAAATTGCAAGCGAGATATCCCCTGGTATTATTGGTATTATTTTTCCTTGATGAGTCAGAATTGACTTGACAGCAGTAGGCTTGGTTTTTTTGGTTTAATGTTTCCACGGCTTAAAAAAAAAAAAAAAAAAAAAATCCCTTGGAATGAGTCCAGTGTAGAAAGACAGCGAATGATTGGTGCTTATTAAAAGGGATCTGAGAGAGACCAGAATTAACTCCAGCCAAACGCCGCTCTGGGATGCAGCGAGCGTACAGAACCAGCTCTGTGCCTGTGCTTTCCTCACCTGTTGTGGGTATAGGGCTGCTGAATACACATACCTAGGTTAGCATAACAAAGGCTCACAGGTACTGAGAACTTAAGTACCAGGCACTGTTCTAGGCACTTTATGTAAATTAACTCATTCAAGCCTCACAGCAACCCCATGAAATAGGCTCTACTAAAACCCCAATAGCACAGTGGTTAAGAGCTCGCTGCTAACCAAAAGGTCGGCGGTTTGAATCCACCAGGCGCTCCTTGGAAACCCTATGGGGCAGTTTTACTCTGTCCTATATGGTCGCTATGAGTCTGAATCGACTTGATGACAATGGGTTTTTTTGTTTATTACCCTTATTTGGAGTCCTGATTGCACAGTGGCTAAGCGTTCAGCTGCTAACCAAAAGGTTGGCAGCTGGAATCCACCAGCCACTCCTTGGAAACCCTATGAGGCAGGTCTACTCTGTCCTACAGGGTTGCTATGAGTCTGAATCAACTCGATAGCAATGGGTTATTACCCTTGCTTAATGGATAGGAAGCTAAGGAACAGAGAGGTTAGGTAACCTGTTGACGATCACATAGCTAATAAGTGGTAAAGAAAGGATCCACCCCCTCAAAATAAAAAACCCAAACCCACTGCTATGGAGTCGATTCCGACTCATAGCAACCCTAGAGGACAGAGTAGAACCGCCCCGTAAGGTTTCCTAGGCTGTAAATCTTTACGGAAGCAGACTGTCACATCTTTCTCTGGCACGATATACACCCAGACTGTTTAAATCACAGTCTACACTCTTAACCACAATGTTAGAGCACTTCTCGCCTTAGAAAGTAGGAAGCGTCAGGTAAAATACGGTGATCGCTCTTCTCCAGACTTGGAGGAGGAAGGTACAGACCCTTATCCAGCAGCATGGATACCCATTGCTGTCGAGTCCATTCCAACTCATAGTGACCCTATAGGACAGAGTATAACTGTCCTACAGGGTTTCCAAGGCTGTAATCTTTATGGAATCAGACTGCCACATCTCTCTCCCACAGAGCGGCTGGTGGGTTCGAATTGCTGATTTTTCAGTTAGCAGCCCAGTGCTTAGCCACAGCACCACCAGGGCTCCACCACATGGATAAGCCGTACAAATGCCTGTGACAGCTATTATGTTGTAAGCACCTACTGTGTGATGGGGGCTGTCACGGATTGAACGGTGTCCCCCCCAAATATGTGTCAACTTGGCTAGGCCATGATTCCCAGTATTGTGTGGCTGTCCTCCATTTTGTGATTTGACGTAATTTTCCTGTATGTTATAAATCCTAATTTCTGCCTGTGGTTAATGAGGCAAGATTAGGTTACGTTAAAGAGGATTAGGGTGGGATGCAACACCCTTACTCGGGTCACAACCCTGATCCGATGTAAGGGGAGTTTCCCTGGGGTGTGGCCTGCATCACCTTTTATCTTACAAGAGATAAAAGGAGAGCAAAATTAGTGGAGAGATGGGGACCTCATACCACCAAGTATGAAGAACCAGGAGGGGAGTGCATCCTTTGGACCCGGGGTCCCTGCACTGAGAAGCTCCTAGACCGGCAGAAGATTGATGACAAGGACCTTCCGCAAGAGCTAACAGAGAGAGAAAGCCTTCCCCTGGAGCTGGTACCCTGATTCGGACTTCTAGCCTCCTAGACTGTGAGAGAATAAATTTCTCTTTATTAAAGGCATCCACTTGTGGTATTTCTGTGATAACAGCACTAGATAACTAAGACAGGGGCTTTTCTCAGATTTGTTGAATTTTCTAACAACTCTGTTGCTGAACACTTTATCTCCAACAGACAGATAAGAACCTAAACCTCGGAGAGATACTTCAACCACATAAGGCACACAGTGGGCAGGACGCCCCCAGCTGGGCTGCCACACTGCCTGGGCTGGAGTCCTGAATCTCAGTGCTCACCTTAGCCCAACCGCCCATTTTACTGACTGAGAAACTGAGGCTGAGAAAGATCTTGTAAACGGCATCTTGTAAATTACCAATTAACTATACTACACAGCACTCACATGAGATGATATATACGATTATCATTATAATTTTAAATAATGAAATCAATTCATATATATTTATTTTGATATATTATGTATTGTATATACATTTTAAATATCATGACGCAGGATCTGGTATATGGTTGGTTTTGCATGATGCTTGTTCCACGGGCTGGGAAGCCAGAGCCCTACAGATGGAAGTGTGTGGAACAGACTCAGATAAAGAAGAGCTGAGTTCAAGCCCCAGTTCTGTGACCTTGAACAAGCCACTTAACCTCTGAGTCTCAGTTTCTTCATCTGCAAAATGGATATAATAGTAATAATATTCATAACAAAGGATTGCTGCCAGGATCTACATTCTCTAGCAGTTATTGAATGCTTACTATGTACCACCACCCAGTACAATGTTGTTTGTCCATCACCCCATCGGACGTTCTCCACACCTTAGGAGGGAAATGTTGTTAAAGCCCCTCTTTTACAGATAGGGAAACCGAGGCACTGAGAACTTAAGTGCTTTCACACAGGTAGCAAGTGGCAAAGCTGGGATTTGAACCCAGGCAGTCCACTTCAGAACCCACACCCACCGCCCACCCACAGAGCTCACAGAGAGTGAGCATCCAATACATGCTGGCCATAGGCTACCATTTCATTATTTCCCAGGGAAAACTGTTGACAAATGACCCCAACTATACCAGGAAAGGGGTGCCAGGACCCTCTCACCAGACTAATGAGGGTAAAGCGTTGCTAGCTCAAGCCTACCTGTGCCCTTAAGTCTGCGTAACAGGAACCTTTTAGCGCAGGGAGGAGGCCAGGGCCAGGGAAGGGCCTAATTCTCCAGGCGCCTTGCCCACGCCCTAAATGACCAGTGTCTCCAAGAAGGGCCCTGCCCTGTGCATCCGCCAGTGAAACCAGCAAGCACGCACGGGCAGACCTGGAAGGTAAGGCCTCCCCCGATGCTAATGCAAGGCACTCTGCTGTCTCGGATGCTTCCGGAAAACCCCAGAACGAGGAGCAGCGTGTCTGTGCCTAAAGGGGGAAGGGCAAGAGTGTGCCGAGAACTTTTAACAAGGGATCAAAGTTAGAGCTGCAGGAGGCAGAGAAGAGCTTGTCACTGGGTTCATCCACATCCGATGAAACAATGGGCCCACAGAGCCTGAATTTCCGGCATTTGAGAGGAAGGTGTTCTGCAGAGTGATGATGAAGACAACTCCAGGACACGCAGACACCTGAAAAGGCCCCGCTGTGGCTAAACAATTGCATCCATCACCAGGAAAAGAACTGCCTAGGACTTTTTAAAAGAGCATAAAAATTAAACCGTCCATCACAAGTCTCTCTTCCCTCCTTCCTCCCCAAAAGTGACTATTTCTGTCTTCCTAGGAAGCATCCTACTTCAGAACTGAGAACCCCGCTATCAAATCAACACAGTATCAGGACTATTCTATGAGAATAAGTCTTCTGGACAGACAGTGGCCAGAGCAAAAGAGAGGAGGGCAAAGGGGAGGTCTGGGTGCATTTCATTTTAAAAGTAAACCAAAGAAATTGGCAAATGCCTATCATTCCTTCAAGACCCCACTGGAGTCTTGCTTGTTCTTCAAAGGCTTTCCTGTGATGGTGAGCCGTCTGCTGGTATTCATGTCTAGGTCTCCCACTAGAATAGGAACTGTGTCTCATTCAGATTGGCATCCTGGGCACCTGGCACCATGCTCGGCTCAGACCAGGTGGTTCATAAATATCTGTTGGATTAAGTAATAATTAACTAACCTGAGAGTCCCTGGGTGGTGCAAAGGTTAAGGCACTCAACTTCTAGCTGAAAAGTTGGTGACTCAAGTCTACCCGGAGGTGCCTTGGAAGAAAGGCCTGGCAATCTACTTCCAAAAAATCAGCCATTGAAAACACTATGGAATGGTCTACATGAATCACGGCCTCATCTACCCTGAGACCAGAACAACTAGATGGTGCCCAACCAGATACCACTACTGACCTTTCTGATCAGGATCACAAGAGATGGACCCTGATGGAATGGGAACAAAAGGTGGAACAGAACTCAAATTCTTAAAAAATCCGGACTCACTGGACCAGTTGAATGTAATCAGTGTCACTGAATTGTACATGTACAAATTGTCAAAATGCTATATCCTTTGCTGTGTATATTTTCATTAAAAAAAAACAACATTTTTAAAAAAGCAACTAAAACAATACGTTCTAAGCATTTTAGGGAGTTCACAGACACAAAGGTCTTTCCAATGACCGCTAATTAACAAGCTTTCTTCCATGAAACGAGGCATTTCTTCCAAAACACAAAATATTGCTATCACGCTCAAGAAAAGCTTCTAGAGCAGTCATCTCGGTTCCCAGAGGCATGAGACACAACAGCTCACAAACAGGAATAACCTTCAAGCTGTGGTGCCATCCTTCCAAAAGTTACATTATTCTTCTGTGACAAGGGAGAGCCTCAATCTTTCCTGTGCTGCAGGAAGGTCTGATGGCAGTTCTCCGGGAGGAAGTTCGCATCTGCAAGGCATCCTTGACTCTTCTCTCAACCCTCCTTCAGCCTCGGGGCTGGGAGTTTGGCTCCAGAGCCCACTGCTTGGATTGGAATCCTAGCTGCACCACTTACTGGCTGTGCAACTTGGGGCAAGTTTCCTCATCTCTCTGGGAGGCACTTCTGCACCTGCAAACTGTGGACGGTAATGCCATCTTCCCCACCGCCATGTTGAGCAGGACTCAATAAGATAATTTTCTTAAACGCTCAGCAAAAATGCCTGGTTCCTAGGAAGTGAAGTGTAAAATGTTGCCACAGTCATGTAACAGGTGGGAGGTAAAAATAATCTCATTACATTCACCAGATATTTGGGTTCTTGCTTATTTACTCTAGAGAGACACAGACATTGCCTGGAGGTTGAGTCAGAGTGCTCTCTTCAAGTTGTCTGCAACTGACCAGCTAAAACCAGAAACTGTTGCTGTGAGCTGCGATGGAATTTGCTCTGACTCTTGGCGACCCCATGCACAATGGAACAAGACACTGCCCGGTCCTGCGTCACCCCCACGATCAATTGTGGATTCGACCATTGTGATCCATAGTGTTTACTGGATGATTTTCGGAAGTAGACTGTCACTCCTTTCTTCCTAGTCCTTCTTAGTCTGGAAGCTCTGCTGAAACTTGTTCAGCATCATAGCAACATGCAAGCCTCCACTGACAGACAGGTAATGGCTGCGCGTGAGGTGCATTAGCAGGGAACTGCACGTGGGTCTCCGCATGGAAGTCAAGAATTCTACCACTGAACCACCAATCTCCCACCAAGAAGAGTGGTTGCCAGAGCTATCTACCGTATCTTAGTTTGGCAAAACTGAGGCTTATCCTTAAAGGAGAGGGGATGGGAAAATCAGGTCACTGTTTTCTAGTCTTCCCTCACTAAATATCTGGAAACAACTCCACACAGCCCAGGTAAGCCGGCCTCTTCTCCTTCCAAAGTGTTGGGCAATTGCTACCTTGCACCTAACCAAGCAGGCCCCCTCCTGGTTTGGAAGTGAAGTGTAATCTGATGGGCTGCTCACCTTCTCTCTCTTCCAGGCTGCCCACCGTCTTCAGCAGCGGGTGGAGAGGCAGAGACGCAAATGGGTTTGGTTCATACTTGGGAGAATGGGCAAATCAGCTATGAAATCATGGTACTTACAAACATGAGGCGGGTTGGTATGTTGTCTGATTGCACCAGAGGATTTTTATAGAGCCAGATCTCTTCCGGCTGGATGACTCTCTGGAATGGATCCAAAAACTCTGTAAACCTGAGACAAAACAAAGACAGATGCATGAGGTCTGAGCGCTCAGCTGCTGTCCCCGCTCCCAAGAAGGCCCGCCCCTGCACACCCTCGTGTACAGCCCTCAGGGGCTGGGATGGGAAACAGGCTGTCCCTCCTGATGGTTCTCAGCCAGTTCAAACTGGGGAGCGATGGAAGAAACCACTGAGATGTGATAGACTCCTCTGTGGCCACCTGCCAGAAAGACCACTTCAGGGCACAAGGGCATAGCTGTGAGGCCAACTTAACAAAGAATCTAAGCATTTGGGGGTTCCAAAGTGAACTCTACCGTCCGTCTGTCAGTTTGTCGTACTGTGGTGGCTTGCGTGTTGCTGTGATGCTGGAAGCTATGCCACCAGTATTTCAAATACCAGCAGGGTCACTCATGGTGGACAGGTTTCAATGGAGCTTCCAGACTAAGACAGACTAGGAGAAAAGGCCTGGCAATCTACTTATGAAAATTAGTTAATGAAAATCTGATGCGTCACAGAATACTGTCCGACTTCCACTCGCTTCCTTTGGGTCAGTCGGGATGAAGTGATCGCTGGAGAAAGACATCATGTTGGGAAAGGGGAGGGCTAGTGGAAGCGAGGAAAACCCTCAGTGAGCCATAATAATGGACGCAAACATACCAACAACCATGAAGATGGCGCAGTACCAGGCAACGTTTTATGATGCTATACATGATATTGCCACAGTTGGAGCTGATTCAATGAACTAACAACAAAAGTGAACTGCAGACTAGTGGCTCAGACTGGGGCAAGGCAAAGGCCAGCAGCACAGTCTTTGGGAACCAACGGTCCTGAGTTGGCACAAGGGTGAGAGAGTGGCTGGCAACTCTGGGGAAAAAGCTGGTCTATTCCCTCCATGATACCCTGCCACCATCAGCACCACCACTAAGGGGCAGAGTGAGAATTAAAAGGCTAAACTAGATGATCTCTAAGGAGCCCTGGTGGTGCAATGGTTAAGAACTTGGCTGCTAACCAAAAGGTCAGTGGTTCAAATCCACCAGCTGCTCCACAGGAGAAAAGACCTGGTGATCTGCTCCCATAATATGGGGCAGTTCTGCTCTGTCATGTAGACTCTCTATGAGTCAGAATCGACTCAACGGCACATAACAACAATAACAGATGATCCCTGCGGGTCCACACTCATGTCCCCAGGGAGTGGGGACTCAGTGGGTTAACTCTCCTCACCCAACAGCTCTCCCACCCACTGCAGGCTCAGGCTCTGGGGTCAAACTCATCAGTATGCACATCCCAGCTCTGACTCAGTGAGTTCCTTAACGCTTCTGAGCCTCAGTTCCCCCATCTGTAAAATGGGCACACTGAGGGAAAGAACAGACGTAGAGGGCCCAGCAGAGCATGAACAGTAACTATTACTTTATTCTGGCTTCCACTCTCACGCTTTCACCAGTTTTCAGGTTTGTTCCCTGTTTGATTTTCTGACAACCTATACTCTGCCCAGAAGTGTTTTTAAAACATTTTACATAAAAGGAATGAAAATGGATTTTAGTTGAAAAACTTGATGAGAATATGTAATGTACTTGTGCAACTGAAGCTTCCAGACTACTCCAGTTACTATTGCTGCATAAGAAATTACTCCGAAACTTAATGGCTGAAAACAACCATTTTATATTTTGCTCATGATTTTGTGGACTAGGAAATAGAGAAGGGTTTGGCCAGACTGCCTCCCTCGGAGTCCCTCCCGGGGTTGCAGCAGCTGGACATCGGCTGGGGCTGCAGTCACCTGAAGGCTCGACTGGGCTGGACGTCAAAAAGGCCACGTATCAGTGTCCTAGGGCCGCCTAACAGAACACCATACGGTGGATGGCTTAAAAGAACAGAAATTTGTTCTCTCGCAGTCTGGAGGCCGCATGTCTGAATTCAGGGGGTTGGCAGGACTATGCTCTCTCTCCGAAGGCTCTAGAGGAAGAACTTTGTCTCTTCCAGCTTCTGATAGCCCCAGGCATTCTGTGGCTTGTGGCAGCACCTCTCCAATCTCTGCCTCAGCAGTCACACGGCCATCTTCCCTGAGTGTCTCAGTGTGTCTGTCTCTTCTCCTCTTTTTATAAAGACATCAGTCATTGGATTAGGATCCACCCGGCTCCAGTATGACCTCATGTTGACTTAATTATATCTTCAAAGACTCTATTTCCAAATAAGATCACATGCACAGGTACCAGGGGTTAGAATTTCAACATATGTTTTTGGGGGACACAAATCAATCCATGGAGCCGTGGTGGCGCAGTGGTTAAGAGTTCGGTTGCTAATCAACAGGTTGGCAGTTCAAATTCACCAGCTGCTCCTTGGAAACCCTATGGGGCAATTCTACTCTGTCCTATAGGGTCATTATGTGTCAGAATCAACTCGATGGCAACAGGTTTGGGTTTTTTTTGGTTTTTTTAATCAACCCAAAACAGACAATCACACGGCTGACCACGGATGCTGGCTGTCAGCTGGGCGCTCTGCCGGGCTGTGAATGGCAACACCCACACGTGGACTCCACGGCACCACGGCGTCAGGGCAGTTGGACTTCTTACAGCAGCTGGCTTCCTCTAAAATGGTGTCCCAGGAGAACCAGGCAGAAGCTGACTGGCCTTTTGTAACCTAGCCTCAGATATCATAGGGTGTCACCTCCACAGCACCTGAATGGTTCTAAGGGACTCATCAGGTGAGCCCAGATTCAAGGGAGGGGATTATTCCACCTGTGGATGGGGAGTGGCAAGGCCCCATTCTGGAAAAGCACACGGGAGGAGAGACACACTGCAGCCCTCTCTGGAAAGACCATCTGCCACACGCGAGTGCTGTCACTCTCATAGCACAGTAGCCCCCACGCTCAGAGACCCCAGAACCTTACGCCCGCACTACCCGCCACAGGGTCAGGGAACGGTGCCCACCTCTGCACATCCTCCTTCCCTACCTTCCTTGTCTCCCAGGTTTTACTATCCTTATGGCAACGTTTCTAGAGCCTCATGCACCCAGCCTTCTTTGCACAACCCCCTCCCCACCCCATGCCCCAGGAGCTGCAGCCAGAACCCATCTGCCAAGCAAACTACATCTTCTGGGAGCAGCAGAACCAAGACAGATGTCCCTCCTCCAGCCACGTTCCAGCCACAGGCGTCTACCTCAGAGAATCCAGACAGCCAGGCAGCTGCTCGGGGGACCAAGGTCTTAACAAAGCAAGTGGGACAAAGGCAGACGTGGTAGAATGGAAAGTTCTGGAGACACTAAAGGGGCATCCCCAAGAGAGGCAGTAACAAAAATGCCACAAATGGGGGGTTTTAATGAACAGAAATTTATTTCCTCACAGTTTTAGAGTCTAGAAGTCCAAGTTCAGAATGTCAGCTCTAAGGCACGGTCGTTCTCTGTCTCTTTCAACTTCTAGTAGCTGCTGGCAATTCTCAGCATTCCTGGGCTTGGCGATCCACCTCCCATGTGTCTGGTGTCTACTCTGCTCTTTATAAGACACCACTCACTCAGCGGGGATTAGGTTTAGGACCCATCTTACTCTGGTATGACCTTGTTAACATAAGACAATCCCTATTTCCAAACAGGGTCCTATTTACAGGTACAGGGGTGGGGACTTCAACATGACTTTTTTGGAGACACAATTCAATCCATAACGGAGGGCCTGTCAGAGCCCAGGAACATCCTCCCTTTCCCATGAGCCCTTCGGAAGTGCGTGGCCTGTGCTCTCCAAGGGGTCACTAGGCACTGATGGCTCCCAGCAGTATGTTAGCTCAGCGGTTTGCAAACTTTAAAGTGCCCAGGAACTGCCTGGGGTCTTGTGGATGTGGACCCCACATAACAACGCAGAGCAGATCCAGGGAGGCCCGGCATTTCCAGCAAGCTCCCCAGCGATGCTGAGGCTGCTAGTCCGTGCATCACACCAGAGTAGCAAGGGGCCAGGGTACTCTCAATTCCTGGGTGCTTGTTAAAATGCAGACTCTTGGCCCCTCCCAGGGGCTGTCATGCACACCACAGTGTAGACACACGACTCTCAGGGAAATAAAGTGGCCGGTAGCCAGTGCTTCCCAACTTCAGCCACTGAAGAACTGACTCGGTGTAGGAGTCCCTGTGCGGTGCAAACAGTTAAGGTGTGTGGCTGCCAACCAGCATGTTGGAGGTTCAAGTTCACCCAGAGGTGCCTCAGAAGAAAGCCCTGGCAATCTACTTCTGAAAAATCAGCTATTGAAAACTATGGAGCACAGCACCATTCTACTCTGATACACGCAGGGTCACAACTGACTTGGCAGCAACTGGTTTCCGGTCCCCCATTTAAGCATGCGCTAGATGTTAACCATTGTCAACAGTCACCTCACTTCACAGAGATGTTAGAACTAAAACTAAAATGTGTAAGCCGTGTAAGTCAAAACGTTTCTATGTGAAAAGCACAGTTAGTACTAAAGTAAACGTACCTGCTTCTTCCATGAAAATCGCAGCTGTTCAAAGGGGTCACTTGCTGTTTGATTCTGATTTATGACACGCTGTTTCTATTCTTTGCTGTTTGAACAGGATGACTGTCTTAATCTACAATATCTTAATTTCTCCTTGGCAAAGCAGGGACAGTGGTACCAGTTTTCTCCTTACTTCTCTGATGGTACAGCTTGAAGAACTCAGAAAACGTGCACTATGAAAATTGAAAACCGTTATTCTAACTTTTTACAGAGCAATTCTCATGTTAATGTATGCACGTTATGGATGCTTAAATCCTCCTTGCATTGGGTTTTTAATCTGCATCTCTCTTTCTTTGTCTCTGTCTCTCTGTCTCTCTCTCTCTCTCTCCCTCTCACACACACACACACACACATGCACACACACCAAGCCAGGATTTAAGTGAGTGTAAGGCAAGCAATTCTCTAACCTGCAGGGAGAATCCATCAAAATTAACTGGAATGGAAAGGAGAGGGATCTGATGTTTATGTGGAAAGAAAACTAGAATAGGAATGAAGTCAAAGAAAAACAGAAAACCAAATACCGCTTTCCTTTGGGCAGACTGGTTGCCTGTGACCTTTTCATGCTAAACCGCACCACCGCGTGCCTCCCTTCCTTTGGTGCCTGAATCTTCACCCACAAGCTGTGAGAGCAACTCCAGGACCACAAGCCTTCACCAGTGGAGGTTCTTGCACGTTTTACTAGGTTCGCTTCGCATCAAGTAAGAATATGACCTGCCCTCTGGGGACCCCCGGACCGGGCCCAGTTGGGGTAGCAGCTAGACCAGGGACAGACGCACCCATACTTGCACACACTCCCACCCTCCTGGTGGCTGGTCCTATTCTTCTCACTCAGCCTGACTTTCAGCAGCCTATGATGCATTTTCCCTGAAACAAGAAGGGGTGCAGTAGGGGATAGCTGGGGACTATTACCTTGGCTGTTTATTCATCCAGCAAGTGCTTACTGAGTGTCTTCCACGTGCCAGGCACCGCACCAGGTCTCCAACTGTGGAGATTACAGCCCCGGGGCCCTCAGTGACAACTGACTGGGGGGTGGATTACACTCCCGGGGCCCTCAGTCACAACTGACTGGCAGGTGAGATGGCAAGGTCTTTAGTCGCAGGCATTAGAACAGTATCTACATATCAGATTGCCACCTCACTCTGCTTTGAGAGCCACATCTGGCTTGGGGCAGGGGAGACTCAGTCACTTGACCTGTGAAATGGCCTCCAATCCAGAACCCCCTGAAGGGCCCCGATCCTCTAAGGAAGTTCCAGGGTATGTACCTATCACTGTCCTCACACTGAATGAGGCAACAGACTCAACGCGAAGTTGGGAACCCCAGAGAGCGCCAAACCGATAACACACTAGCAGGAACAGCAAATCCCCAACTAAGGACACGGATGCCACTGTCCCATGCCTCTTCTGACTCAAAGCCGAGTTCCCGAAGCCCCAGAGTCTCCCCATTATCCAGAGTCTCATCATCATCTAAAAGATCCCGTGGATTTGCTAGCACCCCTGAATCCAGGAGCCTTGATAAGACATTTTTCAAGATAGGTTATGACTTCAGGACCTTAAAGTCACGTACTAGACACAGATGTCGACATCCTTCCCAACCATAAATGACACAAGACTACACTGAAATGGAGCCCTGGTGGTGCAGTGGTTAAGCACTCTGCTGCTAATCAAGAGGTCAGCAGTTTGAATCCATCAGGGGCTCCTTGGAAAACCATGGGGCAGATCTACTCTCCTATAGGGTCGCTATGAGTCAGAATCGACGCCAGCAACATGTTTGGTTTTTTTAATACTGAAATAGGAACTCAGACAGTTAGCCTTGGTTCTGATCCCTGCTTTGGCATTTCCCAGCTGGAGAGCCTGAGAAAAGTCACTTAACCTCTCTGAGATTTCATTCTCCCCCACCACACCGGATGGCCATACCCTCCAGGGCCCTTGTGAGTATCGGCTGTAATAAGTGTTAGGATGACAAAGCACGTGGGCACCATCAGCCTCAATAAAAAGTGGCCGCTGCTCTTGCAAATGTCAAGATGAGTGGCATTGGTGACCAAATGACTGGATCGGAGAAGGCTTCCCAACCTTCTCTGTGCCCCACCTGGGGACAGTGAGACTGAGGACAGGGGAGCTGGCATCAGACATAAGAATGCCAACAACGACTTGTCATTTGGCCATTCAATGAGCAAACAATCCAGAAAGTCACTTTGGAACCTCGTGATCTAAACGAGACATGATAAAGAAGCTTTCCAGGCAACAGCAGAACATAAGGCATGGTTCTTAACTGCACTATTGACTTTTCCACTCCAGTGGGCCTCTCCTATGCAAAAGGGAAAACACTTACAAATGGGCATTGGACATGGTCAGCAAGCCAGCCGCTCCATTTCTGGGGAGGAAAGAGGCATATCGTATTTTTCATTACTTCTGGGAACAGTGTGGGGGTGAGGCTATCAGGAGAACATACTGACGAATTATCTCCCCGTAAACCCGCAACCTGCCTTTGGACAGGCCATACTCTGAGTTGGAGTAGTGGGCTACCTCTGAAGACAAAGGTAACAATTATACTAATTATCACAGTTACAATAATAATGAGTTGTATGTAAGGAGACGTGGCGCCAAGCCCTTTACTTAATGTTTTAGGACATTACTTCCTTTAATCTTCAAAAGAACAGAAGTTACTGTTATTAAAGGTAGGAGTAACTGTTATTCCCATTTTAGAGATGAGGGCACTGAGGCTACTAGACTTCGAGTGTCTCACTTAAGTCCACACAGCATTACATGACACAGAATGCCCACTAATCCCACATCCTCCTCAGCACATATCATGGAATTTTAAGGTCATGGAATTCTCTCTCACACACCCCGTCCCCACCAGCTCAATGTCATCTGCAGTTATTTTAATCAGAGACGTTTCCACAATTAGAGAGACAGCCCTATTCTTGGGAGATGCAACATGTTGATCTACATTCTCACTCAGCGTAAATGACTGAGATCAGATTCACAGAGAGAAGGGTTTGATATCTGGTGGAAGGAGGGAAGGGAAGAAATAATATGCAGGGAAGGAGGTGGAAAGAGAAATGAAGTCCCCAACAGCCTTAGACCAGGAAGCTGCTCCCATCAGCTCCTCTATCATTCGGAGAAGCAGCTTTCTCTGTTGTTGTTGTTGGGTGCCGTTGAGTCAGCTCCGACTCACAGCAACCCCATGTATAACAAAATAAAACTTTGCTCAGTCTTGTGCCATCCTCACAATAGTATGTACGTTTGAGCCCACTGTTGCAGCCACTGGGTCAATACATCTTATTGAGGGTGCTCCTCTTTTTCGCTGACCCTCCACTCTATCAAGCATGATGTCTTTCTCCAGGGGTTGGTCCCTCCTGATAACATGCCCAAAGTACTTGAGAGAAAGTCTCCCCATCCTCGCTTCTAAGGAGCATTCGGGTTGTACTTCTACCAAAACAGATTTGTTGTTCTTCTGGCAGTCCATGGTATACTCAATATTCTTCGCCAACACCATAATTCAGATGTATCCTTTCTTCTTCGGTCTTCCATTTTCACTGTCCAGTTTTCGCATGAATATGAGGCGACTGAAAATATCATGGCTTGGGTCAGGCACACCTTAGTCATCAAAGAGACATCTTTGCTTTTAAAGCTTTTAAAGAGGTCTTTTGCAGCAGATTTGCCCAATGCAACATGTCGTCAGAGCAGCTGACTTAATCCAAGCCATCTACCCCTCACCTGGGTGGGGGGAAAGCCCATTCAGGAGGCCAGCCTTGGACCAAACAGGAAACCACCACCAGAGTCATCACCCTCCTCCTGGGGATGGACCCTCTTGTTCTCAGATAAGTCACAAGATGGGTGCAAAGACTGAGGTCTAGCAAGGAGGCAGAGCCAAGATTCAAACCCTTGTCTCCTTGCTCCAAAGTTCAAGGACAGACTCTGGAGGCAGCTGCCTGGGAGAGATTTCCAGCTCATCCTTTGCCAGTTGTGTGACCGTGGGCAAGGTACTTGCCTCTCTGGGCCTCAGTTTCCTCATCTGCAAAATGACGCTGCTAACAGTACCTGCCGCAGAGGGCTGGCGTGAATACTGCCTGAGTCAATGCAAGTGAAGTGCTGAGCTCGGTGCCTGCGCATGCGAGCGTCCTGTAACGAGGTTGCTCTGCTGAGTGTCTTCCACGTGCCAGCCACCGCACCAGGAGCGCTGGCCTCTTTTTTTTTTTTTTTTTTTTTTGGGTGGGGGCACACAGCAGTTTCGGGCTTTGTTAACAAATGAGTGTAAAAAACCAGATGGGTCTGAAGGGAAGGGTGGGAGGGGATGCTGCCCACCCACCGCTCTCAGCTCTTGAGAGCTTCCCAGACAGGCTGACCCTGGCAGCCCCCCGCCAACCCATCCCCACCGGGCTCCCGTACATGCAGATAGCCCTCCCCTGCCAAGGCTCTGCTCACCCACATGGACCTTCCCCACCCACTCTGCAGCCCCGTCCCCTCCAACAGTGTCGTCCATCTATCCAGCTCCTGGGCCAAGGAAGGCAGGGAGGGGACCAGGAAGAGGTCTCGTGGATGAAACAGTTACCAGCCCAAAGCATCTACCTGCTCACTTCAACTTTAAGAAATATGACACTAGCCTGCACACCCCAGGTATGGACACCACTACTGGGACCAAAGACCCTCTGCACCTCTGATGTGCTGCTACAGGAAGGAGCAGCATCCCCAGGAAGCATTCCTCCCAAACATGTTTAACCAGTGGCAGTCGAGTCAATTCCAACCCATGGAGACCCCGTATGCATCAGAGTGGAATTGTGCTCCATTGTGTTTTCAATGGCTGATTTTTTGGAAGGAGATTGCCAGGGCTTTCTTCCAAGGTGCCTCTGGGAGGACGTAAACCTCCAACCTTTCAGTTAGCAGCCAAGCACATTAAGCATCTGCATCCCCCAGGGACTCCCAGATGTGTTTATCCTGAATCTAGTCCAACCTTTGGACACAACTTGCAGCTTATAGGGAAACAGAGACAGAGAGATAAGCCAAACTCTTCAGGGAAACAATCAGACAAGTCTAGGACTAAAGGCAGAGGGGCCAACTGCTCCAGATTACGAGTCGGGAAAGACAAAACAAGCCAATGCCAAGTAGGTGCTTTGACTGGATCCTGGATCAAAAATAATAAATAAAAAGCTATAAAAAAATGTTGAGGATTGGGGTAATTTGGGGACTGGAGAATGAACTGGATATTAGGTGATATTAAGGAATTATTATTAATTTTCTTCAGTGTATCAATGACAGAGATATGTAGAAGGATGCCTTATTTTTAGGATAAGCAGCTGAAGCATCTATGGGGTGCAGGATCATGATACATAGTCCACTTATTTTAAAGAGTTCATAAAACGTAAATATAAACACCCATAAATACAGAGACAAAGCAAGTGTGACAAAATATTAACAACTGCTAAATCTAGGTGGGAGTATACAGGTAATCACGCTACTCTTTCAATTTGTCTGTGTATTTGAAATTTTTCAGGATAAAGCATTGGCACAGAGAGGCCCGGGAGCAGGACCTCAAAACCCAGCAAACCAAACCCATTGCCATCAAGTCAATTCCAACTCATAGCGACCCTATAGCACAGAATGAAACGCCCCTATAGGGTTCTATGGATTCGAACTGCCGACCTTTTGGTTAGCAGCCGTAACTCTTAACCATTGCACCGCTAAGGCTACAACAGTGGGGAGAAATAGCACAGAAGACAGTGGCGGCACGAAGACACACTGGTTAGTGACTGCTTACTGGCTGTGTGACCTTGAGTGAGTCACTTAGCCTCTCTGAGCCGTAGCTGCCTCCTCTGTAAATGGAGATGATGATGTCACCTACCTGACAGGGCTGTGGTGAGAACAAGCTGGTGAGGTCAGGCATAATGGACTTAGCATAGAGCCGGGCACACAGTAACTGCTCAGCGTATGTCCCCTTTCCCTCAGGGGTCGTCTCCCCCCGCAGCAGCATATCCAAAAATGCTTCTGCTTCATAGAAGCTGTCATGTAAACACATCCAAACCTGCCTGCAATGGGGCATATGCTTAAACGTAGCCTGTTTTGCAGAAACATAACATGCAGAAGCCATACGCATCACCCCAGAAGTCCAAATGTTTAGTGCAACTATCTCCAAACATTTCTGCAGAGGGTTCCTTCCCACTGGGAGCAAACAACGCAAGACTGCAATGCTTCAGTTGCTTGAACTGGAACAGAAAAGCCTGGTCTCCATAAACCCAGGCTGCAGGGGCTGGTACCCTGGGGTCAGGATAGGCCCCACGAGAGGTACTTGGCAAACAGCATTAACACGATTCACCACTGAAAAGTTCCAAATTAAAAAAAAAAAAAGATTTCCAAAAATTTTGCTCACCAAGGACTAGTAGGCAGGAGGGGACAAGAAAGCTGGTGACAGGGAACCCAAGGTTGAGAAGGGATAGTGCTGACATGTCATGGGGTTGTTAACCAATGTCACAGGGCAATATGTGTACTAACTGTTTAATGAGAAACTATTTGTTC
>NW_004443967.1:10738563-10756410 GCF_000243295.1 Trichechus manatus latirostris | reverse complement strand
GTTAACCAATGTCATAAAACAACATGTGTACTTCTGTTTCATGAGAAACTATTTGTTCTGTAAGCCTTCACCTGAAGTACAATAAAATAAATAAATAAATAAATAAAAAATTGTTATTGCTCATTTCAGTGGGTGTCACAAATGGTATTGTGGTTGGTTAAAGTCACGTACTGAAGTATTTACATACGAAATGATTCAATGTCTGGGATTTGCTTTAAAACACTCTACCAGAAAAAGGGGGAGAGGGTGTGGCAGGGAACAAATGAGATAAAAATGCTGACAACTGGGAGAGGGTGCTTGAAATTTCCACAACAAAGGGTTTTTAAAAATGACTGTCTTCCTTGGCCTGGAGCCCTGGTGGCGCAGTGGTTAAGTGCTCGGCTGCTAACTGAAAAGGCTGGCAGTTGGAAGCCACCAGCCGCTCCACAGGAGAAAGATGTGGCAGTCTGCTTCTGTAAAGATTACAGCCTTGGAAACCCTATGGGGCACTTCTACTCTGTCCTACAGGGTCGCTGTGAGTCAGAATCGACTCATTGGCAATGGGTGTGAGTCCTTGGCCACTAAAATCCTACAAAATGAAGTGTTTTATCAGCCAAAGCAAGCACCTACTCTTGAAAAGTATTATTAACTTCGACTGTATTTCAGTACAGCGTGACAATGGCAAAAGTAATAAGAAAAAAGTCAGAAAGAAGAAGGAAACAGCAGGAAAAGAAAAGCAGAAGCAGAAGAAAAAAGACAAACTGTAAAGTCTGAATTGAAACGAAATGAGTTGCCTTCTGTCATGGATTGAACTGTGTTCCCAAAAATATTTGTCGGCTTGGTTAGGCCATGATTTCTAGTACTGTGTGAATGTCCACCATTTTGTCATCTGATGTGGTCTTCCTACGTGTTATAAATCCTACCTCTGTGATGTTAATGAGGTGGGATAGGCGGCAGTTATATTAACGAGGCAGGACTCAATCTTCAAGATTAGGCTGTTATCTTAAGTCAATCTCTTTTGAGATATAAACGAGAGAAGCGAGCAGAGAGACAGGGGACCTCATACCACCACGAAACAAGAGCCAGGAGCATAGCAAGTCCTTTGGACCCAGGGTCCCTATGCTGAGAAGCTCCTTGACCAGGAAGACTGATGACAAGGACCTTCCCCCGCAGCCAACAGAGAGAAAGCCTTCCTTGGAGCTGGAACCCTGAATTCAGACTTCTAGCCTCCTAGACTGTGAGAGAATAAATTTGGCTTTGTTAAAGCCATCCACTTGTCGTACTTCTGTTATAGCAGCACTAGATGATTAAGACACCTTCAGAAGCCCACACACCTGCATGTACTGAAGACCTTCAGGCGAAAGGTGCCCCCAAGCCTAGGGCCCTGAGGAGCTCTCTCCCTGACTCAGCCACCTAATAACTGTGGTGATGAGCGGACCGGAGAGTGAGCCCCGCAGGGGCAGAAACCACTGTGGAATCTGCCTCCCACTGGCCGCTGGGCTTCCCAGAGTCAGGACCCTACCCCCTACCCGGGTGCCAGCTGTGTCCCCTCACAGTGGGACTAGAGGCACGAGCCCTTCAGAACTGAACTCAGTCTGAGCCAAGTAAATTTCCCAAATGGTGCAGAGACCCCTCAGCTCCATCTGGGCTGTGGGCAAACCAAGGGCACTCCAAAAAAAAAAAAACTCAGAGATGAAAGAGGAGGAGAATTCATTCCCTGATAAATAAGAGTTACAAGCCCCTGAGTGGTACAAATGGTTAATGCGCTTGGCTGTTAACCGAAAGGTTAGAGGTTCGAGTCCACCCAGAGGTGCCTTGAAAGAAAGGCCTGGTGATCTACTTCCAAAAAATCAGCCACTGCAAACCCTATGGAGCACAGCTCTACTCTGACACCCGTGGGGCCACCATGACTCACAGTCTCCTCGACAGTAACTGGTCTGGCTTGAGGAATTTAGCCCAGAGCCTAAAGCACTCTGGAACATTCTACATACCCACCCCTGGGCCAGGCCACAGCAAAATCCCAGGACACCCTGCTGTGCAGGGATCTGGGCCTCTGGGCAGAAGAGCATGCCACTCAGCCCTCGAGGTGAGAACTGAATGTGAAGGACCTCTGAGCTGCGATTTTAAAATACACCAGCCAGAGAGCACTTATGCCCAAGCAGGGGCTTGTAAAGTGTTCTGAGATTCCCCCCCTTACAGCCTCATCTGACTCCCCTGGTGCCCATTAGCGGTAGCACCAGGGCTTTCTCGCCTGGACCCTCACCCGAGTCCTTGGCCGAAATCAGCAAAGTCCTGACATGAAGCCCCCGGCCATTCTCTCCACGCCCTATGGAGTAACAAGGCCATTTCATCCTAGAACAGTCTTTGGTTGGGCTGGTATGTAAGAAGAGTCAGATGCATGAGATGGGACAACCACAGGTCAGAAGGCCAAGGACTGGATAAGGCCAGTGGTCAGATGAGAGGTTGACAGTGGGGGTGTTGGAGGGGTGGGCAGGACAGGGTTGACATGTGAATATAAGAAGCTGGAATAGAGCTTCCCGCGGGCACTAGCCTGCACTGCAGCTGGCTGAGGTCAGAAGAAGGCAGAGGATCCCCCTCTACTCTGAGGAGTGGCCAGGTCTGTGGCTTTAAGCAGATAAGGGGCCTCATGTTTGCCCCAAATGTTTGCTGCTGAGGGTGAGCATCACTGAGTGTATTTATGGCCACATCGGCTATAGACCCCTGAACTACCAATACCAGATGACATCCAGTCAATTCCAACTCGTGGCGACCCCAGAGTAGAACTGTGCTCCATAGAGTTTCAATGGCTGATTTTCCTAAGTAGATTGCCAGGCCTTTCTTCTGAGGTGCCTCTGGGTGGACTCAAATCTCCAACCCTTTGGTTTGCAGCCAAGCACGTAACCATTTGCCCCACTCAGGGACTATGAACTCTAATGCAAAATCAAACGGAGACACAGGTCCAAGGACCTGGACTTGACCTTGGACAGCTGGACTCATCCTGTGTTAGCATCTGTGGCTCCACCAGAGGCCAGCTCCTGAGTTAAGGACCAAGTAATGGCAGCCCATTGGCACAACTGGCCTCTGTGGTTGGGATAGAGCTGCTCGCCCAAAATCTTCCTAAGTAGAGGCGAGCGAATTAACCAGGTCATCACTGCTGCCAAGATAAAGGGGCGTGAGGCAGAACGTAAGACCACACAGCAGAACATCAGCTGCAAGAGGGCAGCGGGGATCCCCGGCTGTTTCTGATCAGAGCTGTATCCCCAGAGCCTAGAACAATGCCTGGCATGGAGTAGGCGCTCCGTAAATACTGTAGAATGGATGACTGAACAAACCAGCCCATGGCAGCTGTTTCAATAAAGATCCAACCCTCTGACACACGAAACCTTAAACCCAAGGCTGGCAGCCAGCTGCCCTCGGTCTGTAGGCCGCCTGCTGATATGTTTGGTTTGGGCTTTAAGAAAATGTAATTCATGGCCACAATTTCAAAACCAGGAGTTCTTAAGTCAAAATCTGAATTTCTGGCTTCTGTGGAGAAATTCGGACTGGCAACCTCAGGCCTGCATCCCTCCGTGGCCACAGCCAGTCAGAGGAGCTGAGACGCTGACGCTGGCTTGGCGGGAGCAGTGCTCACCCCGTGGTCCTCCCCAGCCAGCCTCCCGCACCCATTTATGTCTGTGAGCCCCTCCCCTGTCCTGCCTGGAACATCTGTGCTCCCCTCTCTGTGGCTGCTTCAGACTGATTACTGGTTGGCCTGGGGTGGGGGGGAACGCACATTTCACAGCCTCTAGGACCCCTGGGGAGTCCCAGTTGTGCAAACAGTTAATATGCTCAGCTGCTAACTGAAAGGTTAGAGGTGCAAGTCTCCCCAGAGGTGACTCAGAGGAAAGGCCTGGCAATCTACCTCCAAAAATCAGTCATTGAAAATCCTGTGGAGCACCGTTCTACTCCGATACACATGTGGTCACCATAAGCTGGAATCGACTGGAAGGAAACTGGTAACTGGTAGGACCCCTGGGATGCACTCTTAAAAGCCAGCGCCTCCTGTGGACAAGTGGATCTCTATTCCCTGGGAGCCTGGCCTTTGCTGGGTGTTCACTTGCTGAGTGGTTTACTAAGACTAATCGGTTCACAGCAGTTGTTTATTTAACCATCCTGTCCACCACTATCACCACCAATTCCTTAAAGAAAGATCCAACTGCACACCTTGTCGTCTGTCCCGAGTGATGGAAACCCCCCATCCCGCAGCCCTCACTGAGAACCCTGCATTTGGTCCATCACAGACTGCCTGAGCTGCTCCTATTCACGCACTGAGATGTCCCCTCCAGAGGCACCTGGAGGACGAGAGGGCGAGCTGACCATTTGCTGAGTGCTTCCTACCTGCCAGAAACACGCTCGGTGCTTTTCCACTCATTATCTCAAGCACAGCTCAACACCGAAAAGCAGCCAGTCATCCCCATTTTCCAGACAGAGAAACTGAGGCTCAGTGACCTGCCTGCCCAAGGTCACTCAGCTAACAAGCTGCAAAACTGGAACTCACACTCAGGTCTTCTGACCCTAATCCTAGGCTATTTCCACTGCCCCTGTTATTCTAAACGTGGGGCAAGAACACAACGAGGTGGAAGTGAGGGCAATGGTGGGCTGAAGACAATTTGACACAGTGGAGCAGGCGGTGGGAGGACCCCGGGGCAGACCCCGGCAGTATGGGGAATGCCAGCTGGTGTTACTTAGCAGCTAGTTGGACTAGGTATCAAAAGGCTTTACTAGCCTTACAAAGATTAGACTGGACTATGGGACATAAAATGATACTCGTGAACAGTGCGCTTCTTAGCTCAAGTAGATACATGAGACTAAATGGGCAGCTCCTGTCCGGAGGTAAGATGAGAAGGCAGAGAGGGTCAGGAGCTGCTTGAATGGACACGGGAAATCCAGGGTGGAAAGCAGGCGTGTGCTGTCACAGTACAGGGAGAGCAACTAGGGTCACATAACAATGCTATGTATAAATTTTTGTATGAGAGACTAACTCGAATTGTAAACTTTCACTTAAAGCATGACAGTAAAATAAATTTTTTAAAAATTTTTTAAAAAGGCTTTACTAGCCTTGATTCGACCACTGATTACTTTGTAATTGCAGCAAAGTTCCTCACCCTTCAGTGTTGCTACTTCTTTATCTGCAAAATGAAAATTCATACATTTATTCATTCATTGGCAGTACAGCAAGGTAGTTAAATTAAAAGCACAGATTCTGAAATCTGCTTCCCTGGGTTTGCCATGGGCCAAACCACTTCATTTCTGTGTGCCTCAGTTTCTTTATCTGTAAAACGATGATTGTAAATGAGATGGCTGGCACATACCAGGTAGACTCACTAAGTGTTAGCTTTTCCTATTCATTCATTCATTCTGCAAGCACTGACATCCTACCCACTTGGAAGAATTGCTCAAATAAGAAAATAAACACGAAAATGCTTTATAAAGTGTGACTCCACTCAAACGGGGTTGGTGTTAGTCCTGGGCTCCCGGGGGAACTGCCCTCCTGTTCTTCAGTCCCTCTCCCGGCTCACTTTGTCTTTGTCAAGCTCCTCTTCTCCTCCTCCAGGTCTTTCATCAATAATGCAGGCTTCAAGAGGCCATCCTGGGACTCAGGCTCTTCCCAGTGGCGACCGTATCTGCCCAGGACTGCGCCAGCCCGACTTCTGAGGCCTTTCCAGATGGATTTCTCCAGCCCTGAGTTCTCACGACCCCTCTGTCTTGGATCTCCAGTTGCCCTGGGCTGGTAGCTATGGATTTCCTGTTGGCACCAGAAACACATTAAGTCCCAAGTGGCTCTGACCAATACTAGGGTCTCGTCTTGGCTTAGCTGCTAAACCAGCTCTGTTGACTTTGAATAAGTCCTTTAATCACTCTCTGTCCCTCATTTTTCCTCATTAAGGATCTGGACTGGAAGACTTCAGAGTTTTCTTCCTGTCTAAATGCTGCAATCTCTCCTCCCAAACGATAGGGAATCAAACAGTAATGGAACACCTCCTACATTCCAACTCCCAGATTATGACATACTTTATTTTCCTCAGACTTTACCACAACCCTACAAGGTTATTTTGCCAATTAAGATACTGAGTGTAAAGAAGACCAAGTAATCCTGGTAAAAAAGGGCTAATAATACGCTGCTAAATAAATCAACCATTGTGTCTCTGCTTTCAATGATTTCCCACAGTCCTTTGACTTTTTATTCTATAAATGGTATTGATGTGTCTTGAAATGACTCAGTACCCAGGACAACTGGTACTAATCAGAACAATCACATTATAAATTACCAAACCCACTGCCGTCGAGTCAATTCCAACTCACAGCGACTCCGTAGGGTTTCTGAGGCTGTAAACCTCTAGGGGAGCAGGCGGCCACACCTTTCTCCCGCGGAGCCGCTGGTGGTTTCAAACTGCCAACCTTTCAGCTAGTGGTCAACCACTTTAACCACTGTGCTACCAGGGCCCCTTAAATTACCAAACCAAACCAAACTGGCTGCCATTGAGTCGATTCCTACTCATAGTGACCCCGAATGGCAGAGCAGAACTGCCCCATAGGATTTTCAAGGAGCTCCTGGTGGATTTGAACTGTTGACCTTTTGGTTCGCAGCCGAGTGCTTAGCTACTGCACCACCAGGGCTTCCTGGACACCAAAGGTGAGTCTAAATCACTATAAAGCCGAATCAGTGGAACAGCCGGTATCTTGCCACCTGTACGTGTAATTGCTTTGCTTAGAAACAGTAATAAAACTCCCCAGCTCGCTCACTGCAACATGGAAAATCAGAAGGAAAAGCGTTATTCCCACCACGTGCAACCTGTTGGCAAACCTGCTAGACTTCATGCGTGATACTGCCGCAGAATCTGCAGGCGTTATTGGAAAAAGTCTTCATTGGCTTTTTAGATTTTGCACAGCACTGCAAATCTGGATAATCAAGTTTGCTAAAGAGTATAATCAAGCTGATTTACCCACAATTAACTCCCCCTATTATCCTCCTTGTTACCCCATCTGCAATTACTTGCCTGGAAAATTTTTATGTAATGGAGAAAGCAGCGGATCCCTCTGAATTCTACAGTAAGCAATGGGGGCCCAGCTCTGGCCACGGAGTCTCGTCACTGTACGGGGGACAGCCCCAGGCAGGCGACACTCAAGACAGAGTAAGGGGTAAATGCCCAATAAGCCAAAGCTAACAAGCCCCACGCACCCCAAAATCACTTGGAAACTCACAATTACCAACCCATAAGAGAGGATTCATTCTGTTTGCTCAAGGAGTGGCCGCCGCTGACCACCACCAGGTGCATTCTAAGGAAGACGAAAAACTGCAGTGAATAATGCATCCATCAGTCACTCTCCTCCTTATATCAACAGAAATTTCAAACAATAATATTACTGATAACATACTACAGCATGTATGAGTCACACACTGCTCTAGGCCCTTTAAACACATTACACGTCTTTTCAACCTCACAACCACTGTGACACATGTACCGTTATTATCCCCATTGTGATGGTTACTTTCATGCGTCAGCTTGGCGAGGCTATGGTGCCCAGTTGTTCCGTCAAACACTAGCTGTTGCTGTGAAAGTATTTTGTGGGTGTGATTAACATTTACAATCAGTTGACTTTAAGTAGACCGTCCTCAATAACGTGGGTGGCCGCATCCAATGAGCTGAAGGCTTTAAGAGCAAAGATTGAGGTGTCGGAGGAGATGGAATTCTGCCTCCAGACTATAACGTAACGTGGATATCCTGCCTGAGTGAGCCTGCCGACCTGCTACAGAAGTGCTAGACTCAAAACTGCAATTTCGGCTCTTTCCTGAGCTTCCAGCCTGCTGGTCTGCTGTAGAAATTTCAGACTTAACAGCTCCCACCATCACATGAGCCAGTTCCTTAAAAATCAGTCAATAACCTACCTACCTCTCTCGCTCACTCATTCGCTCGCTCAATCTGTAGCACTCTGACTGATACACCCATTTTACAAAGAGTCAAACTGAGGCTGTCACCCAGCCTAGTACAGCTAGATCTCTTATGAGTAATTCCAGAGCTCACACCAAGTGGCACCGCCTCATCAAGGCAAAGGTGGAGACAGATGGGGAAGGCAGAGGGTCCATGTTTCATATCAAAGACTCAGCTGATCTTTTAAAGGAACATTTGGGAAGAATCAAGAAAATTTTAAAGAAACTCCAAGACAGCCACTCAGAGATGGAAGTGGGTGGGACTGTCGTGATTTAAGGCTGTTGGCAGCACCAGCAAGAACTATGGAAGGCGTGAGAAACCACAGAAGGAGGTTCTGGTCTCAACTTGTCCACCAAGTGCTCTGTGACCCTGCAGACGGCACTTAGAGC
This sequence comes from Trichechus manatus latirostris, assembly GCF_000243295.1. Lineage (NCBI taxonomy): Eukaryota > Metazoa > Chordata > Mammalia > Sirenia > Trichechidae > Trichechus > Trichechus manatus. Next base: position 10,748,072 of record NW_004443967.1, on the reverse strand, counting down.
TCTCAGCCTCGGTTTCTCCGTCTGTAATAGGAGAGGGCTGCTTGGATGCTCTCTAAGCGATTCCACTGAATGAGTTTTAGGGTTTGGAGAGCTTCTGATGTGAGGCCCGGCGCCCTGAGGTAGTGGTCCTCAATCCCAGCTGCATGTTCCACTCGGGAGCTGTTAAATATCCCTGCCCTTGCCCCGCCCAGATCAATTAAGTCAGAATCTCGCGGCAACTAGGGTGGGGCCCACTGCTGGACCCACCGTACAAAGAAACAGGCAGGAGGCTGCCTGGGAGGTCAGCAGGACCTGTCCCTGTATTCTTTTCCCTTTTCCTCTTCTTTCTTCTCTCTGTTGTTCTCTTTCATTTTGACTTTACTGCCTTTATTCCCTGCTGACTGGGTTAGCAATGGTCCTTTTTAAAATGTGACAAGAAATGTACAGTATCTGGCATCACAAAACATGAGCGTGCTTTAGCTCCGCCCATCAACCCTTCTACTCAAGGGGACGCCCTTCTAAGGAAGCCCGGGAGCCAACAGCAGCGATCTCTAGGTCTGTGTCACCTGTGCAGGCTCAGATGGGCCTGGGCTAGTGGCAGGTCCCTAAGGCCTGGAGGCCATTCCCAATGGGCAACATCAAAATGAGGGCTCGGGTTTGGGCAAGAGAAGACGAAGGGGTACCACTTTGGCCCTAACTCAGAGGCTCACCTCCAGAGCAGATGCAAAGACTTTAGCTGTGCCAGGCGCTGGGGTCCAGAGGTGAACAGGGCACAGCCCCTGCCCTTGGGGAGCTCACAGTGCAGGGGGAAGGCACAGGTTAAAAACAGACTCAGAATTTCCTATTGCTGCCATAACAAATCAACACACACTTAGTGGTTTGAAACAACACAAATTTAGTATCCTACAGTTCTGGAGGTCAGAAGTCTGACACAGCACCCACTAGGCTAAAATCAAGGTACCAGCAGGACTGGATTGCTTTCTGGAAGGAGATTCCAGGGGGAAATCCATTTCCTTGCCTTTTCCAGCTTCTAGGGGCCACCTGCATTCACTCCGTGGCTCATGGTCCCTTCATCTTCACATCCAGCAACATCACATCTCTCTGTTTTTTCCAGACTCCTATTTCCCTCTAACTCTCATCTTTAGCCTCCTTCTACTTACAAGGACCCTTGTGATTTCATTGGGCCCACCTGGATAATCCCTCCATCTCAAACTTGGGATTAGCGACCTTAATTCCATCTGCAACCTTAATTCCCTTTGGCCATGTAAGTAACATATTCCCAGGTTCCAGGAATCAGGACGTAGACATCTTTGGGAGACCATTATTCTGCCGAGCGCACTGACCATTTACGGTGATTGACCAGTTGTGATGATTAGGTCAAAGGAAAAAAGATCACGTGGGCTCTCCCTCCTTTGCTTGTTATTTATGTAACCTGCAAACATGCATAAGAAAAAAGAGACAAAATAAATCCTCATAATGTCTGCTTAGTCACTGCTACATCGCACTTCTAAATTTTCTGTGTGGCCCTTATTACCTCCCAAGTGTTTGTAATTGCTGGTCAGCCCTCCTCCCTGCTCCCTCCTCACCCCGACCAGACTTTCAGCTGCATGAGAGCTCTGATCTCTGACCACTAGGCAGGGGACGTGCCTCCTGCCAAATACAAGGTGTGGAAAATCATAAGTCAACTGGTTTTCATGGAAATATCTGGACAATATATTTCCAGCAACCTCAACCACAAGCAACACTGCTGAGAACCAAAAAGTGGGTGTGAACGCTAGCCATCCTTTGTCAAGTGGGCCCCCATACCAAGTGCTTTCCGGAGCGGGAGATTAAATCTACATGTTACAGCTGAAGTTCAGAGAAGTTAAGTGATTGGACCAAAGTCACACAGCTAGCGAGTGGCAGCGGGGATTCAAGCCCAGGGTGACTGATCTTCAGTTAGGGAGCCTTCCCATCATTCCACATGGCCTCAAGGTCCACAGAAGACTCATGGCTGCGCATTAACAGTGCAGACAAGCTTGGTTACTTGCCGTCCTGCCCAAAGCAAGCAGCAAATTTAAAAGGGCAAGGTGGGGGTGGGGGGGGGTTATTGGAGGGCAGTGAAGGGTCAGCCGCCAACCGGCAAACACTGACGGAAGTGGCAGAAAAGGACTATCCTAGGCAGACACAAAGCCTGCAGCTGCAGACTGAGAAAAACCTCCTGACACAGGTACTGAGGAGGTGCTGACAAAACCAGATGTAGAAGCCCAGCATCAGCGACCTTTAGAGATGAAGCCTTTGCCCTTGCCACGGGAACAAGTCCATCTGAGAAGGACTCCTCCATAACCCACAAGTGGAAACAGTCTGTAGATGCAAGTGGAAACAAAGTCTGTCCGATGAGGGACTGCTGGATGGGAGCAAACTTTAAGCATTAGCTACCGACTAGCTAAAAACAAAACAAACCAAAAAACCCAATCCATGCAAGGCTGTCAAGCCCACCTTTCAACAACGGATTATCCAATGGAATAGTAAAGCACAAATGGCAAAAGACAAAATAAATAAATGGGACCTCACAAACATTACAAAATTTTGTTCATCAAAAGACTACCAAAAAAGTGAAAAGACATCATAAAACAATATGTGTACTGACTGTTTAATGAGAAACTATTTGTTCTGTAAACCTTCATCTAAAGTACAATAAAAAAAAATTACAATTAAAAAAAAAAGTGAAAAGACAAACTACCAACTGGGAGAATATCTTCGGAAAACATATATCCAACAAGAATCCAATAACCAAAATATATATAAAACTTTGACAACTTAACAACAAAAAGTAACCCAATCATAAAATGGGTAAAGGACTTGAATAGAGATTTCATCAGAGGGCATTCAAATGGCCACCAAACACATGAAAAGATGCTCGGTGTCACTGGCCATCAAACAGATGCAAACCAAAACCGCAAAGAGGTACCATTTCACTCCCACTAGGATGTCTAAAATAAAAAACACACAAAACAGCAAATGTTGGCAAGGATGTGGGGAAACTGGAACCCATACACATTGCTGGTGGGAATGCAAAATGGTACAGCCATTGCGGAAAACAGTGTGGTGGTTCCTCAAAAAGCTAAAAACAGAACTACCATATGACCCAGCAATTCCACTCCTAGGTATATACCCAAAAGACTGGGAAGCAGAGACTCAAACAGAGACTTGTACACCAATGTTCACTGCAGCACTATTCACAACAGCCAAAAGGTGGAAACAACCTAAATGCCCATCAACAGATGAATGGATAATCAAAACGTGGTACACACATACCATGGAATACTACTGGGCCAGGAGGAGAAATGAAGTCTGGATACATGCTACAATATGGATGGAGCTGGAAGACATCATGCTGAATGAAATAAGTCAATCACAAAAAGGACAAATATCATATGACCTCACTTACATAAAAAGACAAGAAAAGGTAAATGTCCAGAGAACAAAGTTTATTAGTGGTTACTAGGGGTGAGAGGGAGAGAGAAAGGGTGGTTAATGGTGATGCAAATATCACACTGATTAGGGGCAGGGTTGTACAGTCAATTATGGTAATTGCTGTCAAGTTGTACACCTGTAAAAAGCTGAATTGGCAAAAGTTGTCTGATAGATATATTTACAACAATGACCAAAAAAAAGAGTAGCTGCTGAGGCTGCTTATGTACAACCAAAAACCTCGTGGGATCTGGTTCCTTGGTTTGGAGGTTTAGGGTCATGGTTTCATGGGACATCTCAGTAAACTGGCTTAATAACATGTTTAGAGTTTCTGTTCCACTTCCTAGTCCATTGTTTAGTGCTTGGGGTCTTAAAAGCTTGCCAGCAGCCATCCAAGGAACAACAATTGGTCTCTCCTTGCCTGGAGCAACAGAGGAAGGAGAGTCAGGAATATGAGGAGGATATGGAACGTGTGGCTAATTGCCTCCGTGAACAACTGCCTCCTTTGCCATGAGACCAGAACTGGATAGTGCTTGGCTACCATTGCTGAACATTTTGATCAAAGAGTCTATAGAAGAATCCTGATCAAAAGGGGGAAAATGTAGAACACAATTCAAATTTTCATGGACTCCAGATTTCCTGGAGCCATGGAGGGTGGATGAACCCCTGAAACTACCGCCCTGAGATAATCTTTAAATCTTAAACCGAAAACATTCCCTGAAGTCTTCTTAAAATTCAATAATAGTTTCATGCTGAACTAGTAAAAAAATGTCTGTGTTGAGTATTATGCTCCTTTAAGAACTATCTATGTGGGATCAAACTGACAACAGAAACTCAAAAGATTAGATAGGAACCTTAGATGGTGGTGAATTTATGTTAATGGAGGAGGAACAACTCAGAAAAGGAGGGTGAGAATGTTTGCACCACTCAAAGTATGTAATCAATGTCACTAAATGGTACACGTGGAAACTATTGAGTTGGTGTATGTTTTGCTGTGTATATTCCTGACAACAACAAAACAGAACCATTCCACCCAACGGAGGTAAAATTAAAACACCAAAGGTAAAAAAAAAAAAGTTGCCATCAAGTCCATTCCAGCTCATGGTGGCCCCATGTGTGTCAGAGTAGAACTGTGCTCCACAGGGTTTTCAGTGGCTGATTGTTCAGAAGTAGATCACCAGGCCTTTCTTCCGAGGTGCCTGTGGATAGATTCAAACTGCCAACCTTTCAGTTAAAAGTCAAGCACTTAACTGTCTGTGCCACCCAAGGACTCTACTTAGTAGCTAAGGGACCTTAAACAAAGTCTCAGTGTCCTTATCTGCCTGAGGGAGGCAACAACAGCACCAGACCCCACGCCTGGCACCAGGGAGAGCCCAGGAAGGGTTAGCTGTTGGTGGTGTGGTTGTTAATATCTCTCATCTCCTCACTTCCAATCCAAAACTCCCCTCCACAGCTCAGCATTCTCTGTGAACGAGCAACTCTGCCCAAGCAAGCAGCCCTATGTGGCCGGACAGCTCTGACGGCTGTAAAGCTCTTCCAACCAAGGAACCGCGTCGTCCAAGCCAGCCCCCCACCCTGCCAGCGCCTGTGCTGCCTGGACACCCTCGGAATGGTCCACACCCTTCCCTCCCTGACAGCCCCACGCCTGGGCACAGTCCTCACCTGCGTCTCTTCTATTTCTGGCTGAGCACCCACAGTCCCATCACCTATTCCCTATAGGACAAGGTTTGCAAACCCATCACTGCCAGGGTGGCCTATCAGTGTAGGGTCCAGAACCCTCCCCCATACTCCAGGAAGGGTCACACCACCAACAAAGGCATCCACTGGGTGCCTACTGTGTGCAGGTCACACTGTGCCACGCTAGGGTGCAGCGCTGCAGGCAGACACGGTCCCAGCCTTCCAGGAGTTCTCGGTCCAAGGAGAAGACGCACGATCAAACACAATGGCCACACAGTTCGGTGAACGCTATAATGGGGGGGGCACTGGGGCTTCAGTGCTAGAATTCTCACCTTCCATGCGGGAGACCCAAGTTCAATTCCCTGCCAGTGCGCCTCATTCATAGCCACCACCTGTCTGTCAGTGGAGCTCGTGTGTTGCCATGATGCTGAACAGGTTTCAGAGGAGCTTCCAGACTAAGATAGACGAGGAAGAAAGGCCTGGAAATCTACTTCCAAAGATTAGCCAATGCAAACAAATCCTATGGATCACAATGGTCCAATCTGCAACTGATCGTGGGGATGGCGCAGGACCAGGCAGTGCTTCATTCCATTCTGCACGGGGTCACCGTGAGTCGGGGACCAACTGGAGGGCAGCTAACAACACAATGGGGGAAGAACAGGGCACCGTCTGAGCACGGAAGGGAGCCTAACTCAGTCCACCCCACAGGCTCTTTGAAAGTTCCCCAGAGAAAGCCAGGGTCCAAGAGGGGCCTGAACTCAGCAGGAGGTAGGGGGAGGGGAGGGTGCAGCTGGGGAAAGTGCTCCCAGCAGAAGGAAGACAGGAGGGGCAGGAGCGAACCTGTGAGACAATTCAAAAAAAAAATGTTGCCGTCGAGTCCATTCCGATTCATAACGACCCTATAGGACAGAGCAGAACTGCCCTATAGGGTTTCCAAGCAGCAGCTGGTGGATTCAAACTGCCGACCTCTTGATTTACAGCCAAAAGCTTAACCGCTGCACTACCAGGGCCCCGTAAGACAACTACCATCCTTTATATCTGGATGTTCCACTGCCTTTAATAGTATATGAGGTATAATTACTTTGGACACATTGTCAGGAGGGACCAGTCCCTAGAGAAGGACATCATGCTTAGTAAAGCAGAGGGTCAGGGAAAAAGTGGAAGACCCTCAGTGAGGTGGATTGATACAGTGGCTACAACAGTGGGCTCAAACGTAGCAATGATTGTGAGGATGGTGCAGGACTGGGCAGCGTTTCGTTCTGTTGTACACAGGATTGCTACGAGTGGGGACTGACTCGACAACACCCGACAACAACAACAAGTTGTAATTACCTTGAATATTAGCATTCCAAAAGCCTGCAGGCTGGCACCAGGTCTCTGGTCCCCTGCTGCCTCTGGCCCGGCCGCCCTGTCACTGGCGGGCCCTGGCTCCACTGAACAAGCAGCAGGACCCTCACATGTAACCCTGTTACAGCTTACCTTGTTAGTTTCAGACCCATCATTCCTGCCAAGAGTTTTATGAATCTTGATTCTATTATCTTACATATTAGCCTTCCACCCGGGTTTTGTGTCATTCACAAATTTGATTAGCCTGCCTTCTATGTCTTTATCCAAGTTGCTGATAAAAACCCTGGACAGAGGAGGTCAGATCCCGAGTCCTGGGGCCTGCGCTGGCAGCGTCCCCCAGAGGAGCCAGCCACAGCCAGTACTCCCTGGACATGCTCCCCGTCAGCCTCTAACTACAGTACTAGCCTGAGGACAGGCTTCCATGCGCTCCAGGGCATCAACACGCTCAGTAACAAGAACTGCAATACCTCACTCATCCAGAACTCAACTATACACCAGCCCTCTGCAAGGGCCAGGGAGCACCCAGAAATGCCTCTGGGCTGGCAGAATACTCCAGCACTTAAACTCAGGAGAGCTCTGCAGGCCCTCGGGCCAAACCTATTCACTCTCAGTTTACACACAAGTTAATGAGGTGGCTGTCTCCCTTCAAGGCCTTGGCAGATTAAACCAGTTGTACTCCAATAGACTCTGACTCATGGCGACCACCTATGTGTCAGAATAGAACTGTGCTCCACCTACGAGCAGCTGATGTTTGACAAAGGCCCAAAGTCCATTAGTTGGGGAAAAGACAGTCTCTTTAACAAACGGTGCTGGCATAACTGGATATCCATCTGCAAAAAACTGAAACAAGATCCATACCTCACACCATGTACAAAAACGAACTCAAAATGGATCAAAGACTTAAATATAAAATTGAAAATAATAAAGATCATGGAAGAAAAGATAGGGACAACGCTAGGAGCCCTAATACATGGCATAAACACAATACAAACCATAAGTAACAATGCACAAGCATTTATCTAAGACTAGATAAATGAGAGTTCCTACAAATCAAACACTTACGCTCATCAAGAGATTTCACCAAAACAGTAAAAAGACAACCTACAGACTGTGAAAAAAATTTTGGCTACGACAAATCTGATCAGCGTCTAATCTCTAAAATCTACAAGATACTGCAAAACCTCAACAACAAAAAGACAAATAACCCAATTAAAAACTGGGCAAAGGATATGAACATGCACTTCGCCAAAGAAGATATTTAGGCGGCTAACAGACAGATGAAGAAATGCTCATGATCATTAGCCATTAGAGAAATGCAGATCAAAACTACAATGAGATATCATCTCACCCCAACAAGGTTAGCATTAATCCAAAAAACACAAAATAATAAATGTTAGAGAGGTTGTGGAGAGACTGGAACACTTATACACTGTTGGTGGGAATGTAAAATGGTACAACCACTTTGGAAATCAATTTGGAACTTCCTTAAAAAGCTAGAAATAGAGGTACCATACAATCCAGCTATCCCGCTCCTTGGAATATATCCTAGAGAAATAAGAGCCGTCACACAAATAGATATATGCACACCCACGTTCATCGCAGCACTGTTCACAATAGCAAAAAGATGGAAACAACCTAGGTGCCCATCAACAGATGAATGGATAAACAAATTACGGTATATCCACACAACGGAATACTACGCATTGATAAAGATCAACGACGAAGCCGTGAAACAGTTTATAACATGGAGGAAGCTGGAGGTCATTATGCTGAGTGAATTTAGTCAGTCACAGAAGGACAAATATTGTATAAGACCACTATTATAAGAACTCAAGAAAAGGTTTAAACACAGAAGAAAACATTCTTTGATGGTTACAAGGAGGGGGAGGGTTATTTAGTAACTAGATAGTAGATAAGAATTATCTTAGGTGAAAGGACAGACAGCACTCACTACAGGGGAAGGCAGCACAACTAGATTAAACCAAAGTTAAGAAGGTTCCTGAATACAATGAAACATTTTGAGGGATAGAGTAGCAGGGGTAGGGGTCTGGAGACCATGCTTTCAGGGGACATGGAGGTCAACTGGCATAACAAAGCTTATTAAGAAAATGTTCTGCATCCTACTTTGGTGAGTGGTGTATGGGGTCTTAAAAGCTTGCAAGCGGCCATCTAAGATGCATCAATTGGTCCCCACCATCTGGAGTAAAGGAGAATGAAGAACACCATAGACACAAGGAAAGTATTAGCCCAAGAGACAGAAAGGGCCACATAAACCAGAGACTGCATCAGCCTGAGACGAGAAGAACTAGATGGTGCCCGACTACCACCAATGACTGCCCTGACATGAAACACAACAGACAGTCCTGGATGGAGCAGGAGAAAGGTGGGGTGCAGAACTCAAATTCTAGTAGGAAGACCAATTAACGGTCTGACTGAGACTGTAGGTACCCTGGAAAGCATGGCCCCTGGATTCTCTATCAGCCCAGAACTAAAACAATTTCCAAGGCCAATTCTTCAGACAGGGATTGGACTGGACTGTGGGACATAAAGTGATACTCGTGAGGAGTGTGCCTCTTAGCTCAAGTAGATACTAAACAGGCAGCTTCTGTCCGGAGGTGAAATGGGAAGGCAGGGAGGTTTAGGAGCTGGTTGAATGGACATGGGGAATCAGGGGTGGAAAGGAGGAGTGTGCTGTCACAGTACGGGGAGAGCAATTAGAGTCACATAACAATGTATGTATAAATTTCTGCATGGGAAAAAATGTAAAAAAAGAATAGAACTGTGCTCCATAGGGTTTTCAATGGCTGATTTTTTAGAAGTAGAGCTCCAGGCCTTTCTTTGGAGGTACCTCTGGGACAGCTTGAAACTCCAACCTTTCCATTAGTAGCTGATCATGTTAACAGTTTGCACTACCCAGATTCTTGTTGTTGTTAGGTACCGTCCAGTCACTTCCAACTCATAGCGACCCTATGCACCATGGAACAAAACACTGCCCAGTCCTGCACCATGCCCACAATCATTGTTATGCTTGAGCCCATTGTTGCAGCCACTGT
>NW_004443967.1:10705754-10738463 GCF_000243295.1 Trichechus manatus latirostris | reverse complement strand
AATTTGTTATGATCTACACAGTCGAATGCCTTTGCACAGTCCATAAAACACAGGTAAACATCTTTCTGATATTCTTCTGCTTTCAGCCAGGATCCATCTGACATCAGCAATGATGTCCCTGGTTCCACATCCTCTTCTGAATTTGACCTGAATTTCTGGCAGTTCCCTGTGGATATACTGCTGCAGCCACATTTGAATGATCTTCAGCAAAATTTCACTTGCTGTGATGTGATACTAACGATATTGTTCGATAATTTCTGCATTCGGTTGCATCACCTTTCTTGGGAATAGGCATAAATATGCATCTTTTCTAGTCGTTTGGCCAGGTAGCTGTCTTCTAAATTTCTTGGCATAGATGAGCGAGTACCTCCTGTGCTGCATCCATTTGTGGAAACACCCAATTGATATTCCATCAAGTCCCAGAGCCTTGTTTCTCGCCAATGCCTTCAGTGCAACTTGGACTTCTTCCTTCAGTACCATCAGTTCCTGATCATATGCTACCTCTTGAAATGTGTGAATGTCGACCAATTCTTTGTGGTGTAATGACTCTGTGTATTCCTTCCATCTTCTTTTGATGCTTCCTGCGTTGCTTAATATTTTCCCCATAGAATCCTTCACTACTGCAACTCGAGGCTTGAATTTTTTCTTCAGTTCTTTCAGCTTGAGAAATGCCAAGCGTGATCTTCTCTTTTGGTTTTTTATGTCCAGCTTTTTGCACATGTCATTATAATACTTTACTTTGTCTTCCCAAGCCACCCTTTGAAATCTTCCGTTCAGTTCTTTTACTTCATCACTTCTTCCTTTTCCTTTAGCTACTTGATGATATTCAAGAAAAAGTTTCAGAGTCTCCTCTGACATCGATTTTGGTCTTTTCTTTCTTTCCTGTCTTTTTAATGGCCTCTTGTTTTCTTCATGTATGATGTCCTTGAAGTCTTTCCACAGCTCATCTGGTCTTCAGTCATTACTGTTCAATGCATCAAATCTATTCTTGAGACGGTCTCTAAATTCAGGTGGGATATACTCACAGTCGTACTTTGGCTCTCGTGGACTTGTTCTAATTTTCTTCAGTTTCAACTTGAACTTGCATAGGAACAATTTATGGTCTGTTTCGCAGTCGGCCCCTGGCCTTGTTCTGACTGATGATATTGAGCTTTTCCATCGTCTCTTTCCACAGATGTAGTCGATTTGATTCCTGTGTATTCCATCTGGCGAGGTCCATGAGTATAGTCGCCATTTATGTTGGTGAAAAAAAGGTATTTGCAGTGAAGAAGTCATTGGTCTTGGAAAATTCTATCATGCGATCTCTGCCATCATTTCTATCACCAAGGCCATGTTTTCCAACTACCGATCCTTCTTTGTTTCCAACTTTCACATTCCAGTCACCAGTAATTATCAGTGCATCCTGATTCCATGTTCGATCAATTTCAGACTGCAGAAGCTGGTAAAAATCTTCAATTTCTTCATCTTTGGACTTAGTGGTTGGTGCATAAATTTGAATAATAGCCGTATTAACTGGTCTTCCTTGTAGGCGTATAGATATTATCCTATTACTGACAGAGTTGTTCTTCAGGACAGATCTTGAAATGTTCTTTTTGATGATGAATGCAACGCCATTGCTCTTCAAGTTGTCATTCCCGGCATAGTAGACCATATGATTGTCCGATTCAAAATGGCCAATACCAGTCCATTTCAGCTCACTAATGCCTAGGATATCGATGTTTATGCATTCCATTTCATTTTTGACGATTTCCAATTTTCCCAGATTCACACTTCATATATTCTACGTTTCAATTATTAATGGATGTTTGCAGCTGTTTCTTCTCATTTTGCGTCGTGCCAGATTAGCAGCTGCAAATTGGAAAATGGGTAAGTAACTTGCTTTAGGCAAGCATACTATCTACAGCCTTTCTAGAGAGAGAGAGAAAAAAAAAAATAAGTGCTATTCCATTGCCAGCAAAAGGTTAAATTCTGTTTGTAATCCTTGTAGAATAAATGTGTTGTTGCTGCTGTGGAGTCAGCTCTGACTCATGGTGACCTCATGTATGTCAGAGCAGAACTGCGCTCCACAGGTTTTCAAGGCTGCGACTTTTTAGAAGTAGATCGCCAGGCCTTTCTTCTGAAGTGCCTCTGGGTAAGATCGAACCACCAACCTTTCAGCTAGGAGTCGAGTGCTTAACCATTGGCACCACCCAGGGCCTCCTAGAATAAAGGTAACAACTTTTTTTTTTTTAAATGCATGGTACTGAGTGTTACTGGAGGTATGGGTAAACATTAATTCATTCATCAAACATGACCTGTACATGAGATGTGCCAGGCTCCGCAGAATGGTGGAAAGACACTCAAGGACAGGCAAGGGCCCTACTCTCAACGAGCTTACAACCTGGTGAGCTGAGATAGACAATAAACAGATGCACCAGTGAGTAACAGAGAGTTCATTTCAGATTATAATTGAAAGAAATAAAACAGGGCAATGTGATAGAGTGAGTGGGGGGTGGGGAGATGTGGAACAGGATGTTGTTGAGTGAAGGTTTCTCGAGCAAAGAACATTTGAGGGGGATCAGTGAAGAGAACCCGACAGATCACTCAGTGAGAGAAGGAAGGTAAATTGGTACAACCTTTCTGGAGGGCACTTCGGCGAAAGTAGGGGAAAAAAGCCCTTTGACCCAGAAGATTCCTCTTCTAGGAATTAAGCCTAAGGATACTCAGAGATGTACACCTCGATCTTGTACCAGGATGTTCATTACGCTGTTATCTACATCAGCTAAAAACTGGAGATGGCCTACCAATGCCCAACACTAGCGGGCTGATTACATTATTTGTCTTCCTTTAGTACACAGTGCAGAACTGCCCCATAAGGTTTACTAGACTGGAATCTTTATGGGGAGCCCTGGTGGTGCAGCGGTTAACAGCTATGGCTGCTAACCAAAAGGCCAGCAGTTTGAATCCACCAGCCGCTCCTTAGAAAACCAATGGGGCAGTTCTGCTCTGTTCTATAGGGTTGCTATGAGTCTATGCCTATGAGTTGGAATGGACTTGATGGCAATGGGTTTAGTCTTTATAGGAGCAGACTGCCAGGTCTTTCTCCCGTGGAGCTGCTGGGTGGGTTTGAACCTCTGACCTCTCGGATAGCAACTGAGCAGTTAACCACTGCATCCCCAGGGCTCTGTCATAAACGGTGGCTATGAGTCGGAATTGACGGGACAGCACAAAACAAGTAGACTGTGTTGAAGTTTTTAAAAATACTAGCTGGGAGAGAATATTTATTGGCACAGGAAAATGTTGAAGACAGAATACCAAGTGAAAATGGAAGGCTGTAAAAGGATAAGTTGGATAAGGCATATCTTTTTTGTACGTATGATATAGGAAAGAAAAAAAACCGCTAAAAAAACACAAACCGAAATGCTGACTGTGATTCTCTCTGAGTAGTAGGATGGTAAATAATTACATCTTCTTTCAGTTTTTCTCTCCGTGTTGTGTAAGTTTCCTGCACTGAGCCTATATTTGTTTTATAATCTAAAAAGAAAAAAAAATTAAAATAAAAAGAAAGAATTATAGCAAAGATAACTTGTTCTCCAAAGCTGTGGTTCTCGAAGAGGTCAGCTTCAGCTCGGGAGAAATGCAGCCACAGGAAACAGCTCATTGCTGGGAAGAGGTGCAGGGAGCTGAGGGGGGGGTCTGGGGGGAGGGGGCTGATTTCATGAAGAGCCCCTCCTGAGAAGGTCAGGTGGTCAGCTCAGGGCAGACACTGATGGGGGAAGCAGACCAGGACCCAGTGCGTGTCTGGATGTTTAATCACTCACACACATACCCACCAAACTCACCGTCACCTTCGTCCCCTCGCTGCTCAGTCCTTCCCTGCACAACCTCTAAAAGACAAAGAACAATGCGGGGAGACTGTGGTCACCCATCCCGCGGGTAACAAGCGCTGTCAGAGCTGCAAATCCACAAGGTATCTCGAGACAAAAATCAGTTACTGTCACGTTGATTCCAACTCATGGAAACCCCATGTGTGTCAGAATAGACCTGTGCTCTATAGGATTTTCAGTGGATGATTTTTCAGAAGTGGATTGCCAGGCCTTTCTTCTGAGGTGCCTCTGAGTGGACTCGAACCCACAACCCTTCAGTTAGCAGTCGAGCGCATTAACCATTTGCACTGCCCAGGGACTCCATCTTGACCCAACGCCTGGCCTTTTCCTCTTTGCATTTCTTCCTGTAGAAGAAAAGCTGTCTCCTTGAGTGAGCCATGCCCTCCCTCAACTTTTTCTCGGGAATTAGCTGTAGTCCTGTAGGGCAAGCATCAGTCCCTGTTTCCCTATAGGCAGACCTGGGAGACTCCAGAGGGATGAGCCCCTTCCTCCACGAGGTAGATGGGTGATCTGAAATCACCCCCCAGCAGCTCATTAATTTACTCCCTTAATATTCCCTGAGCACCTACTATGTGCAGACATGTACAGAGGCTGGAGAGACAGCAGTGAACTTAACGACAAGACCTGTCCCGTTCTTGCAAGAATTGAGCAGAGTAAATGCTTTTATAACCCCAGGCCACACGGATAAATTATGCCCGGATTCGTTTACATCTGACATTGATTTGCACTTAGGACTTGACTCCATTCGGTGTGAAATTGAACCCAGCTCAGCCCAGAGCCAGACCGGCTCTGATTCCCTGTTCCAGGCAAGGGCTCATGATCTACAGCCCAGCCTGCAGAAAAACGGAGGGTGCGTTTCCAAACACATTGCTCAGAACCAAAACCTGACAAGGGGGCGTGGGCACTTCTTTCTGGAGCACAACCTTCACCGAGTTCTTTTCTTTTTCCTTTAACTTGAAATAATTGAATTTAATCCACGAATTATTTGGCACACGTTTAGATGCTCTGAGAAGGCAAAAGAAAGCCCTCAGGCAGTGATTCGAAGTGCTGACACAGCAGCAGGGAGGCTGTTTAAAACACTGCTCTCCCGGATTCATTCACATTCTGGAGAGAAAAATGAAAACCATGATTCACACTTTTGGCACAATGTACACAGATAATCAAGCTTCGTCCGCGGCTCTTGATGCTCTTTATTGGCTATTCTAAGGCAGACACTGTTTTCCAACAATGCCTGCTGACACGCAGGGAGAGGTTCCATTTGTTAAAAAGGAACCACAATGTTGGGGGACTGAGACATATAATTCTTATAAACAAGTGACTCGCGCAGGCAAGACAAGGTCAGCTTGGCAGGAGGGCCAGTGGGGAAGGGCACAGAAAAAGATGTTTTGTTCCGAAGACGAGGGTGAGGCGAAGGGTAAAGACTCAGAAAAAACACCAGTGAATACAGTGACGTGCGCTTACACGGCGTGGTCTCTGCATGCCTGGCGCCACTCTGCCAGCATCTAATCCCATGACAACCCCATCCGGGAGGTACGATTTTTACACCCACTCTGCAGATTAGCAAACTGAGGAAGGAGAAGTGGGCAGGACTTGAGCCCAGGCCATCTGGCTTCAGATACTAGGATCTTCACCACTCAGCTCGTCGGCATCTGGACAGGAGTTTATTGTGACCAAGATGCATGGCAGGGCACAGTGGGCAAGAGGCCAGGGCGTGGGTGGTTCAAGACAAATCCATCCCCCCAAAAGCAGCAGGAAAGCCATGGGAACAAATACGTTTAGAATCTGCAGACTTGGATTCCAATTCTACCTCTGCCTTTTCTTGGCAACTGACTCACCTCCCTGTGCTCAAATTTCCCAGTCTGCAAAGTGAGAATAATAATAGCATCTCCATCACAGTGTTGTAAGAATTATTATTTTATTGTTACCGGTTGCTATGGAGTCAATTCCAACTATGGCAACCCTATGTGTGTCAAAGTAGAACTGCACTTCATAGGGTTTTCAATGGCTGACTTTTTGGAAGTAGATTGCCAGGACTTTCTTCCGAAGCACCTCCGAGTGTGAGTGAATTCGAACCATCAACCTTTCAATTAATAACTCAGTGCTTAACCGTGTGGGCCATACAGGGACTCCTATTGTAAGGATTAGATGAGCTAATTGCACAGAAAGCATAGAATGGCGCCAGGCACAATAATAAATACTCAGAAAAACAAGCTAGCATTATTCCTGGCAAAACAGTTCAAAGGGCAGGCCCTGGGGCTGGGAGCCAGCAGCACGGTTGGTGAAGAGGAGGGCACAGCTGGCCCCAGGCAATGTCTGTCTATGATGATGTTCGCTCCTTTTTTCCTCCCAGCTCTGCCAGTTTACCCATCCAGGTTGTTGCACCCCTACAACTTTTCCTGACAAGTCCTCAAACACCAGCAATTCCCCAAGCCAGGAAAGTTGGCCCAGCTGCACCCCGACCTCCTAGGGCTCTGCTGTCCCCTGGCGGCATGAGCTGGGGTCACGGGAAAAGGAGGCAGACACAGGGCGCCATTCATCTCTGTTCCCAGGGCCTGGCACAGTACCTGGCACAGGGCACACCGTGGTGCATGTCCCAGGCTACCTGAGTGAATAAAGGCGGTGACGGCAGCCACTGTCTTACGTGAGTGGAGGGGACCCTCCTGTCCCACAGAGCATCTCCTTCTGCTGTCAGGACGAGGGAACTAAACCAAAGAAAGCAACATGTCACCATCTGCAGATCTCATGCCCACACAGGTGTGATGCGTGGGGCCCTCCGGTTTCCAAAGCCAGTCTTTGTAGAGCAAATACCTCCAGTAATACCCACCCGCAAACTTCAGGTTCCATCCCTTTCCCCGGCACTTAGAACAAAGTCCACAGGAAACCTCAGGCCAGGGAGACCATGAGGAGGCGAGGACTCCAGCCTCTGGCTCACTGCTGCCTGGTGCTGCTCTTGGGACCTGGTGCAGAGATCAATCAGCCAAAGGGAATTGTCAGGACATCCCTCTTAACCAGGGGCTGTTTTAATAGGAAGCAGCTCCCCCAGTTAGCTGCCTCACAAGGCTGTGTAGCAAGACAGCTATATTCAAATGATCCCAATAGGATGGGAAAGGGCAAGCCCAAACATGCAGGGCCCGTGTCCAGAGGAGGGCACGATACAGTGTGCCCCTGGGGCCAAAAGTCAACAGACTGAGGTTCTGGGACCAGCTCTGCTGCTGAACAGCAGGGATCTGGGTAAGGCCCTCTGCTGGCCTTTGACTCACTGTTAAAAAGTAAAAAGGGAGGGGGTGGATGAGACAATCCCCAAGGACTCTCCCAGGTCAGACATGGGTATAGGCTAATTCTGTCTGTGGTGCCTTCTGGTGAAATGTCAGGAGCCAGTTCCATTTGCATGGTGTATGCTGACCCTCTTCATGTCCGTGATTCTACTGCGGTTGTCGGGGTCATTTAATTATCAGAAAGCCTCACTGCCAGTCCCTTCTCTTTCTTCCCCCACCCAGCCTGACATGAACTGTTTCAACACATGAAACACTCAATTTAAAATTTTCACTCAGAGCACTGTCATCTCACTTATTAACAGTATGACTCCGGGTAAGTTCTTTAAGCTCCCTAAGTCTTGGATTTCTCATCTGAAAAATGAGAATTATAAAATTCCCACCACATAGTGATGTTTGAAGATTTAATGGATAAACGGATTAAAAGCCCTTAGCACACTGTCTGGAATATACTAAGTGCTCAATCAATATTAGCTATTATTATTATCATTATCATCAATATCATCATCATCAATCCAAGAACCAAACAATCCCGGTCTGCTACTTTCAGCAAACAGTAAAAGGAATATTTGGGTCAAAAAAAAGCAAAGTAAAGCATCTCTGTTTCAAGTGTTTTTTCATAAATAAAGTATTTGTATTTTAAAAGTCCAATTTAACATGTCCTCATTACATGACTGAAGATCTTTTCATTGGTTCACAAGACTGAATTAAAACACAAATACACCCAGGAATCAAGTATTTTATTCATTAAAAAAAAAAAAGATAACATGTAGGACTTCTATATAACTCTGTCATCAGTACTATACACATTTATTCAAGGCTGACATGATCAGACAAGACATCATAGAGAACAGAAACTCTGAGCTGAGTCTTAAAAAATAGGTAGGGCTTTAGATAGGCAAAGGAGCCCTGGTGGCACAGTGGCTAAAGCACTCAGTTGCTAACCTAAAGGCTGGCAGTTCGAAACCACCAGCTGCTCCATGAGAGAAAGATGTGGCAGTCTGTTCCCATCAAGATAAGAAACCTTATAGGGCAGTTCTACTCTGTCCTATAGGGTCGCTATGAGTCAGAATCAACTTGACGGCAGTGAGTGTTATTTTTTTTTGATAAACAAAGATGTGGCCACATGAATGATTCTGAAAATTCATTAAAATGTTCATGGGTGAATGTAAAAGTTCATAGAATTTTTAAAACATATTTTTGTATATAAACAATGTAAACATGTGTCAAAGAGAAATCTTTGGATATCTTTTAAAACAGATGTCCAGTTCAAGATGGCTAATTGAACCCATACACTTTGTCTCTCTTCTTTCTCAAAACATGCTGGAAAGAACGAAGACATACGCATAAACGCAGAGCCAGGCTGAAGAGCCTCAAAGGGTGCCATCAGAAAAGCAAAGTAGGAAAAAATATTATGAAAAAAATTGGTTAGATGAGAATAACAGCACAGCAAAAAGGAACTTATTTGTATAGGAGGGAGCAACAGAGGGAAAATCCAAAAGTCTATGTACCAATTTCCTTCAAATCAATGGCTAACTCAGCAATTGCAATGCATACAGCAAGACTCCAAGAACCCCAGCAGAAAGTAATAGATGACAGCTAAAGAGCCAAGTGGAGATTTCAGCAGCTAGCCAGTGCTAGTAGATAGTGTAGAGGTGAAATTTCCCAAGTTATAAGAGCTTGGTAAATAACTCAGGTTTTCCACTGAAACCTCAGAAGGGCCAAACCATAGGAGTAAGAACTATATCTCAAAACTAACAGATACAGCCTAGGACCACAGGAAAAACCTAAATAGACTTACCCAAACATAGCCTAAAACCAAGGTCCCAAGGATTAAGGTGATCCAAGAATAAATTAACTGCCTGCAGGAACAAAACTCAACACTCTTTAGAGGACAGTAACAATACACAATCTCTACAATGTATGCTTCATAATGTCCAATATACAATAAAAAATTACTAGACATGCGAAGGAAGCAGGAAAATATGACTCATTATCAAGAGAAAAATAGGAACCATAGATCATTCCAATTTTGGAATTAGAAGAAATGGCCTTTCTGCTATGCCCTTTTATCTTTTAAAATTATAAACACATTAAAAGACTATAGGTAAAGATGAACAGAGTAAATGCACAGAATGGAAAATGTCAACAGAGAAACTGAAACTGAAAAAAAAAAAAAAAAAGGAAATTCTAAAGCTGAAAAATTTAACATTTGAAATAAACCATTTATTGCATGGGCTTACCAGCAGACTGGTCACAGCAGAAAAAACAATGAGTGAATTCAAAGATAAATCAATAGAAATTTTCTTAAACTGAACCACAGTGAGGGAAAAGATGAAAAATTAAATAAAGCAAAGCATCCAAGATTGAGTAACAACATCAAACTATCTAATATATGTGTAACTATATCTAATACATATGTAATTATACAATTATACATATATGCATAATTAAAGAAACAGAAAGAGAAAAGAGAGAGAATGGGACAAAAGAAATATTAAAAAAAATAATGTCTAAGAATACTTAATTGATGAAAGACATCAAACCACAGCTCCATGAATCTCAATGAATCCAGTCGGGAAAATTACAAAAGAGACCAACTTAGACACATCAAAGTGTCAAACTGCTAAAAACTAAAGCTACCAAAGAGGAAAAACAGATTATATTCAGGAAAGCAACAGTAATAATGGCAGCTGACTTCTCATCAGAACCAATGGAATCGACAAGATAATGTACTGAAGACGTACTGAAAGGAATATGACTGGCAATCTAGAATTCTCTATCCAACCAAAAAATCTTTCAAAAATAAAGGCAACTTCACACCCAAGAGAATGGCTATTATCAGAAAAACAGAAAATAACAAATATTGGCGAGGATGTGAAGAAATGGAACTTATATTGCTGGTGGGGATGTAAAATGGGACAGCTACTGCAGAAAACAGTCTGGTCGTTCCTCCAAAAATTAAACACAGAATTACCACATGACCCAGCAATTCCACTCACAGGTACCCAAAAGATTTGAAAGCAAACAAGCATCAAACAGATACTTGTACACCAATGTTCACAGAAGCACTATTCACAACAGCCAAAAGATGGAAACAGCCCAAGGGTCCATTAACAGATGAATGGATAAACAAAATGTGGCATAGCCATACTACAAACTATTATCCCTCCATAAAGAAAAATGAAGTCTGATACACGCTAAGACATTGATGAATCTTAAAAACATTATGCCAAGTGAAATAATTCAGACCCAAGAGTACAAAGATTGTATGATCCCACTTATATGAAATATCTAGGATAGGTAAATCCATAGAAAGAAAAGTGTATTAGTGATTACGGGGGCTGGAGAGAGGGAGGAGTGGGGAGTTATTGCTTAAGCAGTACAGAGTTTCTGTTTGGGGTGATGACAAACTTTTGGAATTAGACAGTGGTAATGACTGCACAATACTGTGGATGTAATTAATGTCACTGAATTGTACACTTAAAAAGAATGAGAATGACAAAATTTTTGTTATATATATTTTACCATGATAACCTTCAAAAAATAATCTCCCCCCACAAAAAAGATTTATATTCAAATGAATCAGATAAAGGACAAAAAAGTAGATAAATGGCAAAATAAACACAATGCCAGGCAAATAAAAGCAAAGACGATTCATTTCCACCAAACCCGTCCTACAGGAAATGCTAAAGGAAGTTCTTCAGGCTGAAGGGAAATAATCCCAAATGGAAAACTAAATCTGAAGGAAGTAATAAATAGCACTGGAAATAGTAACTATGTGGGTAAATCTAAAAACACGTCTTCATTTCTGTAAAAGTATGCTGGTTATCTGAAGTAAAGATGATGTTAATGCTTTATGGGATTTGTAACACGCAGAAGTGAAATATATGACAAAACAACAAAGGCACGAGGGAGAAATGAAAAGATGCTGTTGGAAGATTCTTAAGTTGTATGGGAAATGGTATAATCATAAAATACTGGCTTAAGGGAGTCGGTGATAAATTAAAAACGCATATTGTAAGCCCTAGAGCAACCACTAAAAAAGATTTATTTTTGAAGGGCTATAACTAAAAATTCAATAAATGAAATAAAATGTAATACTAAAAATTATTTGATTAATCTAAAATAAGACCAAAAAAAAAAAAAAGGACAAATTGCCAACAGAAAACAAAAGGCAAGATGGTAGACTTAAACCCAAACATATCAATAATTATGTGAACTGTAAAATGAATCAACCACTCCAATTCAAAGGCAGAAATTGCCAGATTGGATAAAATTAAAAGATAAAACTAAATGTTGTTTACAAGAGTCATTCTTGAAATATAAAAACCCAGGTTGAAAATACAAGCATGAAAAAAGATATTCTGTATAGACATGAATCTCAAGAAAAACAATGTGGCTATAAATATTAGCTATAGTAGACTTCAAGGCAAGAAATAATATCACAAATAAAGATGGAAATTTCATAATGATAAAAAAGGTTCAATTCATCAGATACCATTTAAGAACATTAACTAGAATGACACACATAGGAATTATGATTTCCAAAACACTAAAGGAAAAAAAAGGAGAGGAGCAAAGAAAACTTGAACTATTCTGCTAAAACAAGAACCCCCCAAAAAAAACATTGACGTTGAGTCGATTCTGACTCATAGTGATCCTACAGGACAGAGCAGAACTGCCAAGGGAAAAAAAGCATTGAACAAAAAACACACCAGCATCACAATAGGCAAACACAGAATAAGTAGGCAGGAAGAAGACAAAACATTGGTTATCTCCAAAAAATAAAAAGATCCGAACGTTCTAATTACTGTAGTTTAACAGAGACGATGTATCTTCAAATGAAAAGACTGGAAGAGTGAGACTATAAACGATTTCAACAGCACAGCTAAGTTACTTTAATACGTTCAGATCTCTGTACCCACCAAACAGAAACCATTCCTTATGTTCCAACTATGTAAACTTACAAAAATTAACTATGTATGTGGCCACAGACAAAACTGTAACGAATTATAAAACATAGAAATCACATAAGCCACAGTCACTGATCTCAATACAACAAAACTATTTTAGTATGATTTGCTATTATCCCACATTTCACACCAGGAAACTGAATAACAGAGAGACAAAGCAACCTGCTCAAGGTCACATAGCTAGTATATTCGCACTCACGTTTTGAACTCTGGCATCCTGGCTCTAGAACCTACTGTCTTAACTCTTGTGCTGTCCCTGGGTGGCACAAACAGTTAACACGCTCAGCTGCTAACCAAAAGGTTAGGGGTTCAAGTCCACGCAGAGGTGCCTCAGAGGAAAGACCTGGCGATCTACTTTTGAAAACCCAGCCACTGAAAACCCAATGGAGCACAGTTCTACTCTGACACACATGGGGTTGCCATGGGTTGGAGTCGACTCGACAGTAACTCGTTTTACATTCCTACCTAAGGATGGGGGAAGAGGATGGGGATGTTTGACCTACAAAATATCTAAGTATACTATAATATTACAATAATCAAAATGTTATATTGAGCCACAACCAGGCACATAGATAATCAGAAGAGAATTCAGAAGCAATTCCATGGATTTACAGAAATCTGTAACTAATAAATCAGAAAGAAAATAATGGTCTGTTTCATAACTGGCAAACAATTTCCAGGGGAAATAAAGATAAATCCCCTACCTCACCCCATAAGTAAAAAACAAACCTCCAATCTATTAAAGAATTAAAATTAAAGAATAAAACAGTAGAAAATACAGGAGAATATTCTTTCTATTTTAGATGGGAAAGACTTTTCAAATAAGACAGAAACTCTGAAACTATAAAGGAAAGACTGATCGATTCAGCTCCGTGAAAATTAAATGTGCACACAATGACAGAAATCACAAAGAAGCTTAAAAGACGAGCATAGATGAGGAGAAAATGTTTGCAGCGTATGAAAGAGAAGATTGATACCTACAAGACATAAAGTACTCCTACGCATCAATAAAATACATTCAAAGATCCAATAGAAGCATGGAAAAAGGGAAATGACAGACATTTCACTAAAGACAATACCAACTGCCAATACGCGCGTGAAAAGATACTCAACGTTAAAGAGAAATGAAAATTAAAGCAAATGTTAGATAAAATTTCCTCCCACGGCAGACATATAAAACAGTAATAACATCCAGCATTGGCAATGATTTAGGAAACAGACACCTACACACACATTTGGTGAAATGTCTACCCTTAGGGTAGACAATTTGACTACACCCACCAAAATTTCAAATACGTTTGGCCTTGGACCCAGAAATTTCACTTATAAAAGTTCAATAAATACTGGAAGAGGTGACTACAATATATGTACAATTACAGTATTTCCTGTCCCAGCAAAAAAAGAACACATCGTAAACGTCCATGAATCCAGTAGGGCTAATACAATGCATCACCACCCATCTGTCAGTTTGTGGCACTGCGGTGGCTGGCATGTTGCTACAACGCCGGAATCTATGCCACTGGTGTTTCAAATACCATCAGGTTCTCCCCTGGTGGACAAGTTTCAGCAGAGCTTCCAGACTATGACAGAGTAGGAAGAAAGGTCTGGCAATCTACTTCCAAAAATTAGCCAACGAAAACCTCATAGATTACAATAAAATATTGTCTGAAGCTCCATAGACACATCCAAACTCCCTAAGGGACGAAATTGTTGGGCGGTGGGCTGTAGGGACCATGGTCTCGGGGAACATTTAGCTCAATTGGCATAACATAGTTTATAAAGACAATGTTCTACATTCTACCTTGGTGAGTAGTGTCGGAGGTCTTCAAAGCCTGTGAGCAGCCATCTAAGATACTCCACTGGTCTCATCCCTTCGGGAGCAAGGGAGAATGAAGAAAACAAGACACAAGGGAAAGATTAGTCCGAAGGACTAAGGGACAACAACTACCACGGCCTCCACCAGACTGAGTCCAGTACAGCTAGATGGTGCCCGGCTACCAGCACTGACTGCTCTGACCGGGATCACAACAGAGGGTCACAGACAGAGATGGAGAAAAATGTAGAATAAAATTCTAACTCACAAAAAGAGACCAGACTTACTGGCCTGACAGAGACTAGAGAAACCCCGAGAGTATGGCCCCAGACACCCTTTTAGCTCCGTAATGAAGTCACTCCCGAGGTTCAGCTTTCAGCCAAATATTAGACAGCCCCATAAAACAAAATGAGACTAACGGGGCACAACAGCCCAGGGACAAGGACTAGAAGGCAGGAGCAGACAGGAAAGCTGGTGACAGGGAACCCAAGGTTGAGAAGGGAGAGTGTTGACATGTCACGGGGCTGTTAACCAATGTCATAAAACAATATGTGTACTGTTTAATGAGAAACTATTTGTTCTGTAAACCTTCATCTAAAGTACAATAAGAAAAAAAAAGCTGTTATCAAGAAAGGGTGCTAGATGTTATCAAATGCCTTTTCTGCATCAAGTGAGATGATCATGTGGTTCTTTTCCTTTGTTCTATTAATGTGGTACACTACATTGACTGATTTTCTGATGTTGAACCAACCTTGCATTCCTGGAATAAATTCCACTTGATCATGATGTATAAAAAAATAAATATTTAAAATTTGAAATTAAAAAAAAAAATATTGTCCGATACATTACTAGAAAATGAGTCCCCTAGGCTGGAAGACACTACACAATAGCCTTAACAATGGACTCAAACATACCAATGATCATGAAGATGGCACAAGACGAGGCAATGTTTCATTCTGTTATTCATAAGGTTGACACAAGTGAACCAACTCAGTGGCAACTAACCACAACAATACCATGGAATACTACACATCCAGCAAAAAGAATGAAGTAGATCTATATAGATAGTAAGTATCTCCAAGATGTATTAAGTTAGAAAATACATAAAACTATATAAAAATGTTTTCAGTGTTTTTCTTAATTACATATAAATGTGTAAAAAATTTAACTTTGAAAAGTGAAAGGATGGAATTAGCAGAGAGAGGTGAGGGGGTTCAGGGAGTCTTATACTTTTTGTCTTGCTTACATTTTTACAAGTATTTTATAATAAAAAAATTTAAGAGTGGAGGAAACAGAACCATTTCTATCACATTCACTTTTATGTAATCGTTTCTAATGTCTTCCCAAATCAGGCATATTTCAAATAGTTGCAATTCTGAGATATATTTCTGTATTGTGCTTTTTTCTTTAACCATTACATCATAAAATTTCATGATTTTCAAAATGATTATTCCCTTTCTTTTTTATTGCTGTGAAAACATCTATATAAGACAATATTTGCCAATTCAACATTTTTTAGGTGTACAGCTTAGTGATATCAATTACATTAATCGTGTTGTGCAACCATTATTCATAATTGATGCCAAATGTCCCATCACCATAAACAGAAACTCACCGCTTCCCAAACAATGGCTCCACCTGTCCCCCTCCTTCTAGCCCCAGGTAACCACTAATAAACTTTGGTCTCTATACATTTGCCTGTTCTCATCGTTTCATATAACCCGGTGGCACAATGGTTAAAGCAATGGACTGCTAACCGAAGGGTCGGCGGTTCAAAACCACCAGCAGCTCTTCTTTGTCATTTCATGTGTCACAGATTGCATTGTGTCCCCCAAAAAATGTGGGTAGCAACTTGGCTAGGTCATGATTCCTAGTATTGTATGATTGTGTTGTCTGATGTGATGTCCTCATGTGTTGTGAACTCTACCACTATAATGAGATTATATGTGATCTCCTCATGTGCTGTAAATTCTATCACTGTGATGAGGTTATACTGATGAGG
This sequence comes from Trichechus manatus latirostris, assembly GCF_000243295.1. Lineage (NCBI taxonomy): Eukaryota > Metazoa > Chordata > Mammalia > Sirenia > Trichechidae > Trichechus > Trichechus manatus. The sequence continues at coordinate 10,722,534 of NW_004443967.1, read as the reverse complement.
TTGACAAGATCAGTGTCTTAATGCAATCTCTTTTGATATATAAAAGAGAGACGTGAGCAGAGACACATGGGAACCTCATACCACCAAGAAAGCAGTGCTGGGAGCAGACCACGTCGTTTGGACCTGAGGTTCCTGTGCTGAGATGCTCCCAGACCAAGGAAAGACTGAGGCATCACAAGGACCTTTCCCCAGAGCCGAGAGAGAGCGAGCCTATTCCTGGAGCTGATGCCCTGAATTTGGACTTGTAGCCTACTGGATTGTGAAGACAATAAATTTCTCTCTGTTAAAACCATCCACTGGTGGTATTTCTGTTAGAGCAGCACTAGATGACTAAGACATCATGTAAGTGAAGTCATACAATATCTGTCCTTATTTCACCCAGCATAATGTCTTCAAGGTTCACACATGTTGTAGCATGTATCAGGACTTCATTTCTCTTTATGGCTGAGTGGCATTCCATTGAAGGAGCCCTAGTGGCACAGTGTTTAAGCATTCGGCTGATAACCAAAAGGTCAGTAGTTCAAACCCACCATCCACTCCGAGGGAGAAAGATGTGGCAGTCTGCTTCCGTAAAGATTTATAGCCTTAGAAACCCTTTGGGGAAGTTCTACTCTGTCCTATAGGGTCGCTCTGAGTTGGAATCGACTTAACAGCAATGGGTTTGGTATTTTGTTTGTTTTAGTACAGTATCCCATTATCTATATGTACCACATTTTGTTTATCCATTCACCAAAATGATTATTTTGATAGCTATATATTACTTTGTGCCCATAATTTACCAAACCATCCTTCAAATGTTGGCCACTTGAGTTTTCCTTTATTTTATTTTTATTTTGCGTATGTGTTTATTTTGCTTTGTACAGAACACAGCAATGAACATCTGTATACATTTTTCGCATTTCTCACATTGGTGCCTCAACATATTTTTCTAAGAATTCTAAGTCAAAGGGCAGGAATTATCTCATAGCTGTTTATAAATTTCAACATTACTCCTCAAAAAGGTTGTGCCAATTTACCATTCCACCCGCAGCAGCTGATTACATCTGTTTCACCAAAATCTTGCACATCCTGAGTGTTAATCTTTACTTTCCAATTTTTCTTCAAATATTTTAGTTGACTTTTGAGGAACCTGTACATAGATCAAGAGGCAGTTGTTTGAACAGAACAAGGCGATACTGCGTGGTTTAAAGTCAGGAAAGGTGTGCGTCAGGGTTGCATCCTTTCTTCCAATAAAGGAACGAATTGATTATATTACCACATTAAAAGAGCATTGTGCATATTCTTTTGTAACCCGCTTTTATTACTTAACCACAGTTTATGGATATCTTCCCATCAGTAAATAGCTGCAAAAGACCTCTTTAAAGTGTTAAAAAGCAAAGATGTCACTTTAAGGACTAAGGTGTGCCTGACCCAAGCCATGGTTTTTTCAAACACCTCATATGCATGGGAAAGCTGGACAATGAATAAGGAAGACCGAAGGAGAATTGATGTCTTTGAATTATGATGTTGGTAAGGAATACTGAATATACCATGGACTGGCAGAAGAATGAACAAATCTGTCTTAGAAGAAAGACAGCCAGAATGCTCAATAGAAGCAAGGTTGGCGAGACTTCATCTTACATACTTTAGACATGTTATCAGGAGGGACCAGTCCCTGGAGAAGGACATTATGCTTGGTAAAGTAGACAGTCAGTGAAAAAGAGGAAGACCCTCAACGAGATGGACTGACGCAGTGGATGCAGCAATGAGCTCAAGCATAACAAGGATTAGAAGGATGGCACAGGGCCAGGCGGTGTTTCGTTCTGTTGTACAAAGGGTCTCTATGAGTCGGAACCGACTCGACGGCACCTAACAACAACATAACTAATTTTAATGGTTGCGTAATCTTTCATTGTCACATAGAAAGCTTGTGCTAGAAAAACAAACAAAAAAAAAAATAGGTGCTGTTGAGTGGATTCCAAATCATGGCAACCTCACGTGTGTCAGAGTAAAACTGAGCCCCCTAGGGTTTTCAATGGCAGCCTTCCCTCCAAGGTGCCTCTGGGTGGACTTAAAACTCCAAAAGAGCACGGTAACTGTTTGCACCACCCCGGGACTCCTGTGCTAATCTATATTCAATGTTATTTAGTTTTGTTTTGTTTTCAGATGTGTATCTTGCATTTCTTTTGAAATCACACACTTAAAGTGAATTAGTTCTTTGTATTTCTCCCTTTGTGAGTTCCCTGTTCATATCCGTTGCTCTTTTCTTTTTTACTGAAGACTTCTTTCTTCTTATTGATTAGTAGGAGCCCTCTGTATATGCGAGGCATGAACTCCTAACTCTGTAAAGAGAAACAACAAACTCCTGCAGTTTGCAAAGATGGTGTAACGTGTGGCAGGTGTCTAGTACAAAGCCGGCACATGGTAGGTTTAAGTGAGTCTCCTTTGCTTCCTCCCTCTCTCATTCTTCCTGTAACCAAGGTGGAGATGTAGGTCGATTAAAAGATACTTATACACACTTGCATACTGGCCATCTTTCTCTCAATGACTTCTTGGACGAGTATTCACAATGCCTCCCTCAAGCTTTCTAAATCCTGGTGCAAGGCTCAGCTCTCTCATCTGTATTTGTAAGTCTCCCTTCATCTTGATACAGACCAGATACCCCTTTAGAACTATAGCTGCACAAAGAGACACCAAATCCTTCTTTGCAAATCTCTCATGACTGACCCAGTGTTTCCATTCCTAGGTATACATACCCATTGCCATCAAGTCGATTCCAACTCATAGAGACACTATAGGACAGTACAGAACTGTCCCACAGGGTTTCCAAGGAGCAGCTGGTGGATTCGAACTGCCGACTTTTCAGTTAGCAGCCATAGCTCTTAACCACTGCACCACCAGGGCTCCGTGCCTGACCCAACAGAAATTACAAAAATATTCGTCAAAAGACAAGAAGAGCAGCATTATGCTTCATAGCCCAAAACAAGAAATAATCCAAACGTCCATAAAGAGCAAAACGAGTAAATAAAGAGGCGGGGAGTCCAACAATGAAATGCTCTACAGCACTGACAAGGAACAAATGACAGCTGCATTCAACGTGGCTAAGTCACAAAAACATGTCAGGCAACAGAAGACAAGCACCAGTACACGCCGTAGGATTCCATTTATACAGAGTTCCAAAGTGGGCGAATTAAACCATACAGCTCGAAGTCAGGGTGGTGGCTACCCTCAGGGTTGGTGGAAAACATCAAGGCAGGGTGCCTTACGAGCTGCAGGATTATGAATAGCGCACTTTTGTGTGTGTATGCTATTTTTAGGTTGAACTCACTGAAACTGCCGTTTTGTTAAGTCAAAACAGTGGAATATCAGCAATTTCATGCAGTTCAACTTAATACATCAATAAAAATGGTTATAAACAACCTTTTGGAAAAGAAGAAAAGAGCCTCTAGCATTGATTGGCAGAGTGCTACCTTTTCGAAAACCAACCTAAATGTACCTGCAGTTTCTGACACTGTTTCTTGCTCCTTTGTCTTCAGCGGAGACAGGATAACAACCAGTCCCTCAGCTGTGTGGGACAATTTTTCATAGTCACAATATCGAAAGACTGTGATTAAGCTGTCCCCAGAATCCTAGTCTCTCTCAGCTTCCGGCTCACTCATCTTGGGCATCTCAAAGGCTCCCCTTAACACCTTTGTAGTTTTGGCTGAACGATGAGGACACGCGGGCAGGCATCCGTCTTGTCTGAATGGACCTCCTCGCTATAAACCAGAGTTTCTAACTCATCCACAGAGCAGCAAGATATTTTTTTCCAAGCAGCAATATTACTAAGATAATTTTTATATTTAAAAACACTATCACAGAAAAATAGAGCTACTCAGTTTTTATGAGCCTTGTGTCGGTCATAAAAGGCATAATGTTATAACTAATTGAGATAACTTTACCCACAAGTTAGGAAACTAATGATCTCCTTTCGCCATGTTATAAGCATTTATCTCCCTGTGGAAAAACATCATCAATTCTCAGAGTTCTGGTACAGCCGACTCATTTTACAGTGGCAAATGATATTTCAAGCAGAAGGGTGCTCCATTTATCAGATGAGAAGGCAGAAGTCCTCCCGGGAGGGGAGGAAAAGCACTGGGATCCACCTGTTCCAGCAAGTTCGATGGGGGAGGAGAGAGTATCTGATGGAAAGAACTCTCAGGGCACAGCTTCCAACTGAACTCAGTTCGCTGAAAACAGGCTCTGAAAGAAAAGATGGCAGCCCAGCATTTTCCTGACACGTTATCCCACACAGCGATGCTGGTAACGCTTCTGATTCAATGTCCTCAAATCACTGTTGTAAAAGGCCAGCAGTTTAAGTCATCACTGGGAAGTTACAAGACTGAGACCACCCCACCCCATCAGACAGTAAGCCACTCATGCTGCTATGGGGGTACAACTCATTAAAGGAGTTCATAGCAACTTACATACATCACTTTTGGGGGGTAAAAGGGATCATTTGAAATATATTTAAAGGAGTTTACTATTTTATAGAAATCCTGTAGTAAACCATTTATAGTAAGAAATCATTAGCTATCTATGGTATTTGTCTCCAGCGTGCATTAAATACACTAAGAATATTACTATTTGTTGAGTACCTACAATGAGCCGAGTACTGTCTGGTTTAATACTCACAAGCCTTGCTTTCAGGAGTACTGTTAATATTTGCATTGAATTGAACAAAGACTTAAGCTGGTGAAACACTTTGCCCAAAGGCTCACACAGTAATAAGTGGCAAAACCAGGATTCAAACCCAGGCAATCTGAAGCCCAAGACCACTATGCAACATCGCCGTTCTTAGACACTACATATATGTCAGAGAGATTAACAAGAGTGGGAGAAGACACCCAATTACGGCTGAATGCGCCATAGGCACTTAAAGCACTTTATCTAATAAAATCCAATAAAGTTTGTACATGTACAAACGGCTGAATTGGTGTATGGGTTGCCGTGTATAGTCTCAAAATAAATAAATAAATAAACAATGAAGTATTGTAAAAATGGCGTGAGGGTGGTGTTTGACCTCCTCTAACTTCACAAGGGGTAAGGAGGACCAAGATCAACAGCCCAGGGATAATTCCTGTGAGGTAGAGGTTAGATGTGCCTCCTCTCTCTGCCATCTTTACCAATTCTGACACAAACTGTCCCTCCCACAGCACTCTCTGCTTCTCTGCTGAGTTCAATAACTCATTGCAATGGCCACACAGAATCCACATATAGTATTCATGAGTCGGGTTTATTAGGGATGTAGCAAGTTACAATTCAGGATCAGGAAGAACTCAGGATACAGTTCATCCATCAGGACAGCTTCCTCTCAACTGTGCTGCAGGCATGCCTCTTTCTGGCCCCTCGGCCTCTGCCCTGCTCAGGCAAGTTTTACAAAACTCTTTTAGCACTGCCAATAAGTGCTCAGAGGCACCCCACACCGCCAGTAAGCCTCAGCCCAAAGGCACTCAGCTTTTTCGCTCTGTGGGCCCGGAAGCCTACTGTACTGTCTCCTGCCAGTCTCTCCTACTGGTGTCTCCTGCCAGACTCTCCTGCTGCTGTTTCTCTGCCAGCTCTCTCTGTCTCTCTGTCTGTCTCTGCCTCTCTCTCAGTCTCCTAGTTCCAGGATCTTCTCAGCGCAGGGATCCCGGGTCCAAAGGATGTGCTCCGCTCTTGGCCCTTCTTTCTTGGTGGTGGTGAGATCCTCTCTCTGCTCTGGAATTGGCTCTTTTTTAAGCCTTGTGAGATAGCAAAACTGAGCAATCCCCTTGGTGGGCCATAATTGCCTTGTGTGCAGAGTCCCACCCAATCATTCAGGTGGGAGTTACAAGACCACGGTGAGAAGACCACACAAAAGCGATCCATCGCACCACAAGTATTATCCCCATTTCCCACGTGAAGAAACTGAGGCACAGAGATTTTTAGCAACTTGCTGGTTAGTGGCACAGCTGAAATTCAAACAAAAATTTGCCTCGCTCCAAAGCCCATGGACTTTCATTATACCACTTTGCCTCAGACAACTCTCTTTGTTTCTAGAGAGCAAGTAAAATTATTTCAGATGTGTAAGTTAGACAGGTATTTGCAATGAGTAAGTCGATGGTCTTGCAAAATTCCACCATGCAATCTCTGGCACTGTTTCTATCAACAAGGCCATGTTTTCCAACTACCGATCCTTCTTCTTTGTTTCCAACTTTTGCATTCCAATCACCAGGGGTAACTGTAGAACAGACTTTATCAATTGCTCAGTCATATGCAAGTTTAAGTTGAAGCTGAATAAAATTAAAACAAGTCCACAGAAATGAAAATACAACACTGAATGCATCCCACTTGAATTTGGAGACCATCTCAAGAACAGATTTGACGCATGAACACTAATGACCAACGACCAGACGAGTTGTGGGATGACATCAAGGACATCATACATCAAGAAAGCAAAAGATCATTTAAAAGACAGGAAAGAAAGAAAAGACCAAAATGAATGTCAATAAAGGCTCTGAAACTTGCCCTTGAAGGTACAGTAGCTATAGCAAATGGAAGAAAGGATGAAGTAAAGAGCCGAAGAGAAGATTTCAAAGGGCAGCTCGAGAAGGCAGAATAAAACATTATAATGAAATGTGAGAAGACCTGGAGTTAGAAAACCAAAGGGGAAGAACGTGTTTGGAATTTCTCAAGCTTAAAGAACTGAAGACAAAATTCAAGCCTTGAGTTGCAATACTGAAGGATTCTATGAGCAAAACAAAATGGAGCCCTGGTGGTGCAGTGGTTAAGAGCTGTGGCTGCTAACCAAAAGGTAGGCAGTTCGAGTTCACCAGCCACCGCTTGGAAACCCTGTGGGGCAGTTCTACTCTGTCCTGTAGGGTCGCTATGAGTTGAAATCGACTAGACGGCAACGGGTTTGGGTTTTTTTTTTTTTTTTGCTTTTTTTTAATGGGAAAAATATTGAACAACACAGGAAGCATCAAAAGGAGATGGAAGGAATACACAGAGTCACTGTCCCAAAAAGAACTGGTTGACATTCAACCATTTTAGGAGTCAGTATATGATTAAGAACCAATGGTATTGAAGGAAGAAGTCCAAGCTGCACTGAAGGCATTGGCGAAAAACAAGGCTCCAGGAATTGATGGAATACCAACTGAGATGTTTTAACAAATGGATGCAGCACTGGAGGTGCTCACTCGTCTATGCCAAGAAATTTAGAAGATAGCTACCTGGCCAACTGACTGGAAAAGATGCAAATTTATGCCTATTCCAGAGAAAGGTGATCCAAAAGAATACAGAAATTATCAAACAAGATCATTAATATCACACGCAGGTAAAATTTTGCTGAAGATAATTCCAAAACAGTTGCAGCAGTACATCAACAGGGAACTGCCAGAAATTCAAGCCAGATTCAGAAGAGGACATAGAACCAGGGATATCACTGCTGATGTCAGATGTATCTTGGCTAAAAGCAGAGAATAGCAGAAAGATGTTCACCTGTGCTTTATTGACTATGCAAAGGCATTCAACTGTGTCGATCATAACAAATTATGAATAACATTCTGAAGAATGGGAATTCCAGAACACTTAATTGTGTTCATGTGGAACCTGTACACAGACCAAGAGGCAGTTGTTCAAACAGAACAAGGGGATGCTGCATGGTTTAAAATCAGGAAAGGCGTGCGTCAGGGTTGTAGCCTTTCACCATACTTATTCAATCTGTATGCTGAGCAAATAATCCGAGAATCTGGACTATATGAAGAAAAACGCAGCATTAGGATGGGTGGAAGACTCATCAACAATCTGCGATATGCAGATGACACAACATTGCTTGCTGGAAGTGAAGAGGACTTGAAACACTTACTGATGAAGATCAAAGACCACAGCCTTCAGTATGGATTACACTTCAACATAAAGAAGACAAAAATCCTCACAATGACCAATAAACAACAGCATGATAAATGGAGAAAAGACTAAAGTTGTCAAAGATTTCATTTTACTTGGATCCATAATCAACACCCATGGAATCGGCAGTCAAGAAATCAAATGATGTATTGCATTGGGCAAATCTACTGCAAAAGACCTCTTCAAAGTGCTGAAATGCAAAGATGCCACTTTGAGGACTCAGGTGCGCCTGACCCAGGCCATGGTATTTTCAGTCACCTCATATGCATGTGAAAGCTGGACAATGAATAAGGAAGACTAAAGAAGAATTGATGCCTTAAAATTATGGTGTTGGTGAAGAATACTGAATGTACCATGGACTGCCACAAGAACAAACAAATCTGTCTTGGAAGAAATACAGCCAGACTGCTCTTTAGAAGTGAGGATGCTAAGACTCCATCTCACGTACTTTGGACATGTTATCAGAAAGGACCAGTGCCTGCAGAAGGACATCATGCTTGGTAAGGTAGAGAGTCAGTGAAAAAGAGGAAGACCCTCAACAAGATGGATTGACACAATGGCTGCAGTAATGGGCTCAAACATAGCAATGATTGTGAGGATGGTGCAGGATTGGGTAGTGTTTCATTCTGTAGGACACGGGGTCTCTACGAGGCAGAAGCGACTCAACACCTAACAACAACAAGTTAGACAGAATAGCCTTATCTACAGCAGCTAACCAACCCAAAAATATCAGCTAACATGTATATAGTTTCCTCTTCACATGAAGTCCACTTCTGATAGTGCAACTGTCCAGAGCAGTGTCCTGGCTGCTTCTATCTGGCAGCTCTCCCATCTCAAACACGGCCCCCGTGCTCACCACCAATGAGAAGGACAATGGCAGGCCACGAAGAGGTTCATGTTGCCACAACCTGGAAGTGAAACTTGACATTTTACCAATGTTCCGTTAGCCAGGCAAGGGTTTGGGAAGTGTAGTCTGGGTGGCTAGGAAGGAGAACCAGAGGAGACTGTCTACAGTAAGAGGGTCCCAGATTACAGTAGACTGCACATCAGAAGGAATCCCTCGGTGGTGTAAATGCTTAACGTGCTCAACTGCTAACTGAAAGGCTGGAGGTTTGAGTCCACCCAGAGGCACCTTGGAAGAAAGGCCTGGTGATCTCCTTCTGGAAAATCAGCCATTGAAAACTCTAGGGAACACAGTTCTACTCTGACACACTTGGGGTTGACTTGACTCAGAGTCGACTTGATAGCAACTGGTCTGGTGATGGTACATCAGTAGTTCCCAAACTTGGGGGGCATAAGGAACACCTATTAAAAATGTAGATTCCTGGGCCTCCATTCCATACGTTGATTCTGCTAAGCCTGACCTGGGCCCCAGGTAAAGCTGAAGCAGGTCGTCAGCATACCACTCTTTCTGAACCCCTGCTATGGAATGATGCTGAGCACTGAGAGGTCTATCTGACCGAGTCCAATCTGATGAGCCCTCCCGTGGCCCCAGCCATGCTGTGCCAAGGCTAGGGTGAGGTGTGGAGGAGCACAGAAGACAAAGATGCAGGCCCAGTCCACACAGCCCAACAGTTTACAGCACCGGGCCAAACATGGAAATGCGTGGCCACGACACAAGGCGAAGAAAGCAAGCGCTCCCTACGAGGACAGGACCGCTGTGGAGGCGGCAGAGGCTGTGGACTGTCCCTCACAAGAGTACACAGCCTGCGTGCCCAAAGGAACCAGACATTTCCACCAGCGGGCAAATACCTGATCATGGTATTTCTGTTTTAAACTTCTGCAGTCCTAAATAGACTCTCCAATAGGTAGGGGTCTCTTACTGCCGCTAAGAGAAAGTCCACCCTTCCTGGCAGGACACTGAGACCACGGACAATCTCTTCCCACTTCATCCCTCCTCCACCCGTCCTGGAACCCATATGCAGTGCCTTGGCCATACCTGGTGACCCCATTTCCAACACAAAATGCTCCTCTAAACCTCCAGGACTTTGCTCCAAGATGCCCCTTCTGCAGGAATCTCCTTGGTCCAGGCCTCTACAACTAGCACTTAATGTTCAAGGCTCAGGTGCCAGCTCTGGCAGCCTTACCTGGCCCCGTCTCCTCCTCCTCCTCCCCACCCACCCCTAGAATTAATTAATCCCTTCCTCTAGGTAAAACTGAGTACTCTGCTCCAAGTCCCACAATTGTCCCCAACCTGGACTCCCAGACTCCACACCCCATAACCCTGTTGCCATCAAGTCGATTCTGACTCATAGCAACCCTACAGGACAGAGTAGAACTGCCCCATAGGGTTTCCAAGGAGTGGCTGGTGGATTTGAACTGCCAATCTTTTGGTCAGCAGCTGAGCTCTCAACCACTGTGCCACCAGGGGTAGTATATGAAGGGTCTGTTAGCTATTGTCAATATTTCAAAACCCTGCCTGACATCCAGCACTCTCAAGCAGCCCACCAAACCAGCTAAAGCACTGGGTTTCCCTGTGTCTGGGGGGAATGACACCAGCCAAAGTTAGTCATCAAGGGGGAAGTGCCGACACCTAAAACCAGTCTAGTTGCTGACTCTTGGTGACCTCATATGTGTCAGAGTAGAAGTGTGCTCCACAGGGTTTTCAATGACTGATTTTCTAGAAGTGGGTCGGCAGGCTTTCTTCCAAGGTGCTTCTGGGTGGACTCGAACCTCCCATCTTTCAGTTAGCGGTCAAGCACATTTACCGTTTGCACTATCCAGCCACTCCGTCTGCACCTAAAAAACCCACAGCTGTCATGTCGATTCTGGCTCACGGCAACCCTATGTGTTACAGAGTAGAACTGTTCCATAGGGTTTTCTTGGCTGCAATCCTTAAGGAAGCAGATTGCCAGGCATGTCTTCCATGGTACCACTGGGTGGGTTCGAACCTGCAATTTTTAGGTAAGTAGTCCAGCCCAGGGAAGGTGTTAAATAAGTACATATGGAATGGATGAATGATAAAAGAGAAATGATTGGAGGCAAAACTTTCAGAACAAGCGACTGCACCGAGGAAATAACCAATCACGTTCCACCACGTGCTTGCTCTGCTAGACCGTGGCTGGCAAGCGCCTTAGAGGCCAGCGGGGCTTCTTGCTCCTCTCCCCGCATCACCTGGTCCAGGCCTCCTGCACAGGAAGTGCTCAGAGAAGCCTGCTGCAGTGATCAGAGGCGCGGCAAACACCACAACCTGAGCACCTGACATCCTGAGCACTCTGAGCTCTGTGACTTGGGCAGACTCACACCCAGGGAGCCACCAGGAGACACAGGGAGAGAGGACGGGCCCCAGGGAACCCAGGCTGGCAAGTTAAAGAGGCACATCACCTTCCCTCTACAGCCAACATTTCAGCTCATCATCATCCTTTTCGGGCCCCTTCTGCAGGGCTACAAATGAACACCTTTCGGAATTCACTGATGTGCTGGAGTTGTTGCTGTTAGGTGCCGTCTAGCGAGCTCTGACTCATAGCGACTCCTAATGGTGCCCGGCCCTGCCCCACCCTCACAATCGTTGCTATGTCTGAGCCCGTTGCTGCAGCCACTGTGTCAATCCATCTCGTTGAGTCTTCTTTTTCGCTGACCTTCTACTTTACCAAGCATGATGTCCTTCTCCAGGGACTGGTCCCTCCTGATAATGTATCCAAAGTAAGCGAGACCAAGTCTCCATGTCCTGGAGAGGGATAGACAAAACAGTGTGGGCAAGCAATGTGCTACTACGTACTTGTTCTCCCCAGCAACTGACCCCCACATCTTGCCCTCTGAGGTCCAAAGGGCCAAGAAAGACCCTTCAAAATCCACAACATATCCCAATTCCATCTTTTGGGGAACATGAACCAACCCACCATCCCTCTGCCCCTGAGGTGTGATCCTACGACAGTTTGATTGTAGAACTAGAGTGACAGCCATCTGTTCCCAAACATTACCCCAGAAAATGTGCGTTTGCTTCTCTGGATAACAACAGGTCAAAGACGGGGACTGCTTATAGGATGTGGTCACTCTTGCTCCAGTCTAGAAGCCCACTGCTGGGAGCAATTTATTTCAGTGGCTGATGGTTTTGGGACATGGAGTCAACCTCCCGTTGGCTAGGTGTCTTCAGGCGAGTTACTTAACCTTTTGAAACCTTGGTTTCCTTATTTATAAAATGGGGATGATTTACAGTAGTCACCTCAAATGCAATGAGGCTTAAAACAGAAGTCACTTGGGGAGTGTTTCACACACTGTAAGCTTTGGACCGACACTGGCTACTACTTTTTCTGAAGCAGTTCAGCAAGACGGTGGAGAGCGTAGACTACCCACTTGGCACATCCAGGTTCAGGTTCAGACCTGCCCTTATCAACTCTGTCACCTGGGCAGTCCTTAACCTGCCTGTGCCTGAGTTTCCTCACCCCTGACACAGAGATAGCAATGTACCCCTTCATCAGGTTAGTATAAGGATTAAATGGCATAAGCGAGAGTCTTCATTAGTGCCTGGCAAGTAATCAGCCCTCAGTAAGTGGTAGCTATTGATACCGGTAACCAAAAAAACAAAACCCACTACTGTCGACTCATAGAGACTCTACAGGACAGAGTAGAACTGCCCCATAGGGTTTCAAGGAGCAGCTGGTAGATTCGAACTGCCGACCTTGGATAAGCAGCCGAGCTCTTAACCACTACACCACCAGGGAAAAACCAAACCCACTGCCATCAAGTCGATTCCGATTCACATCGACCCTCAATAGGACAGAGCAGAACTGCACCATAGGGTTTCCAAGGAGCAGCTGATGGATTTAAACTGCGGACCTTTGGGTTAGTAGGCGAATGCCTAAGCACTGTGCCACCAGGGCTCCTGGATATTGGTGGTAACAGTAAAATGGAAGCAGTAAACAATCGGTGTATGCCATTGTTCTGGGGGGCTGAGGACTGGTCCCTCATTTCTTCACTGCATGTCACTGAACACGGTCCAGGGCCACTCTGGCATCTGCAGAAACGCTCACAGCACCTCTCCTGGAGTCCTGGGTGGCAGCAGGAGACAGGATTCCCACCGGTGCATCTCCTTCTCCCTCCCCAGCCTGCAGCCCATAGGAAGGGCAAAGAGCCTCTTGGCCTGCAAGCTTCACGGCACTAAATGCAGCCTCAACGCTCCACATCATACTTTTAGTTTTTCCTAAACTCTGGGCTCTTGTAACCAATTTATTTCCGGTTAGGTTACACTGAAGGTACAGCCCTAATTTGCATTACTGTTTCCTAATTCTCTTCCCAGTGATTTGAGGTCCTTAACTGGACTGCGCACAAGGCCTTGAGCACGCTAGGGTTGATCTACAGGGACTGCCTTGAGAGCATCCTCTCGGAATCCTGAATTAACAAAACCTCAGCACAACACCTTGTCTGCAAATGGAAAACTGCTTTCTTAAGAGTTAGCAAGAGATAAGATACTCCACTGGTCTCATCCCTTCAGGAGCAAGGGAGAATGAAGAGAACAGGATACAAGGAAAAGATTAGTCCAAAGGACTAATGGACCACAGCTACCAAGGCCTCCACCAGACTGAGTCCAGTACAGCCAGATGGTGCCCGGCTACCACCACTGACTGCTCTGACCAGGATCACAACAGAGGGTTCTGGACAGAGCTGGAGAAGGATGTAGCACAAAATTCTACCTCACAAAAAAAAGTCCAGATTTACTGACCTAAAGGAGACTGGAGAAACCCCGAGAGTATGGCCCCCAGACACCCTTTTAGCTCAGTGGTGAAGTCATTTCCGAGGTTCACCGTTCAGCTGGGGAGTGGACAGCCCCATAAAACCAAATGGGACTAATGAGGTACAGCAGTCCAGGGACAAGGGCCAGAAGGCAGAAGGGGACAGGAAAGCTGGTGATAGGGAACCCAAGGTTGAGTAAGGATAGTGTTGATGTGTTGTGAGGTTGTTAACCATTGTCATAGGGCAACATGTGTACTGTTAAATGAGAAACTATTTTGTTCTGTAAACCTTCATCTAAAGTGAGAATAGCAGCACAATTAGAAGAGCGTAGTCGATGTCACTAAACTGTGCATGTAGAAATTTTTGAAATGGTGTATCTTTGGCTATGTGTATTTTCACCAAAAAAAAAAGGTCGAGAAGGGAGAGGGCTGACATGTTGTGGGGTTGTTAAACGATGTCATAAAACAATATGTGTACTACTGTTTCATGAGAAACTATTTGTTCTGTAAGCCCTCACCTGAAGTACAATAAAAAGAAAAAAAAAGTTGGCAAGAGAAAGCTTACCGTCCCACTCCCCATGGGTCCAAAATGCATTTCATGAGTTCTGACTTCAAATCTACACAGAGCATGTAGACAATGGGTAGTCGGGTCCCCGCACTCGTGCAGAGCAAACGTGGTCAGAGAACAGGGTCGTCTTCGGATGACATTTCTCTGAAGCCACAAGTTGGCAAAGAAGTAAGGTACTCCCCAAACAACTACTCCCTGATGCTGAAGAATAGGGGAGGAATAGCTAGCAGACCTCAGTGGTGAGTTACAGTGGCTAAGCTGAACACAGAGGCAGAGAACTCAGACTCAGCCTGCCCAAACCAGAGTGAGTCCCTGCTGCTGCGCCCACCGTCTTCATGGCCAGAGGTGGATATAACCCACTGACTCTTATCAGGCCAGTGCTGGCTGAAGGAAGAATAAACCTTCCCCCAAATCAGCATCTGTCACCAAGTCAGAGGCTCATCTGAGACAACAAAAGGTCATCTGTACCGGGGAGCTCAGAGTTCGCCCTTCCGGAAGTCTTATGCGCCTGATAACACATTTGAACATCCAAGATCCCCCCCCAGGGAGTTCCACACCCATACCGATGCCGTTCTTTGCAGGTAAAAGAGCCAAAGTCGGACACATTGTTAACATTTCCCAATTTGATATGAAATCAGGGAAGGGTCCAAAAATGCCATCAATTTCCCAGTGTTTCCCTCTAGAGAAGGTGATAGCAGATCACCCATTAAATAAGGCAAAGGGGAAGTCTGGAGAAAAAAATACCAACTCCCTGTCTAGGTTCCACACAATACCCTTGGAGGAAAGCAAGAAGCACATAAAATGATAATTACCAACGGTTCAAATCCCCCGCACAGACCACTGTATACTTGAAAACGTCTCTGATAAATGTTTAGGGGAAAACTGGAGGGAAACCTGAAAAAAACATAAATATTTTCCGTATTATTGGACGCTTTTTTATCTGACAGTTCTCAGCAGCAATGAAATCAGGCGGCGTAAGAGCCCATCTCATTTACTCCTCACTGGACACACATTCGCCCACCGAATGTTAAATTCCACTGTGCGCTGCACACACTCTTTAATCATTTCTACCACATCATAATTTAACGGGGTTTAGCCTCTCTGCCAACTGACAACTGTCCCCATCTGATCACACAGCAAATGCCAGTTTTAATGCACATTCCAAAGGTAGGAAAAGAGAGTAAGCAGAGGGAAGTGTTTTCTGTTTTCCCAAATGCATCAACACCCAGCTGAAGTTCTTCAGCTCCGCTCTCCAGTGAATAAACTAGTGTTCCTCCGAGGCGCGGAAGAGGGGGGCTCGCCCGCATCTGGAGGACCTCGCCGCCCTTTCTGATCCAGCGAACAAACACTCTGAGTGAATATAATCCCTAGTAAAGAAAAACATGCAAGAAAGGGCATTTCTTTTCCATGCGTCTACCCCGGGCGCACGGAACAGAAGGCATCTTAGACACAGCTTTCCAAACCTGCCACCAACTACCCGGGACGCGGGGCAGGAACCCAGAGAGGGGCCTTCTGTTAGGAATGGCTGCTTTGGGCTTTTCTAAAAAAATGGCATATCCACAAAGTTAACGCAATGTGAATATCTGACGTGTCAGAAAAAAGCCGTGGGGCAGAAGGAGAGAGAACCTGATGGGCGAAGGGAGGGACAAGTGCACGCGTCGGGTGCCCAGGTGGCAGGAGACCCCAGGGATTAGTGGGATGGGTCTGACCCGGTGTTCTGGGCTCAGATGTGAAAGGCAGAGAGACATGACAGCTCCGTGCCGCTTGGGCCCGGGAGGCCGATGGGTGGTGGGTCCCCGGGACGCCTTGGGGCTCCGGCGTCTCCGAGGACAACTGCGCAGCGCCCCCCACCCCACCTTTCCGGGATCGCTGTTCCCAGGGGCCAGCCGCTGGGAGCCGCTCGGGCATTTCGCTGGCGCCCCCGCCCCGCACCCTAGGCGGACATGACTCCCCACAGAGCCTCGGGCGTACGGAGCCCACACCGGCAGCGGCCCCGACTTTGGGAGCCTCTGCAGCAACAGTTTTCCAGTCGGAGAAGTACCGCAAACGCCTCCTGGGGAAACGCTCACCAGGACCTGGGCGGCCAAAGCCAAGATGTGGAGAGGAACCCAGCCCGAGCCTCAGCCCAGCGCGGTGTGGGGGTAACGGGGAGACAGCGCCGGGAGCAACGTCTGCAACATCGGGTCTCAACGCCCACCCCGGGGGAGAAACTCCGCGAGGACGCGGGGCGAGGGTGCGCATCGAGTCCCGGAAGCAGCCCCAAGGCGCTCGGGCAGGGAGTGCTGAGCCGAGCGGCGGCCGGAGCCGCTCTCGGAGAGGGGGCAGAGCGACGGTGGGAGCAGGTCCCCGCGAGCGCGCTCCTCCGCCCCAGAACCCCAGGCGGGGGAAGGGGAGGGTCTCTCTTGGTCCCCTAGGACGCATCCCGTAGCCAGGCGGGGAGGGGGCCTCTAACCCAGGCCCCGAAGGGACGCGGAGGCGCCAACCAAGTTGGGGCGCAGAGTGGCTCGGCGGTCGTGGGTCTCCGCGTCCGTGGCCCCCGTCCACGGCGCGCCACTACTTACACAAAGACGCCGAAGAGCAGGGCTCGGACCCCGATCTCGATGGCCAGCTCGCGCATGGTGCGGCCGGAGCAGCTCCCGCGGCGGCGGCGGCGGCG
>NW_004443967.1:10621069-10705459 GCF_000243295.1 Trichechus manatus latirostris | reverse complement strand
GGGGAAGCCCTGCTGCCGCCCCTGTGCGCGCCCCGCTCCCCTCAGTGGGCGGCCCCTGGGCTCTGCGCCCGGGAAGCGCCGCGCGGGGTCCCCGCCTGCGGACCCTCTGCGTTGACGCGCTCTACCGCTTGCTCTCCTGGGCTCTCGCTCCCTGGCACACTTGCGCACGTGGGCAGAGTATTTGAGCTCGTTGGGATTCTCTCCGGCGCAGGGCAGTCTCAGCACTGTCTGTCCGTGCCGGGGAGCGCTCCCTCCCGTCTTTTGCCTTCCCTACACCTTTGCAACTGAAATTATTTCCTTCTTCTAGGAAGTTCCCCGAGATCACTCGCGGGCTCCCTTTGCCCTCGGGAGGTACCAACCGGGCTCCAGGGTCCTGGCACAGACTGAGGGCAAAGGAGAGGCTGGCTCCCCGCCGCGCCACCAGCGCCAGGCGGCCCATGGGGACTGGAACCCGAAGTGTGCCCGCACAGAACAGCTTGGGGCCACTGAGCTGGGAGGAAAGCGCCTGGTACAGCCCTCCCCACAACACACACCTCTTCCCTTCCCCCCTGCTGCAGGCAGGCGCTCAGGGGCGCTGGCACAGCATTCAGTCGCCTCGGGAACCAGGTAGAACCAGGAGCCTCGTTCTCAGGTTCCGAGCCAAAGGCCTCAACGCTCACCCGTGCTCTGGGGGTCAAGATGTTGGGCCGGAGTCCCCCGGGGCTTGGCTTGGCTTGGCTTTCCCATCATCTGTCAGGATGGGAGGATGAAAGAGAGCCCAGTCAGGCAGTGAATTCTAATGACCTAGAACAGAAACTGCCAGGTGACCATATCCAGGAGGGAATACTAAAAAGAGCCCCTGATGTTGGAACATCCCTTACCTATAAGCATCAACTGAGAGCAGCCTGTGCAAACCTGTGTCCTAGATACTAGGATTCTTCATACAGCTCTGCCCTGGAGAAGCTGGGGAGCCGAAGAATCACAAAGAAACAGCAGGGAACTAGGCAAAGCAGTATTAATAAGTCCCAAAGAAGTGGTTCAGAAAACTGGGCCACTCAGGTCGGAAGTCAGAGTCATCCCTCTGGGGACAGTCTCCACGGCCCTATAGTTAGCCCTTGCAAGACAAAGTAGACAAGCAGAAAGGGAAGGGATTCTTGGTGCAGGTAAGGCTGTGAGTGCAGGTGGGGCAGGAGATGGAAAGGGTTTGGAGTCATAGAGGTTTGACGTTGCTGACAGAGCAGAGGGACAAGCCAAGGTTAGTAGTGGGGACCAAGTTGCGGCAGTCCTGCCTACCAGAGTCTGTCATCTGGATCACAAATTAAAACCTTTGTGCACCATTATCTTTATCATTTCTTGTTATATTGGAGTTACCCAGAGAGAGAATTTAAAGGGGCATGTGACTTCATGTCTGTAGTCATTAAGAAAACCAAAAAACCAAACTAACTGCCATCAAGTTGATTTCAATTCATGGTGACCCTGTGTGTATCAGAGTAGAACCGTGCTCTGTACGGTTTTCATGGCTGATTTTTCATAAGTAGATTGCCAGGCCTTTCTTCCAAGGTGCTTCTGGATGAACTCGAACTACCAACCTTTTGGTTAGCCAGTTAACCGTTTGTACTACACAGGGACTTCAAGTTATTAAGAAGAGGCTTTAAAACACATAGATCTTAAGACCTTCCCAGTTCGGGGCCCCATTTGATGCTTAAATTTATTCTATACTATCCCCTCCGTATCACCATCCTCTGCATGCTAGAAATCCTGCCACTGACAAGGAATCCACCCTTGAGGGAGCTTGTACCCTCTTCAGACAGCTCTGTTGAAAGCTCTTCCTTATGGTGACCTGCAACACACGTCCTTGCAACTTCTGTCAGTGCACTAATCCTACCCCACCTGCCCCTACCACCGCCCGCCCACCAGCTGCACTGAACTGATACAGTCACAGACGGTTCAACTCAAACTTACTTAAGAAAAAAGAATTAATAGCTCCCAAAAATGAGAAGTCCAAGGGAAGGTCTGGCTTCAGGCACCGCTGGATTCAGGGTACAAGCAATGTGGTCAGGACTTGGTCCTTTTGAACTCTGCTCTGTCTTCTGCTGTGTTCGTTTCAATCTCAGGATCCAGGTAGTTGCAAGATGGAAGCAAGAATTCCAGTCTTCCATCCTCTCAGGGTCAAGTCTGACAGGACAGAACTCTGCCTTGGTCCCAGAACTCCCAGCAAGTCTCATTGAATGCCGTTGGCCCTGCCCAGCCCTGAACCTATCACTGTGGCCGGGGAATCATGATGGATTGATGGTCTCAGGCTTGGGTCACGTCCTTCATCCCTACAATGGGAGTAGAACCCTCACCCAAAGCCCCTGGCCTGAGAGTGGAGAAAAGGTGACCCCACAGACAGGGTGATACTTTGGAGTAGGAGAGATGTTTAATGGAGAGGCAAACAACCAAGGGCCAGAGCACCCCCTTCGATGCCACAACCATGCAGAGTGAAGACAACTAGCATGCCTCCTTGAGTTCTTCCAAACCCAGGATCTTCAACCAGTAAAAGAGAGTTATTCTGGGTACTCATGGTAAGGCTTCCCACCTTCTGCCTCTGTCAATACAGACTTGTAGAACTGCCTTTAAACAAGGCTACAATGCCATCCCTGACATTTGTCTTCAGCTGTCTGGTCTCTTCTTTCTCCATTCCCTTCTGCCACCCTGTCATCTTCCTTAATGGTCTTTTTTTCCATTTATCAAAATCTGCTATCAAGAGAAGGCCAAAGACTCATTTATTGCATAAACCTGGATCAGGATTTCTGATGGGCTCTCTCTCATAGAATTTATAATTTAAGACAGGTTCTTCTTGAAAGGCAGATAGGTTCTATTCCCCATGAAAGGGACTTCCAATGGCATCCTGGGTGCCCCAGGTCCCTCAGCAGGCAGCTACCCCTATGCGTTTGGAGGTGGCTGGCTCTAGGAGCTGTGGCCCCAGCAGCTGTCCAGCCGTGTGTGCCAAGCAGGTGGAGCCCTCCAGAAGTACCACGTTGCTGTGCCAGCAGTTAGAGGAGCCCACGAGGGAGTGAAGAAGCAAGGGCAGGTAGGATAAAGACAGCATCTGTCAGTCTTTATGAGACTCCTATGGAATGCAACCATTTCTCCAGTGGAGGAAGTGTGGGGCAGGTCTTCTAGCACCCTCAGAAATGCTCTATCATAGAAAATGAGATCAACACGGCAATCCTTTGTCTGAGTATGTTGAGTACCGGAACTGTCAGGTGTGAGACTGACCTTAGAAAAGTCATTCCAGAATTGAGGCACGCATACAAGCAAGTCTCCCCCTGGTGCTTTCGTGGCTGCACGCATTTTCAAAGTGCTACTTTGGGAAAATCTCTCATACTGAGTTACGGGCATGCCAAGAAAATCAACTTTGTCTCTCTGTAGTCATGCCTATGGTGTTGGATTTTGTTTTTAAACCCCAAACATTCTGTTTATGGTGTTGGAAACTTTGGCAATGGATATTGGTGATGGTTGTGCAACGTGATTGGTGTCACTGGTACACGTGAAAAATGTTGAACTGACAAATATTGTTATGTACATATTTTCACAGCATAAAAATAAACCCAACAGCATTGTCCAGCGCAACGATCCTGTATTGACCAGAGTTTTCATTGTTTCCAAAAAAAACCAAGCCAGCTGCAAAGAACACAAATTTGCAGCAATTTCTTATCAGCTTATTTCCAGCAGCTACACTTTGTATTTCAGTGACATCTACCTTGCTGCTGTAAGAGTATGTCCTGGAAGGAGGCAGGTGGCATGGTGACCCTCACCTATGGAGACACGACCAAATCTTCCCACTGTGGTTGCCTGGTACAAACTTGCTGATGTTTGTAAAGGATCTCAGAATAATTTCAGAGCAGGTCATCGAGTTCAGCCTACAACCTGAACCATGAGTGTCTTCCACAACGCTCTCAACAAACATCTGTCTGCTTGAAGACCCCCAGGGATGAGGAACTCACCCATTGTTCATTACATTTCCAGAGAGTTCTATTTGTGGATGTTGTCTGAGTAGAAACAGACTTAACATCTATGGGTCCAGCTTTGGGGGCCACACAGAATAAATTTAGTGCCTATTCTTCTATGGTATAGTCCTTTAATTATTCTACAGTGAGAAATAGAGAGATTAATGGATTCTCTCCCTGGCCTTCCGTTTCTATGCTAAATATTCTCAGTTCTTTTATCTACTTTCAAGCAATAGTATTTATAAGACCTCTGAGGATATGGCCCTGGACCCAACAATGATAGAGCTAAGACAAATTCCGCATAATAAAAGATAAACTTTGTGCTTCCAGGAAAGAGGTAAAGCACAGTGGGATGAATTAACCCTTTCCTATCCTAAGAGTAGATGTTATCCTTTCCTATCCTAAGAGTAGGTGTTATTCCATCGAAAGAGAAAATGTCTTGACTTAAAGAAGCTTCAGGGAAAGATGGTGGTAATTCCTTGTTCAGAACTGTAAGTTTGGAACTTTCTTTCCTAGCAGGGTTTTCCTATCCTTTTCAAATTTATCATATGACAAGTCAGAGTATCACTTCTCTCACGGCATCCAAGAGATAAATCTTCTTGTGGGAGCTACTAATCGAATTCTCATTGCCATCGATACTGTGGCACAAATTTGAATCCTACAACTTTAGTGAAAGAAGAATGGAAAGCCTCCATATCATACTCAGCATGTATTCTAGTTCTCTAGTTCTGCTCCCTCAGTGAGACGGATTGACACAAGAGCTCAAGCAGCGGGCTGAAACATGGCAACAGTCGTGAAGATGGCACAGGACGGGGCAACATGTCGTTCTGGTATTCATAAGGTCGCTGTGAGTTGGAGTCGACTTGATGGCGCCTATCAACAACAACAGTTCTGCTCCTTCATTTTTCAGAAATCCAGAGCCTTACCAAGCCCCCACAGGGAGCCAGGGCCAGGACCAGACCCCACGTCTCCCCACTCACAGACAGTGCTCATTAGTGGCATCCTGTTGAATCTTGCCTCATTGAGCTCCTTGGTGTCTACTAGCACACTGCAGGACCCAAGAGAGGTGCGTGGAGAAAATAAAAAGAATTTAGTGGACTCACACAAATGGACAATTTGTTTCTGACAAAGGTGTCTGTCTTGGTCATCTAGTGCTGCTATCACAGAAACACCACAAGTGGATGGCTTTAACAAAGAGAAATTTATTTCCTCACAGTAAAGTAGGCTAAAAGATCAAATTCAGGGCGTCAGTTCCAGGGAAAGACTTTCTCTCTCTATCGGCCTTCTCTCCAATCTTTCCCCAGACTAGGAGCTTCTCCCCACAGAGACCCTGGGTCCAAAGGACACACTTTGCTCCTGGCACTGCTTTCTTGGTGGTATGAGGTCCCCAACTATCTGCTGGCTTCCCTTTCCTTTTATCTCTTGTAAGATAAAAGGTGGTGCAGGTCACACCCCAGGGAAACTCCCTTCACATTGGATCAGGGATGTGACCTTAGTAAGGGTGTTACAATCCCACTCTAATCCTCTTTAACATAAAATTACAATCACAAAATCTAGGGCAACTACACAATACTGGGAATCATGGCCCAGCAAAACTGATTCACACATTTTTTTGGAGATGTAATTCAATCCATGACAGTGTCAAAGCAATTCAATACGAAAAGATAGTATTTTCAACAAGCCATACTGGTTATCCTTATAAAAAAAAGTGAACCTATCTCTACTTCATGCCACATGCAAAAATTAATTTGAGATATAATATAAATATAAACATAAAGGCTAGTATCATGAAGCTTCTAGAAGAAGATTTAGGAGGAAATCTTCACAAAGTTGGTGTAGGCAAAGAGCTCTTAAGATACAAAAAGAAACAGCCATAGATGAGGAAATTGATAAATTGAACTTCATCCAAATTAAAAAATCTACTCTTCAAAAGGTGCTATTAAGAAAATGAAAAGTTAAGTCACAGATTAGCAGAAAGTATCTGTAATACAAATAAATGTAATGAAGTATCTGTAATACAGGTAATACAAAATACGTAACTAGTATTCAGAAAACATATCTTTAAGAATCCTTGCAAATCAATAATAAGCAACAACCCAATCTGAAAAATAGACAAAGGATATGAATAGGCACATTACAAAAATGCAAATAAATGGCAAAAAACACAGAAAAGATGATCAGCATAAAAATCCTCACAACTAGACCAATAAACAACATCATGATAAATGAAGAAAAGATTGAAGCTGTCAGGGATTTCATTTTACTTGGATCCACATTCAATGCCCACAGAAACAGAAGTCAAGAAATCAAATGCCATATTGTGTTGGGAAAATCTGCTGCAAAACACATCTTTAAAGTATTAAAAAGCAAAGATGTCACTATGAAGACTAAGATGTGCCTGACCCAAGCCATGGTATTTTCAATCGCCTCATATGCATGCAAAAGCTGGACAACGAATAAGGAAGATGGAAGAAGAATTGACACCTTTGAATATGGTGCTGGCGAAGAATCTTGAACATACCATCGACTGCCAGAAAAACAAACAAATCTGTCTTGGAAGAAGTACATCCAGAATGTTCCTTAGAAGGGAAGATGGCGAGACTTTGTTGCACATAATTTGGACATATTATCAGGAGGGACCAGGCCCTGGAGAAGGACATCGTGCTTGGTAAAGTAGAGTGTCAGTGAAAAAGAGGAAGACTCTCAACTGAGATGGATTGACATGGTGGCTGCAGCAATGGGCTCAAACATAACAATGATTGTGAGGATGACACAGGATGGGGCAGTGTTTCATTCTGTTGTGCATAGGGTCGCTATGAGTCGGAACTGACTCAACGGCAACCAACAACAGCAACAACGTAATTAGTCATCAGGGAAATGAAAATTGCAATCACAATGAAATTTCACTACACACCCAGCAGAACGCCTAAAAATTAAAAAGACTGACAACACCAAGTGTTGGCAAGGATATGGAGTATCTGCAACTCTCCTACATTGCTTTTGAGAGTGTAAAATGGCACAACCACTTTGGAAATAGTTTGGCTGTCTTTTATTACTGGTGTTTAAGGTTAAACACCAGTAATTCCATTCCTGGGTATTTCCAAGATAAATGAAAATATATATACATAAGAAGACTTATACAAAATGTTCATAGCTTTATTCATAAGAACCAAAATTCTGGAAACAACCCGAATGCCAATTAACAGAAGTGACAAATAGTGGCACATCCATATAATGGAATACTACTCAATAATAAAAAGCAAAGAGATATAGAATAGAGATAGAGATAAAGATATATAGTTATAATCTACAGATATAATCTACAGGTATAATCTACAGACATAATCTATATATACACATATATATTATATATGTGTGTGTGTATATGTATATTATATCTCTCTATATATATACACATATAGATATGTGGAAACCCTGGTGGCATAGTGGTTAAGAGCTACGGCTGCTAATCAAAAGGTCGGCAGTTTGAAGCCACCAGGCCCTTCTTGGAGAACTCTATGGGGCAGTTCTACTCTGTCCTGTAGGGTCACTGTGAGTTGGAATCGCCTCGACGGGTTTGGTTTTGGTTTCATATAGATATGTATATTCTCTTTCCAGTAGCTCCTACACAAATCCTGAGATTTGCTCAGTTTGAACCCACCTGGTTCATATGTTCATTGTGACTGGGAGTTTTGGGTAATTACACCATTGGATTAACTCAGGGCCATAGACACACTCCTCAAACTAATAGGACAGAGAGTGAGAAAGTGGTAGATCCTTAAACTAAAGTCAGGTGCTATTTTCAGAAGAAAACTGAAATGATATTTGGCAGGCAGATATCAAATGCCCACCACATGGATTCATCTGATTAGAAGGTGTTAGAGCAGGGACTTCATCTGTTATGTTCACTGCTACGTTCCCTAAAAAAATACCTGGCAAAGAGTACTCAGTTAAGTATTAATACTCGTTGCAAGGAGACATGTATGAGTGAACCTCAAGCATTGGGAGAATCTGCTAAATACACTGCTAGACGATTGTGCTTTCCTCCTCTCTCTCTTTGTCCAAACAAGGGTTAGGAAAGAGCTAGCCCACACTTCTACCCAGCAGCAACCCCTGCTAATGTGAAGCTCACCTGTCTGAAGGCCCATTTACCACCTGGGCTTAAAGCAGACAGCACATGTTATTTTCTATCACCGTGCAGGTGACATTGATGAATTTCATAAGTTAATATATATTAAGACAGCATCTTGGAGCCCAACTTCTAAACATGTCTTTTCCACTCTTTATTCTCCCTCAAAGAGATTAAGAAGAATCTATTGCAGGAGGCAATGTGCTTAGAGCAGTGATGGATGGATATACATACACCAGGACACACAGTGGCTCCAAACAGCACTTCCTGTGACCAATAGCACAGGCCTCCTGGATTTCCCAACATAGTGCCCTGCAGATGTACAGGCTTTGCTGATTCGGAACATAAAATTGTCTCCCTCCTGGGACTAGTGGGAGCCCTGGTGGCGGAGTCGTTAAGAGTTCAGCTGCTTATCCAAAAGGCCAGCAGTTCGAATCCACTAGCTGCTCCTTGGAAACCCTGTAGGCCAATTCTACTCTGTCATATAGGGTCACTATGAGTAGGAATCTATTCAATGGCAATGGGTTTGGTTTGGCTTTTGGGGGGAGACTAGTGATTACTTTATCTGATTTGCCACTGACCAACTTCTCCAACTGTGACTCCCAAAGCTATGGAGTTCTCTATTCATGAACTCCTGGAATTTGAAGAGTCCCCCAGAAACTGTAAGTTTTGAAGTATGTGTTTATTTTTCTGATAAGAGGTCCATATTTTTTACCTGATTCTCCAAAATCTTCATAGAAAAAAAAAGTCAAGAACGTCTGTGTTGTGAATTGAATTATGTGCCCCCAGAATATCTGTTGTGCATCTTAACCTCTATGCCTGTGGTTATAATCCCATTTGGGAATGAGTTGTCTTTGCTGTTAATGAGGCAGGATTAGTGCAGGGTGTATCTTGAGTCAATGTCTTTTGAGATATAAAAGGGATTAAACAAGAGCAGAGATGGAGGAAGAGAGATGCCAAGCCACATGAAGATCACCCAGGAGCGGAAGCTCAAAGAGACACGACCTTCCCCAACAGCTGAAAGAGAGAGGAAGCCTTCCCCTAGAGCTGGCAACCTGAATTTGGACTTCTGGCCTCCTAAACTGTAAGAAGATAAGATTCTGTTTGTTAAAGCTACCCACTTGTGGTATTTCTGTTATAGCAGCACTAGATAACTAAGTCACTCTGCTTTAGCAATTATCTGATCAAATCACCTATGGCCCCAATAAGCTTTGATAAGCAGTGATTCCAGCCTTGTGCCCTGGATGCATTGAATGGCATCTTTTAATGGTTCCTATTGGGTAACAAGAAACCCTGGTAGTGTAGTGGTTAAGAGCTACATCTGCTAACCGAAAGGTCAGCAGTTCGAATCCATCAGGAGCTCCTTGGAAACTCTATGGGGCAGTTCTACTCTGTCCTATAGGGTCGCTATGAGTCAGAATTGACTCGACAACAATAGTTTGTTTTATCTGGTAACAGAGATTTTCTCCCGTGACCAGACTTGGAATCAGGTCTAGCTGGCCATCTGACCTAGTCCACCCAAATACCCAACCTAGCTAGGGCTTCTGAACATGACAAAAGAGAAGTGAAGTGGCCTGGAGCAGGGCAGGCTTTGCCGACTTGGAACGCAAAATTGCCTCCCTGCTGGGAATAAAGGTTGCATTATCTGACTTGCTACTGACCAACTTCTCCAACATTGAGTCTCAAAGCTATGGAGTTCTCTATTCATGAACTACTGGGATTTGAGGCAGTATATGTCCCTGAAGGCTGACATTTTAAAATGCTGTCTGTAACTAGGGCTCTCTTCTGGAAAGAAATGGCCCACCTCCCCAGGACAGGCATCCTTAGGGCTTTGTCCTCTGCGGTCCACATTTTCTTGCCCCATCTCCCTTATGACCTTAGAGACATTTATGCAAACTTTCCAAGACCCAGTCAGCATGAAGATGACCAGTCCAGACAAACCAAAGTATTAACATTTGATGGCCAGCTGCTCAATGCCCACCTTCTTGAGGTCTCTTGACCCAGGGGTAGTGGATATCTATTGCTCTTGCTGTCCAGCATCCATTTGCCCTAGTTATGCTGAGAGCCCTTCATTTTCATCTGCTGACCACCCCTCCCCTACCCTCAGATCTTGTGCTTCCGGTGGAGCTGACCACACTTCTGGGCTCAAGGATCTGTATTTGACTCAGGTCTGGCCAATAGGGGTACACATCCTCCTGACCACTGTGATGGTTCAGAAATGGACACACAGCCCAGTTAGAGCCAATAAGATGCAATGCCACTTCTGTGTAGACTGCGAGAAAGATCCCCTTTCTTCTGTTTTGGACCTAGACCTTGGAGGATATAGGCTTGGAGCTGGCATGCTACCATCAGGTAGATCCTGAGAATTAAGCTGTGGAGGACAGCAGAGATAAGCTTTGTGAGAGATCAAGGTCCTATTGACATCGATGAGCCCCTAAGGCAATACCTAAAGCTATTTGGACTCACCAGTCACATGAGCCACTGCCCTCCTGCTTTTGATTAAGACAGTTTGATTTGGATTTTTTCTGTCCCTGTGACCTGATTGAATCCCTAAAATCTATCATATTACTTACCTTGTTTGCTAAATATCTACCATGTATCAAGCACCATCAAGGGAAATGCCGGACATACAGAAAGTATAGAGGATTCAAGGGTTTTTTAGTCAGGAAAACAAGATAGGCACCCACAAAGCAAGAAGCTAATGACTAAATGCCACACCAAATTGCACAGACACTGGCAAGAGGAGTGTGAGAGTGGCTGATCTGTCTAGCCGTCAGCTGTGGGATAAAATTCTACTAAGGAGTCACTCATTCCTTCCTCACCCTCTGGCTGACCAGGAACTGTCGGTGGAGGACAGTAGGAGGGAGTGACGTCACCAGGACAAAAGGAAAGCTGGCCCTTCCCACTCTACCTGAAGCTCATCTCCTCATTCAATTCACAGGTCCATTTTCTAACTTTCTAGGACACAAGCTGTTCTGACACTTGAGTAATAAGTGATATTCACAAGATGTTTTCTCCCGTCTCCATGCTAAGGGTGCTAATGAGAATGGGTGCCATCCCTCCCCTCTTTCCAACCTTTGACAAAGCCATGAGGTAACAGCCTCTCCCTCTTTCAAGTTCCATGACCATTAGGTCTAAACACCAACAACCTGTTTCATCTATGCAGGGAAAAGCAGAATGGAGATGAAGTAAGATCGATCCATGCAAACAGCCCAGGTGATTTTCTTTGGTTGTGTCTTGGTGAATTGAAGCAGAAGGTTAATACGTAGGCCAAGAAGGCCCTAGTTGGCCTGCCAGGTAGGGCAGCTAGATGTACCTTCAATCACAAAGAGCCATCTCCAAAGTAGAGAGAAAGCAGGTGAGTGGACCTACACCTGGTCACCAGCAGGAACACAGACACCTGGGATGGGTCTAGACTAGAACCGATGTGAATTTAAATCATCTAGGTCTGTTTTTTCCCTGACTTTTTATTTTGAAATGTTTTAAATCTACAGACTAGCACAATGAACATACCTACATATTCACCTGGATTCATCAGTTATTAACATTTTGACACATTCGTTTTTTTTTCTCTCTAACTATGTATGTAGGTAGGTATGACTATGTATGTACACGTATGCATGTATATCTTTGTGTCTATGTACATTTTCTTCCGGAATCCCTTGTAAGCTGCTGATGGCATCATGACACTTCACCCTAATAACTTTAGTATGGATCTCCTAAGGGTATTTTCCTACATAACCGTAATTTGTGTTATGTTATTATGCATTGTGTATTATATCCTACATAACCACATTTCCTGTGTAACCACGATACCATCACTCCTAAGAAAAATTAATAATTCCCTAACATTATCCAACATCCAGTCCGTATTCAAATGTCCCCAGATGTCTCCCAAATGTATTTTATAGTTTATATAAGATCTGATTAAATACAGTAAAACCTGCAAAAAACAGGACCTATGTAAGGTGGAAACCTGTCAGAGAAGGAAAGCTTAAGTATTTTCCACTAGTAGAGGGTGATAGAAACATAGTACCCTGCACCCTGTCAAAGGCAGAAAACTTGCAAGACCTGGAAAAGCAAGGCAGTCTCCTTGAGTTCCGGCTCTTGCAGGTTACACTGTATATTGAGTTTAGTTACTATGTCTTTTCAGCCCCTTTGAGTTCCCCCTCCATTTTTTTATGACATTGAAATCTTAAAGAATCCATGTCATTATGTCCTGTAGAATGTCAAGACTATCAAATCAATGTTCTTGAGTTCTCTGATTGTTTCCTCCTGGTGCCATTGAAATGTCCCTAACATCCCCCCTCAAACCAACCCATTGCCATCCAGTCAACTCTGACTCATAGCAACCCTATAGCACAGAGTAGAACTGCCCCATAGGGTTTCCAAGGCTGTACATTTTTACACAGCAGACTGCCACATTTTCCTCCTGCAGAGCGGCTGGTGGGCTCGAACCTTTTGGTTAGCAACCGGTCACTTCACCACAGTGCCACCACGGTCCTCATCCTCTAGCGTCCACTCCCTGGTAATTCCTGTGAAGGGAGTTATGTATAGAGACTTGATCTGATTCCGATTGAGCATTTGATGTGGTGAAACTCATGTGGAATTTTTTACTACAGATGATTGGGTAAGCAAGGTATGCTTACTTTGCCTATTGGATAATCCACCCCTGCTGGGAGGAATTAATTTTACAGCATTAAGACTGATAGATGGCAAGCTAGCATGAGTCTCCAGGTCCCCATATATCCTCTAAACTAGAGCCTTGAGCTCAGGCCACTGTCCACTCAGGGACCACACACAGCCTCCCTGCTGTGATAGGAACCCTTTCTTTGACATGGCCTGCTGGACCAGAACCTGGAAACCCACCTACTTTTGCCATCACTCTTCGTGGGTGGAGGCAGGTAGGGAGAAGAGGCAATCTCCGAGACACACAGAGAAAGTGGTCAAAGGCCGGGGGAGTATATCATTTAATGGGCTTACTGCCCCAGTGGGAGAACCCAGCTGTGCTCCTGGGTGAAATCCCTCTGTGCACCCCTAGCCACCAGCTGGGGATGTATTTAAACCCTGAAACCAAATCTCTGCCACCCACCTGTTGACCCGGATTGATTGGCATTGCCCAGAGACCCCTGCCACTACCATCAGCCGGCTCAGACACCTTAGTCCAAGAACTAGTGACTTGGTCCCCTGCCTCCATGGACCTCGTGCCCCGGAAGTCTGTCAGACCTGACTTCCGACCCCTGCTCTGCCACCACGTGACCTCTCGGAGCCTCTCGGAGCCTCGGTCTCTCCACATAGATCTCTTAGCTGATACCGTAGTTTGGCCAAAGAGTCAATTCCAACTCATGGCAACACCAGGTGTGCAGAGTAGAACTATGCTCCATAGGGTTTTCAAGGCTGTGACCTTTCAGAAGCAGGCTGCCAGGCCTTTCTTCTGAGGCACCTCTGGGTAGGTTCGCACCACCCACTTTTCAGTTAGCTGAAGGCGTAACCATTTGCACCATCCAGGACATTGAACGGCTTGCTTTAAAAACAGGAAATGTGACTGTAGGCAATTCTTCACCAGTTTTCCCCAAGCCCCACAAGCATTATGTAGACAAAAAGACACACTGATTCCCAGAGGGGAAGGCCCTCATTTTTAGCCTTTCCCCGTCAGTGTCATTAGAAGCAGCTTATCAATTTATGGAGTGAAAGGGAAAAGGACATACTTTGCAATTAGGCTGATTTGGGATGTGGTCTTGATGTAGGCTTTGCAGGCCAACAGACATGGGTTCAAACCTCAACTCTGCCCCTGTGTGACCTTGGGCAACGGCCCTAAACTCTCTGTGCTTCCATTTCCATGCTGTTGTTGTTAGGTTCCATTGAGTGGGTCCCGACTCATAGCGACCTTGTGTACGACAGACCAAAACACTGCCTGGTCCTGTGCCATCCTCACAATCATTGTTATGCTTGAGCCCATTGTTGCAAAGGGGCTCACCTTCTGGAACTATATCAGACAATGTCCCGCTGCTATTCGTAAGGTTTTCCCTGGCCAATTATTTTTTAGAAGCACAATGTCAGGTCCTTCTTCCTAGTCTTAGTCTAGAAGCTCTGCTGAAACTGTCCACCATGGGTGACCCTGAAAACAGACAGTGTTTTCAGAGGTCTTATTCCATCAGGCTGATTGGGAAATACATCTTCCAAGATTATTATCACCATAGAATGAATTAGATAATTAGATAATTCCATAGAATTATCACCATAGCTATACCTGCCTCATGGAGCATTCAGGGCGGCGGGTGAAATGAAGCGTGCATATGCTTAAAACA
Source organism: Trichechus manatus latirostris (assembly GCF_000243295.1). Lineage (NCBI taxonomy): Eukaryota > Metazoa > Chordata > Mammalia > Sirenia > Trichechidae > Trichechus > Trichechus manatus. Next base: position 10,691,051 of record NW_004443967.1, on the reverse strand, counting down.
GTGGGTGGCGTGTGGCCAGTGCTCGGGACATGTGGCAGCAAATATTATTCCAGCAATAATTCTGCAACAATGAGCCGAGGTGATAGGTTGAAGGGCTCATCCCACTAAGCCACCGCATGACTTCCAGCCAGCCTCTTCTGCAGTTGGCTTTGCCTCTGTGTCCATCTATCCGTCGCCCTGGTGCTGGCAGGGCACAGGAGAAAGGGGCTGGCTTTTCTGCAGCGCTAGAATGTGGTGGTTGCAAACCTGATTCTGCTTCAGGAGCTATAATCAAATGGGTGTTGTTTTTAAATATATTTCAACCACCTGAAAAACTGTAATAACCAATAACATACACCTGCCGCCGCGGCACCCTAACACATCAGAGATTGCCGGCGCGTGAACTAGGGCAGCCACACAGCTCATTTTGGTGCAGACTCTGGGAAAAAAACCCATCTTGCATCTCTGCAGGGGTCTGGTCTTCGCATAACAGCGGCAGCAATTAAGAGTGTTCCCCGTGGCCCTGGTCATTGTTAAAATTCTGGCCTCTGCCTGTCTCCTGGCATCAAATGCACAAGTGAGGACAGAGCTTGGGGGTGTCTGCCTGCATCTGCCCTTGTCACGTCGGACCAGTCTTGGAGCAGCGATGGGCGACCGGATGGTCATTCACGTCGTGCAAACTGTGTGGCCGCCCCATTGGGACAGTACGGTTCACTGCGAGCAGGCTTCACTTTTCTCACCGGGTTCTGTTGCCGCCTGCTTGACTCATATTTGTGGAGTAAAGTGGTTATTAACTATTGTTAATGATTCCCTTCGGAAAGCAATTACTACCCACCTTTCACGCTTCTTCACTCGACAACAATGGGTTTGGTGTTTGGAGGTTTTTTTCGTGCTTCTAACCAGTAAACCAGTTGCTGTTGAGTCAATTCTGACTCATGGTGACCCCATGTGTGTCAGAGTAGAGCTGCCCTCACTAGGGTTTTCAATAACTGTGACCTTGCAGAAGTAGATCGCCAGGCCTTTCTTCCGAGGTACCTCTGGGTAGATTCAAACCACCAACCTGTTGGTTAATAGCCGAGCCCTTAACTGTTTTCACCACTCAAGGACCCTTCATGCTTCTAGAATAGTTTAATTGAAGAATGTGTACTGGGATTGCAAAGCAAGATCTTAAAAGCCCGTTGTTGGTATTTGTGTGAAACGAGCCCCTGTGGCACAGTGGTTAAGTGCTCGGGTGCTAACTGAAAGATCGGTGGTTTGAACCCACCAGCCGCTCCAAGGAAGAAAAGACCTGGAGGTCTGCTCCCATAAAGATTACAGCCTAGGAAACCCTATGGGACTGTTCTGCCCTGGCACATGGGATCACTATGAGTTGGAATCAACCCAACGGCATGGGTTTTGGTTGTATCTGTGTGAAATAGGATTTTTCCTTCTCTACACAATCCTACCAACGTGCAGAGTGAGTGGGAGGCTGAGAGGAGTGAAGGCAGCATCTGAGTCATAGCGAGGTCTGAGTCTGGGGTTCGCCAGAGGCTGACCCTGAGACAAGGCCCCGAGTGCTTGAGGTTTTACTGGGGAGGTGACCCAGGAAGCCCAGGAGATGACAAAATGTGACAAGGAAGGGAGGAAAGCTGACACGAGGTGCATTGTCAAGCAGGTGACCACTGTGGGCAGCCGAGACTCACCCGTGGGGACCTCCAGCAGACGGTGTAGCTCACATCTCAAATTGCAGCTACCCCCCACCCTGAACCCCTGGGGTCTTCATCCACCATCTCCTGTCAGTCAGTGGTTGAAAACCACTCCTGGGGGGCCAGGGGGGGAACTCCTGGGCACTTCCGGCTTTCCCTGAACTCTGGCCAAGCAGATACAGGGGACAGAGAAACAAATAAAAAATTGCAGTTGCTTGCAGCTCGAAGCTGAGAGACCAGCAGACAGAAATGTTGAAGACCCACCGGTATGGGGGGGCCGTCGTGGGCGGCGCCCTAACAGTGTCTGCTGTCCTCCGCCACCTCCACCAATTTGAATAACAGCCAACAATTTAGGGTGCCAGGCATTTCACCTACATTATCTCATGGGACTCTCACACCACCCCTGTGAGAAGGGTACTATTACTATCCCCACTTTACAGATGAGGAAACTGAGGCTTGGAAAGCTTTAATAACTAGCCTACGATGTCATCTAGTAAACTATAAATTCATCACTCAAACCTAGAGCTGTCTGACTTCAAAACGTTTGCCCTTTATCACTCTACCGAGTTCCTGACTTACTAATTCTTATGTATGATGCTAACTAATCAATCACTCAACTTTCTATCCCAGGGCAGATTAGACAGAGAAAGTGCCAGACAGACATGCGGCAATTGTGTGGCAGTGTTCGGGGAGGACAGAAGTAACCTCACTGTAGCATTGCACAGCCTAATGGCGAGTACCCGTCACAAGCAATCAAGAAAAGGCTGCATTCTGTTCAATGCCTCCTCTTCTAAAAGTTGTATAAGGATGCAAGGTGGTTCCTGAAAGACTTCCAACAGGAATCACAAGAGATATTTAGGTTTGTGATCCGGAAAGATCTCTTTCAATGATCTGGATTATGTTGGCAGGGCTGGGTAAATAAGGTATTACATTCCTCATCACAGACGCTCTAAGCCAGCTAGATTGCTTTCAGAGCCAAAGAGGAGAAATGGCTGAAGGGCTGAGGGGACCATTTTGGGAGAAGGAATGTGGTGGTGGGGTCTCTTGGTGGGTTAGCAAAGCCACACCCCTGGAGGACGGGCTGAGGGGGCTGCACAGCCAGCAGTCCAGCAGCCCACCGCTCTGGAACCACTGCAAGGGGAGGGGGCTGGTTTTAGGGAGAGGCTCCAAGACCAGTTAAATTAGGAGGGATGCAGCGTGAGGAGCAGACACCTCCTTTTATCTTCAAAGCCCTTTTCAAAAACGGAATTCGAAAACAGGCCAGGCTCCTGGGAGACCCGCTCAAGGTGGGGGGCTTCTGTGGGCCACTTTTAAGTGAGGAGTGAGGCAGCGGCCGCCCGAAGGGGCCACAACCAGAAGGAAAGCCTCCTTTCAAGCAGGTGCTCTGGTCTGACCACCCACCACTTCCGCGGAGAGTTCCAGGACTCTGAAAAACCCACCCTTCAAAGGGAATACATGGATGACCGTTCTCTTCAGACCCAGCCTCGGAAACACGAGGTATACAGTGCTGTGATTCTCATCTCCTGTCCTGTTCCTGGAGATTAACTGGCATATGAGGGGGTGGGGTGGGGACCCTACAAGCTGCTCAGAAACAAGTGCTGCCTCTGTGGCGAGGGTCATCGCTACCTAGCGGCTCTCTATCCCCTACATCAGGAATCTGTCAAACAATGAGCAAGCATATACCTCTCATTGGCCATCAGACAGAATTCGCCAGGAGGTCTCCTCCATGGGGCTTTCCTGACCCTGCAATTACATACTGTAAACGAAGCAAATGCAACACAGACCGAGCAACATTAAACTCAAGAGCCGGAAGTCAGCAGTGAGGTTATCACCACCATCCTCTTCATCTTTATCAGCATTGCCACCTTTTCTGTGGTTTCAAATCATCCTGTTGCAATTTTTAGGTCTCACTCAATTAAGAAAAAAAAAAAAAAGCCCACCTACCGAATTTGTTAAATCTTTCCATGTTCGAAGAAACGTGAAGACTTTTAAATTGATGGGATACATGAGAAAATTCAGCCTCAAGAATTAAGAGCTTGGCCACTGATTCTGGGAGTCCAGCCATTAGCTCAGCCCATGTCGAGTATCACTCAGACAACATGACGACAGCCCCTTGCCAGCTCTTCAAACATCAGACCAGACTAGGAGGGGGAAGAGGGAAGGAGTCATCGCCTTTATTAGTCAAGTCCCCCAGTGGAAGAATTTTCTGTCTTGACATCTTTCCGACATCCCAAGAACCACGTGCAGCAATGATTCACCATGTCCCTCAACGCTCAGATTGTTTTTACCATTTTAATGATGCTCACTATTTTTGTTTGCATGTTTCACCTCCTCATTGTCCATTGCTGACAAGGTGTTATTCCTTGGCAACGGGTTTTTTTTCTAAATTGCAGGCACCACAGAGTAGATTTTCCACTGGATGCAAGAAATAGGGGAAAAAATGAAAACAAACACTGGATTATAATATCAAACACTTAAGGCTCCCTGTTTCTAAAATTTGGCAAGGAAATTCATATTGAGTTGAACTTTTTAATATAGAAAAATAAAAGCTCTGATTTGTCGTTTTAGCTAAAGATTTGAGGCGTACCTAATTTTCTGCCAATAACCTAACAGCAATTTCTAATTTTTCATAAATATGCAAAGAACGCTCAAGCAGGAAAAGTGTCTTAATGTTTTTGAAGCCCTCCTTACGTTATAAACTCATTCTTCATTTTAACGATCACTCATGATCTATCTGGCAGCGTTTCTCACTTTCTTCCTTTCAAAAGTGACTTTCGTGCCAGCCAAGCGTTGCACAGATGATTCCAAAGCAATAAAGACAAAGGAACATCCCCTTCAAAAAGAGAAGGAAGCAGGATTTCTGGAAGGGTGGTCCACAAATTTTTGGCAGTAGAACACCTTGCATGCATGTTAAAAATGCAGATTTCCTAGGGAATCAGAATCTCTGGGAATGCGGGGTCTGGGTTTGCTTTTTAAATAACGTCCCCACATGGGTAAAGACCCCAGGTGAGTAATAACGTTCTAAAGAAAACTAGTAACTGAGGCAACGTGTGGGTAAGACGATGTTTGTTTTCAGATAGTGCGGTCTTGTGTCAAAGGCTGGCCAGTGACAAGCAAAGGGGTGCACCCCAAGCCTGCCTGACTGCACAGCCCCCCACACTAGGTACCTTATCCCATCTGCCTCATGGCCCCAACATGCCCATTTCCAATCTCCTTCCCCTTCTTTAGGAGCCCTGGTGGTGCTGTGGTTAAAGCACTTGGCTGCTAACCGAACCCACCCAGAGTTTCCTCGAGGACAGGCCTGGCAAGCTGCTTCCGAAAGGTCACAGCCTAGAAACCCTGTGGAGTAGTTCTACTCTGCACAGATGTGGTCACCATGAGTCAGAATCAGCTCGACAGCAGCTAACAAAAAAAGGCAATAGCACAAAACTGAAGCTTCCTCACTGACATAATTGTAACTGTAAAAAGCATAACTTTCTTGTTTTGTGGGTCAGTGTTATTTAATACCATACCAGTATACAACTTCAGGTACCTTTTAGGGAATAACATGTTGAAAAATTATGTTTTGTACTTGGCATGCATACCTATGAGTGTCAGAAAACAATGTTGAGGTGCTTTACGTGCTTGATGAATTTAATCTTTATTGCAACTTTATGAGCTATATACTAAGATTATATTCATTTTTTAGATCAGGAACTTGAGACATAAAGAAATTAAGAATTGGGCCCCAAGACACACAGAAGTAAGTAGCAGAGCCTGGAGTGGAATCCAGGGTCTTTGACTTGAAAATTCACCCTCCCAAGCTTTGTGTTCCTAGGAAGAGGAAGTAGCAGCAGGCCTGAGGATGATCAGCTATCCAAGCAGAGCCAGGGAGCGGGTCTTGGCTGGGAGGTTCATTAAATGCTGGGAAATGTTGTCGTTTCAACTGCATGAGACAAAGACAGGCTGGAGCTACCCCTAAGGTTCACAGCAGGTGCACACAAAGAAATCTCAGTCTCCGATGGGAGAAAAAAGAATTGATAGGTGAAGAAGATGAACTGTTACACCAATAGCTGCATCAGTGGTCTTCATTGTAAAGAACAGAGACCAAATCTAGCTAACTTACGTAGACTGGCAATTCTCTGGATGAATTTCACAGAATTAATAGAAAAGACAAAGAGCCAGACTCAAAAGACAAAAACAAGCAACAACAATTGAGGACCAAGCAGCAGAAAATACACTGTGGTCACATCTGAAGAAGAATCCAATTAGGACACTGCCCCTGAACACTCAACTGCACCCTCTCCCTGGACTCAGCCACCATGGCTCTCAGGCACCTTTTGGTGTCCCTTCATTGGCGTGTCATACTCTTAGGATTCATACCCCATGTGGGAGCATCAGATTGGCTGAGTCTGGGCCAGGAACAAGGTCCCATGTGGCTGTCTAGAATTTCTGCCAGAATCCTTTCTACCATGGAGATTCACGCAATGCAGCATGCCTTCCTCCACCAAATAATAACACAAATCCACTAAGCTGCCACAGCTGACTTGAACAATTATACCCCTGTGCCAGATTAACAGAGATCCCAAAGCCCAGATGGCCTGGATGCTGAAGAATAAAAGCAGTTAGCAAGGGACTCAAGATAGAGGGAAGCCAACATGCCACTGTTTCACATGGATTTTAAGCTTTAAAAAATTCTGTTCCCAAAGTCCTTTTCCTTGGGAGTCAGTGTCATCAGCCTTGTGAAAAGGCCTCCTCTACTCTGGAGGATTCTAAGACTTTGAGGTCCCGATAGCATCCAGTTGACAAGGTATTGATCAGTGGCCGATGATGATGACCCAATGCTCCCGATGGCCACCTTGAGCACCGCCCTTTGCACGACTTACTCAGAGGAGTCCATGCCCACCTGCTGACCTCCTATCAGCTCAAGGAGTCACTATGACCATGGGATTGTTTCCATCTAAACAAAGGCTGGCTCTGCATCCAAATTTCCCTGCCTATGCTTGTGTTGGCCAGAAGATGGCTGTGTGAACCTCACTGCCCAGGGATAGTCTTTGCCAACCCCCTAAAGCTCCTCCATTACTACAGATTCAGCTTTTGCTTATTCCCAGTTTGACACGGGAGGGTCAGACGCTGAAGCTTCAAGCAGGATGCTGTGAACCTACTGGGTGCTTAATGAGTTCGGCCGATGAAACCAAGGCAGAAATGTGCATACTGTGGAGATAGAATAATTACTATCATGAATGTGAACCGAACAGCTGATCGAGGGTGACAATAAAGGAAAACTTTTAATGGGGAAATTTAATTTCAAAGGAAAAACTTCCAGAAAATTATAAACTCAATCATTTGACTTAATCATCTGCATTTGAATAGCTCTGCATGAGCAACACATTTAAACATTTATAAAATTAAGATGTTAAAATTAACGTTTAGCTATTACAGAAGTGTTTGTAATTGTCCAAAGATCATGCATAATTAAATAGAAATTTCGAACATTACAGGATTGGGCCCTATTCAATGAAACTGTCAGGAGCAAACAAGGAAGGTTTATTGGACACCAAGACTGTGAACTGTGAGCCCTCTTGTGGCCACAAAGCGCAGTGCAGCCAAAGCCCCAGCCTCCAACCCTCGGTCCTGGACGAGTTGGGAGTTGGGAGGAGAGTCTGAGGTCAAGGCCTGATCCCTTCCCCAGGCCAGGACCTTTGAATCTAAGAAAACTGCTGGTCAAACACTCTTCTTTCCTTCTGGGCACCATCAGGGACACCAGGACAGAGCCGTACCTTCCCAAGCCTCCAGAGAGACCTCATCTGATAGCAAGGTCTCGTATTTATGTAGCTTCAAGTTGCCTTTAGGAGTCCCCGGTGGTACAGATGGTTAAGCACTGGACTGCTCGCTGAAAGGTTGGTGGTTCGAACCTACCCAGAGTCACCGTGGAAGACAGGCCTGGAGATCTGCTTCCAAAAGGTTACAGCCTTGAAAACTCTATGGAGCAATTCTACTCTGCACACACGGGGTTGCCATGAGTTGGAATTGACTTGAGGGCCACTAACAACAAGAACAACGAAGTCACCTTTATGGACTCAGGAAAGTACTCTTATCCCAACTGCAGATGCTGAAACCAGGCTCAAGGAGACTACATGGCTTGCCTGAGGTCTCTCATCCTTTCCATCTTCATTTGCTGTCACCTTCTCAGAGAGGCCTTACCTGACCTAAAGTTACGTCACACCCACCCACCTTGGGTACTCTAAACACTCCAACCCTCTGCCTCCTTTTCTCAAAATCTGGAATGATCTTATTTGCAGCCTGGTCACATGTTCATTACATGTCTCCCAATCTAGAAGGAAATTCTGACAGGTCCAGACCTGTCTTCTTCACCCATGTGTTCCTGTGCCAAGGTCCAGGATACAAGATGGTTGTCTCGGTTAGTATTTGTGGGAATTTGTGTCAGTGAGGAACGCAGTTAGTAAGGCTGACACTCAGTGGACTCCAAAGACTTGTTTGCAGAAGCAGATTCTCCTTTGGGGCTTGTTGGCTTGGTAGGAGCATGTGGGCCTCTCCCCCGAGCTGGCCCACAGGTCCCTCACACTTCGTATCCGAAGCTCAACTCAGTGTCTTGTCCCACAAACAGGCTCCTCTTCCCATGCTCAACATCTCAGTTGGAGCCACCATGGTCCACCCAGGTGCACAAGCCAGAAATCAGGGTGTTATCTTGACTCCTCTGCATTGGAACAGCTTCTTCATCTCCCCACCCATACCTAACAAACACCAAGTCCCGTTAATTCTGACTCCCAAGTAGCTCTTGAGCCCACCCACTTCTCTCCATCCCAGCTCCTTTCTTTGCACCGATTATCAGCACTATTCACTTGGGTTGCGGCAAAACCTGCCAGCTGTCCTCCAGGCTCCTGGCTGCTCTCCAGAGTGTGCTTCCAAAAAGGCAGAGCTGAGCCTGTCCTCTGTCACTCAGAACCCTCCAGGGACTCCCTACTGCTTTTAGGAGAAAACCCCAAATGGTTAATCTGACCCACATGGCCTGCATGACCTGGCCCCAGCCCACTTCTCCACCCTCATCTTCCACAATCGCAGCTCTAGCTACAGACACTCCACAGAGCCTCCTCTGTGCCAGACTCTACCCTAGACCTTCCAGGGACTGTCTTACTGAATTCTCTCAACAGCTCTTGAGGGAGGTATCACTATTCCCACTTGTAAAATGAAGAAGCAGGCTCACAGAGGCAAAGTGACTTGCCTGGGTCACTAAACTCTGGCTTGAAATCCATTCATTCTGTCTCAGCCTGCTGCCTCCCACCTTCATTATTGTCACTGACAATGTTTGTTAAGCACCTACTGTGTACAGGGCATAAGGCTAGACAGACTGCAGACACTCTCTCTCCCTCCGTCCAAAACACCCCTGAGCAAGTTATAAAACACCCTTGTTCACACACACAGTTAGCAAGGCACTAGCTTGAGACCGTCTACCCCAGCACCTTGAATCTCTAGCATCTAGGACAGCATCTGGCACATAGTAGGTGCTTGTCTTAGTGACCTAACGCTGCCGTAACAAAAATACCACAAATGGGTGACTTTAAAGAACAGAGATTTCTTGTCTCACAGTTCTGGAGGCTAGAAGTCGAAACCAGGGCGTCAGTTCTAGGAGGGTCCCCCCGTGTCAGTAGCCCCGGCTGTTCCTCGACGTTCCTCAGCTTGTAGATGGTTCCTCACGTCGCCTCTTCCCCCAGGTGTTCCTCGCCACGTCTGTTTTCCCTTGTATAAGATGCCACTCACAAAGTATTAGGTTTAGGACCCACTGACTCAGGTGCAACCCTATTAACATAACAAATAAAGAATTTTTTAAAATAAGAAATATTTTTCTTAAATAAGAGAAACCCTTATTTCCAAACAGGGTCACATTCACAGGTACAGGGGTTAGGATTCTGATACATGTTTTGGAGGAGGACACAATTCAATCTAGAACAGTGCTCAATAAATATTTTTTAAATGAACCATGCTCCGTGTTCTTTTCCCTACTTCATGCCAACTTTTGGGAAATTTAATTTTCTGTAGCATTACTAAGGAGCCCTGCTGGCACAGTGGTTAAGTGCTCGGCTGCTAACTGAAAGGTCGACGGTTCAAACCCACCAGCCACTCCGAGTGAGAAAGATGTGGCAGTCTGCTTCTGGAAAGATTACAGCCTTGGAAACCCTATGGGGCAGTTCTACGCTGTCCTACAGGGTTGCTATGAGTCCGAACTGACTTGACGGCAGTAGATTTGGTTTTTTGGTTAGGATAGTGTTACTGGAGCAGTCCATCTCCTAAAAGGTAAAGGGTAAGGAAATCAGAGCTTTCTTCATATTCTTCTTTGATTCTGCAAACTTCAGTGGGTCTACAAAAAGACTGTTCATCTCCTCAGAGAGAGAGAAGACTAAGCTACTATCAGGCAAGTTTCTTGCCCCCCGGCAATTTCTAAGATGATGCAAAGAAAAGCTGCCATGAAGATGTTAGACAATGTAAGCCACATACTGACTTCGTCCTGAGGCTGCAATACAACACAGGCTTCAGATGGGACCTGTATTAGGGTTGAAATGGAGACCCAAGCTCCTGAACAGCCCCACTGAGGCCATGGTTGCAGAGATGAGGAGGCAGCCCCAGTGAGAGGAATGTTCCAGACAGCCGCTTATCCCAGTACAAGAGTAGTCCATTTACATTAGTTGCTGTGGCAACCATACCCTTCACATTTGGAAAATTTCGAGAACAAGATTACCTTGGTGTTAAAGATTTCATGAGAAAAACAAGCTGACTCAGCCCTGGGGTTGGGGGGAGGCGGGGTGTGTACTTTTTTCGGAGGATTTCTCCTGTAAAACCAGCCACAGGATAAAAGACTCAGAAGGCTGGTAAGTCAGAACATGAAAACCATCTTTACTTTTCATCCCACTAACTCAGGATTTGTGAAAATAAAAAAAATGGTTTATTTGTTTTTCAACCTTTGCCCTGGAATGCAGTTGGTTCAAAAAACACTTTTTTTTGAATAGATAAATGGAGAAAGAAGTGTGTTTTTCTTTACATATTTAGAGATATCTAGATCTAGATAGGAGCTCTGGTGACTCAACGGTTAAGTGCTCTGCTGCTACCAAAAGGTGGGCAGTTTGAACCTACCAGCTGCTCCACAGAAGAAAGGCCTGGCGATCCATTCCCGTAAAGATTACAGCCTAAGAAACCCTATGGGGCAGTTCTACGTTGTCACATGGGATCGCTATGAGTCAGAACCAACTCAATGCACCTAACAGCAACATAGAGGTATATAGATATACATATAGTCATGCACCATATAACGTCCAATCCCATATATGTAAATGGTTCCATAAGGTTATTAATAAAAAACAAAAACCCACTGCCGTCAAGTCAATTCCAACTCATAGCGGTTATAAAAGAGTTGAGAAATCCCAATTGCAGAATGAGACGCAGCAGACATTAATTGCACTTAGCAAATGCAACAGCTTCCCACACACAACACATGTATCTCATTTCTCTCATATACACGCAGTCGCCGAGTTACGAACGAGCTCATCTCCTGAGTTTGTCTTTAAGTCGAGTTTGTAGGTAAGTCGGAACGGGTACATATGGTTCTTGTTTAGCGTCAGTTAGTCAAATGTTAGTGTATAGTATATCTTTTACCTTCCTATGCATATAAAACACTTAAGGAGCACTTCCAAACCGCACAATGTTTTCATGAGGGTCACAAAGTAGTGCCTGCGTTTGTTATTATGAACCATTGTATTTAACTCAAATCTTTAATATAACAGGCTTTACGACAGTCCATTCTTAAGTAGGAGTTGTCCATAAATTGGACATTCGTAACCCAGGAACTGCCTGTAATATGGTGCTCGCACAATGACCAAATCACATAATGTCCTGTTTCACAGAAGGTGTTGTGGATATTAAACAGCACACGACTGTATATTTAATTGTCCCAAAAACTGCCTGGAAAAGCAAAGTGGCTCCGAAGGTTGGTTTTCTAGCGCTTTATAATTTATGATTAGAGCATCAACACTGACTAGTCATTAAAGTTTGAGATTTTTGACTAGTAAGCTATTTTTCTCATTTGTTGAATAGGCTAATAATGTGCTTCACAGGGTAGTTAGGATAATAAAGACAGAATGATCTCTTTATGTATATTTTAAAAAGAAAAGAAACCAAAGCTGCGTGTGCATACTCGTGCACATGCAGTCTCACACACACACACACACACACACACACACACACACACACACACACTGGTGTAAACGCATGTTAGGAAATGTTTGTGATGTTTTGGAAGAACATTCAGCAAATTTTATGTGTGATTTCAGAGGAGCAGGAAGAAGACTGGCTTTTTTTTTTTTTCCTAAATAATTCTGCGCTGTTTGAATTTTTTCAGTGAGAATATAGTCATACATTGCCATGATTTTTGTAAATCAAAAATCTGATATTGACAGGAAAAAGTAAAGGAGCGCTGTACCCCCCTGGAAAAGTATCCTGTACAGTGAGTTCCACAGGGGGGCAATGGTGGTTCAGTGGTAAAATTCTTGCTTTCCATGTGGGAGACCCAGGTTCAGTTCCCGGCCAATGCATCTTATGCGCAACCACCACCCGTCTGTCAGTGGAGGTTTCCATGTTGCTGGGGTGTTAAGCGGGTCTCAGTGGAGCTTCTAGACTAAGCTGGACTAGGAAGACAGGCCTGATGATCTACTTTCAAAAATCAACCAGTGAAAACTCTATGGATCACAATGGTCCCATCTGTAACAGAACATGGGGACGGCAGAGGACTACATAGTTTTGTTCCGTTTTGCATAGGGTTGCCATGAGTCAGGGGCTAATCAACGGCAGTTAATAATAGCAATAGCTCGGCAGGGAAATTCCCAGAAGGCTTCCTGGAGGAGACAAATGGACAAGTAAGAGTATCTAGGCAAAGAACGAGGAGGAAGGCATCCCAAACAAAGGAAAAAGCCTGAGTGAATGCATGGAGATTTGAAACAAGCAGACTGGCATTGTTCCAGCATTAAAGATGATGTGGGCAGTGGAGAAGGTGGCCCCAGAGAGGCAGGCAGGCCAAGCAACGGAGGGCCTTAAATGCCAATTTATACCACTTCCACTGTATTGGAAGGCAAAAAGGCGTTTCAGTATTAACCACCTCCCCACCACTGATCTTTATTGTTCTAAAACTTTAACGTCCATACCTTGAGTCCACATTCTACTTAAATAGGTCGGGGGAGGGAGAGAGTCATATTTGTTAAACACTAGTTAAAACTGTATCCTGACCCTTGTGGAAATTTTTTCTAAAATACAGCGACCACTTTTAGAAGGTCCTAGATAATATGCACCAGGACAATGCCTTCTCAGGGGTATCTCCCACACATTGATATGGCTCACGGTCCTCCAGAGGTGGGCAGTGAGCTTGGCTGAGGGTGCCAGTCCTGGGAGACTGGTGCCTGGCCTGGAGGGCTTCTCTCCAGCCTGCTGAACGCCATGTCTGCAACATGCTCAGGCAGTGGCATGCCTCTTTCCGGGAATCAGAGCGCAGCCAGACGCTCCCTAAGACCGGAGCTCCTCGGTGCAGCCTGGAAAGCAGCATCACAGGGTTCTAATGACACAGGAATGACAGCTGACCTGCCACCTTGTCCTACAACTGCAAACCCTACACAGCCTGTAACACTGGAGAAACGGGTGCTTCGGTGCGCCACACAGCTCAAACGGGCGTCTCGAATCACATTCACCGGTCCATTTTTCAATACAAAAAAGAACAAGCACAGAAATGACCCACAATCCCATTGCCCATAAACCCCAATTTTCTTTTCCTTTTTTTTTAAATTTTGGTGTATTGAAGTATAATTTACATACAGTAAAATTCACCCTTTTTAGGTGTACAGTCTAATGGGTTTTGGTAAAGGTACACAGTCATGTAACCGTCACCACACCTGAGATACAGAACGTTCTTTTTTCTTTTTAATCCCTGTCAGCACATGTATTCTTTTTCCTTTTAATTGTGCTTTAGGTGAAAGTTTATGGAGCAAATTAGTTTCCCATTTGATAGTTTCTACCTAAGTGTTTCATGACCTTGGTTTCATTCCCCACAATGTGTCAGGACTGTCCCCATTTCCACCCTGGTTTCCCCGTTTTCTTTCGTCCTGATTTTCTACCCCTTCCTGCCTTCTCATCTTTGCCTTTGGGCAGATAATGCCCTTTTGATCTCGTATTATTGCTGCTCTAAGGAGTACGTTCCAGTTGGTGTTATTGCTTATCTTATGTGCTTGTCTATTGCTTGGTAGGGGGGTGGTCTCTGGGAATGGCTTCAGCTCAGGGTCAGAAGGGTATCTTAGGGCTATAGTCTTGGGGGTTTAGAACATTCTTATCACCCCAAAAACTTCCCCCATATTCCTTTCTAGTTCTTCTCCTCCCCGACCCCCAGTCCCTGGCAGTCACTGATCTGTCTCCTGTCCCTTGTTGTAGGGGAAAAACATCACAGAGTTTAGTAAAGCAAAAAGAAAGTTTTATTCGGCATATATTCAAAAAGGCAGAAGTGGGAAGCAGACAAGTATGCTGCCAGAGCCATGTCTGCCCGAGTCCTAGGAAATATCACAGAACAGACAAAAGTGGGAAAACGGACAAGCATGCTGCTAGAGCCCTGTCTGCCGAGTCCAAAGAACCATTACAGAATCGTCAGTATAAATTAACATTACAAACGGGCAAAACCATTGAAAGTTTAGCCTTTTCAGATTGGCTAGAAACTGTGATCCTACATTTTGAATTGTCTTTCTTAACAATCATTGTGATAGGTTTCAGTAACGAGAGTCAGGAGGGTCTTCATTGGTCCAACAAATTTCTATTCACTAACTGCTAATAGAAAAAGATAAGAGTAGAAAGTCTTTTGTATGTGTTTGATTGGTTTTATGTGAAAGTTTCCCTAAAAGATATTTTGCAAGATTGTCTTAGCTCTTGCTTTATACCTCAGGGCCCCGCTGATACGTCCTTGTGAGTCCTTGTGAGCCCAGCTCCAGCTGGGTCACATTCTCTACACTCAAGGAGAGGGAACAAATGATTCTAATATTAATTTCTTAAATCACCCTATAGTTTTGTCCCAATTCACTTCTTCAAAAATAATACAAGAATCATGTAAGAAATTTCAAATATTACTAAAAGGCATAACCCTTCTAAGGCGGTAGCTAACCCTGCTGCTGTGAGAAGCACCCTCAGACTTCCGGATACGTTCCCTTCTCCACTTTCCACACTGCTCCAGCCTGGCCTCCAGCAGCCATTTCCACGTCACCGTCAGGACAAGGGGAGGAGAAGTTGGGGCACAAATGGTGAGTTGGGCCCTGGTAACTTCACTGGGGAGGAGAGACTGCATCTTCCTCAGGCTTTCTCCTCTGGGCCCTCATCATGGAGGACTGAGGAGAACTGAGGAGACCTGAGAAGAACTGAGGAGACCTGAGAAGAACTGAGGAGCGTTATTTTTCCTTTACCTCTCCTTTCCTGAAGGCCTGGTGCTCTGGCTCCCAAGGCCGCCTGATACATGACTCTTTTCCCAGGGCTTCCCCTAGAAGTATAATGGCAGATGGCTAAGGCTGAGTCTACACCGTGGTGAGACCTGGCTTCCCCCCATCCTGAGTATCCTCAGGACCTGGTGTCAGCAGTGACCACTGTGAAGCAGCAGTCAGTGGCTGAGTCCCTCCCTGTGCCTGCTTCTCTCCGCTGACTGACCACATACCAGCTTCCCATTTATGGGATAAGGGACACCCCTATCCTCAGCCTACTTCCCAAGCAGAGAGGAGGGACGTAAGAATTATCCACACAGACATCAGAGCAAATGTTTAAAAATTTAAATCAGACTATGTCACTTCCTTGCTTAAAAACTTCCAATGGCACCTCCCATCTCACTGCCAAAAAAATCCATAGGGCTTACTGTCGCGGATACACTCTCCACAGTGTAGCCTCTGCCCCTGCCCCCACATCACCCTTGGCCTCCCTCTCCCTTGCCTGCTCCAACTCAGCCACCCCTGCCTTCCTCCCCCAGCTCCTGGAGTGCACAGAGCTTCTTCTCTGCTTTCCCACAACACAGCCTCTACTAGAAACGGCCTCCCCTCTCAGCTTTGCCCACCTCATCTTCAGCTTAACTGCAATCCTCTCAGAGAGATGAGCGAGGTTGGCCCACCGTCCTATGTCCTCTGCTGCCCTCCATGCCAGCACGCTGTCTCCTTCATAGCACCTTTCAACACTTGTTCTTTCCCCTCAGCCGTCGTCCATCACTCCCACTAGAATGCAAGCCCCATAGGAAGGGATCAGGCCTGGCATGGTGACCACGAATCATCCTAGCCCCAAGCTCGGCACCTGGTACACAGTAGGTACTCGTAAACATTCACTGAGGAGTGATTGCATTGCCATAAGGAAATGACTCAGGCCGGGTAATGAGCCCCGCACTCCCCCGAGATTCCTTTTATGATGCTCCTGAGTTTTCTTAGGAGCCCTGGTGACCCGGTGGGTGAGAGCTATGGCTACAAACCAAAAAGTTGGCGGTTCAAATCCACCAGCCACTCCTTGGAAACCCAATGGGACAGTTCTACTCTGCCCTATGCGGTCGCTATGAGTCAGAATCAACTCGACAGCAATGGGTTTGAGGCTCCTTGTCGAAGGACACTCGCTTCCAGGATCTAGCTGACAGTTTCAAAAAATTAGAACATTTTGAACAGTCCGTAAACTGGGAGATGTTTTTCCCAAGAAAAAGAATGAGGGTAATCCACCCATCTGTCAGCTTGTCATACTGCGGTGGCTTGTATGTTGATATGTTGCTAGAAACTGTGCCACTGGTATTTCAAATACCAGCAGAGTTGCCCACAGTGAACAGATATCAGCAGAGCCTCCAGAGAGAGACTAGGAAGAAAGGCCTGGTTATCTACTTCTGAAAATTAGCCAGTGAATTACAACAGAATCTTGTCCAATATGTGCTGGAAAATGAGCCCCTAGGTTGGTAGGCACTGAAAATCCACAGTGGCTGCAACAATGGATTCAAACATACCAATGATCATGAAGATGGTGCCAGATCAACATTGTTTTCTTCTGTTGTACTTAGGGTTGCCATGTGTTACAGCCAACTCGACCGCAACTAGTAACAATTTGGTCCCTTCTTTTCGACCTAGCCCACCCCCAGGGTCTAGGTTTGCTGCACGGTCCGCCAAGACAAAATTGTCACTTCCTCTAAAGAACAGGAATAAAATGTTTTAGAGAATCAGAACAGTGTCATTGAAAAGCTCTTACTCATGTAACTTTCCTGAGAAACTCAGAAACAAGTGTTACAACCTTTTAAAGAGATTCGGCATTCGCTGCCACACAAGGCTACATAAAGTGAATTAATTATTTAGCTATTTCCTGTAAAGCAGCCCAGAATACCTTTGAGGCATTTGTGTTTAATTCTGCTAAAAGATTAGCATTCAGTCTAAATTTCTCTCTTTCCATATTTTACATTTTTCCTTCTATGTTTACTTCATTAAAGTCTATAACAGCATAAAAGTTGAAAGAATGCATTCAATTGTTTTAAAATGCTAATTTCGCCAAGCCTGTGGTAGCTGTTCAAGGCGATTTCTCCTTTAATGAGGAAGTGACTTGCTAAGTTTCTGATTCCCAGTGTAAAGTGCTTGGTGTTTAGTTCACAGCGTAGCTGATGTGTGTGCTAATTTGATCAAGAATAGTTTCCATTGCAAAACTGCAAAACTTGCACTGCCTTCACTGTTGGCAAAACAAGGAGCCATCTTGATGAATGGAAATCGAGCGTTTACTTACTCTCTTCTGAAAGGCAGAGAGCAGTGATCAAAAGGTGATGGAAACCACGGTTTAGCAGCAATTCCAAGTGCACAGAAGTCATGGAGAAGCAGAAATAACAGGATAGAAAGAAATTCCTGGCAGGGGCAAAAATAGGGAGAAGGCATTGCTGCCAAGATGGCTCAACCCCAGAAGGATCGATGAATGTTCTCCCTACCAGTGGGGGGCAAAATAAAGCAGTTTCCAGAATAGTAGAGGATCCCAAATGTTCTTCTAGAACCCCTGTGACCCTGGCTGTATCACTGATCTCTGTCTTCCTAATTTGGGAAGTATATATACTATCAAGGTTGATTGATATTTCTATTTTTCTTATTGACAGTATAAGTATGTCCCATTCAATATTTTTCAAAATATTTCTTGTTTATCTAAAGTTCAAAGTTAACTGTGCACCCAGTTAAAAGTAGGCGAAGGACTAGAGCAGACCTTTCATCATAGAAGATGTGCGAGAGGCCAATAAGCACATGAAAAGATGCTCAATATCATTAGTGTAGAAACGGCTTGGTGATAGTGTCTGACCTCCTCCAACTCCACAAGGAGAAAGGAGAACCAAGACTAACATCACAAGGCTGGCTCACCAGACAAGCCTCCTCTCTTCACCATCTTTACCAACTCTGACACCAACTGTCCCTCACAAAGCACTCTCTATGGGGTTTGATAATTCATTGCAATGGCCGCACAGAACTCACAGACCACACTCACAATTATGCGGTTTATTAGGGAAGTAACAGTTACAGTTCAGGCTCAGGAACACTCAAGATACAGTTCTTCCATCAGGATAGCCTCTTCCAGCCGTGCTCGCAGGCACGCCTTTCCCTGGCCCTCAGTCTCTGCCCAAAGGCACTCAGCTTTCTCTCTGTGGGCCAGGAAGCCCTGCCACACGGTCTCCTGCTGCCGGGTCGCTGCTGCTGGGTCTCTCTTTCCTTGGTGGTGGACTCCTCTCTGCTCTGGAATTGGCTCTCTTTAAGGCAAAACTGCCCAATCCCTTTAGTAGGCCACAATTACCCTGTCACACAGTCCTGTCCAGTCACCAGGGTGGGAGTTACAAGACCACACACAAAAGTAACTGTACTGCAATTAGTCATTAGGGAAATGCAAATCAAACCACAATGAGATACCACTTCGAACCTACCAGGATGGCTATTATTTAAAAAAGAACCATTGATGAGACCGTGGAGAAACTGGAACCCTTACGTGATGCTAGTGGGAATATAAAGTGGTGCAGCCACTCTGGAAAACAGATTGGTGATTCCGCAATAAGATTACAAATCACCTCCTCAGAGATGTCTCTGCTGACCTCCTTGTCTAAGAGTTCCTCTCTGTTCTCCAGCTTAGCACCCAGTTATCTTCGCATTAAAAAAAAAAAACAAAAGTTACCATTGAATCAACCCCAACTCAGGGTGACCCCACGTGTGTCAGAGTAGAACTGTAGAATTCTGCTCTGTAGGATTTCCAATGGCTGATTTTTCAGAAGTAGATTGCCTGGCCTTTCTTCCAAGGTGCCTCTGGGTAGACTCCAGCCTCCACCCTTTCTGTAAGCAGTGAGCATGTTAACCGTTTGTACCACCCGGGGATTCCACTCTTCATATTACCTACCACTATTTTTAATTCTTTGTATTTGTTTGTTTCTCACTCCTTCACTCAACTCTAAGCTCCTGGAAGGCGGGCACTGGGTGTGTCCTATTCACCATGGTTTCCCCAGTGCCCCCAGCAAGTGCCTGTGACCTAATTTCAAACGTTTTCTGAATGAATAGATGTCGGCGAGGGCAAGGAAGGCTCGTGAGGAGGCACCCTGAAGGAAGAGCGGGACTCCCAGGTGTGTAAAATGAGGAGAGGGCTGTTCAGGAGGAGCGCAAGCTCAAAGCCATGGTGGTAAGACCCAGAACGGTGACCTTGGAGATGCCCAATG
Source organism: Trichechus manatus latirostris (assembly GCF_000243295.1). Classification (NCBI taxonomy): domain Eukaryota; kingdom Metazoa; phylum Chordata; class Mammalia; order Sirenia; family Trichechidae; genus Trichechus; species Trichechus manatus. Next base: position 10,671,662 of record NW_004443967.1, on the reverse strand, counting down.
GGGAATGAGGGACTTGTTCCTTCCTAATGGCTGTGGGGAGCCCTGCTGACAGAATGGTTAAGAGCTTGGCTGCTAACCAAAAGGTCAGCAGTTCGAAACCACCAGCTGCTCCTTGGAAACCCTATGGGGCAGTCCTACTCTGTCCTATAGGGTTGCTATGAGTCAGAATTGGGTTTTTTGGTTTAATGCCTATTGACCTAAACCTTGCAAATATCTGCCCTTCTGTCTTTCTTCCTTAGGAGAACATTGAGTCAGTGAGTGAACAAAACCACTCAGTCTAAAATAAAACAAGGTTAATAAAAACAAGGAAACGATGCAGACTACAGCTCGTCAGACGCGTAAGGGAGGGAAAAAACTCACAGGTGGTGAAATTACACATGAAAGCGAATCACGATTTGTGCCCAGACTGTCCTGCTAAAAGCATACACTGTGTCTGTCTTGGTATAATTCCTAAAAGGACTGGCAGACAGTCACTATCACATTAGTCTAATTTACACTTGCTAATAGGCCCATTGGGTCATTCTCTTCACTGATAAAATCAGCTCCAGGTAGCACAGCACTGAAAGGCCAGGAGGCCAGCTCAGGGTGCACCCATCTGCCCTCTCAGTGGCGCAGGTATCAAGTGCTTTCTGCCCATCTCATCCTGACTTCCTCCGTAAGGATGAGGATGATGCTATTTTGAGGTTGCACATAGGATGCCCTCTGAATCGCAACACATCATAGCAACTTCGTTTGTGACATTTTCCAGCTTCCATCCAAGCGCAGATGCCAAATCTGTTCCCCCCGTGTGAAACACTGCACAGGAAGTGTACTCTGGGGCGTGTCGTTTGGAGAGAAGATATTAACCAATGCTGAATGACAAGGATGCCACATCACATTCAATTAATTCCAAACATGCTCGTCACGGTGCTGGCACCACAGCCCATACACCAAAGGGATTAATGATGCTTAGACACCCTCCTTGTTGAGTGGTATTGGAGAGGTGATAATTACTTGGGGTTTACGCCTCCTCAAACGAAGAAAATGAGCACATTCTTCCTAATAGGAAGAGCCCCCATCTAAGCATTAGCTACACCCTGGATTTTTGGTGGATGCCGGTTGTTATTAACCATCCTCAGGGAAGCATCTCACAGAATTACAGCTGGAGGCTATGGTAGGATCTTGTTAGAACTAACATTGTGATGGAGTTGTTCAGGGAAGCCACAATATCGTATCCCATAGATTTACTGTCGTTACAAAACGTGAGCGAAATTAGGCTTTGAAATACACTTGATTGTATACAATGAAGAGTTTTTGTCTATGCAATGTGTTTCTTCCCCTTGCCAATCTCCTCTTTGAAATCTATTTAAAAATTTGATTTTTCCCCAAATCGTACTTTATTTTTAAAACTACCTATGCTGCTCCAAAAGAAAGTGAAATTTTGAATCAAGCGCAAACTTCTTGGTCACCAGCTATTTCAATAATGCCCTTTCCTTGTGGCTTTGAAGTAGTGTCTGTCTCATTTCTCATGGGGCCATTTGACAATGTGAAATGCTGGAGACACTCTTGGGGACAGTCACTCAAGAGCTATTCCACACAAGTGGCAACCATGTTCCTTGAATTTCCAGGAAAAGGTTTTGTTTTGTTTCCTGTTGGATTTTGAGACACTTTTAGCAAAACAACTTCCTGAACCAAATAGCTCAGATCTAAGGAATTTCTTATCTTCTACTAAGAAGGCAGTTAGGGGACATTCAGGCCCAGCCCCATTTTCACGATTGTCACAGATTATAAAGTTGGCTGAGCCTCAAGATGATGCTAACGCAAACAGCTCCCCCTGAGTCACTGGAAATTCCAAGAATCATCTTGGAGCATGGACGGTCCCCTCCAGGAAACTTTACTTTGCAAACTCCAGTAATGTGCAGGCATTTAAATATGCAATAAGGAGTCCTGGTGGTGATTAAGAGCTCGGCTGCTAACTGAAAGGTTGGCGATTCAAACCCACCCAGCAGCTCTGCAGGAGAAAGACTGTGCAATCTGCTCCCATAAAGATTCCCACTGCCATCAAGTCGATTCTAAGTCCTACAGCAGAACTGCCCCATAGGGTTACGGAAGCAGACTATTAGATCTTTCTCCCACAGAGTGGCTGGTGGGCTCGAACCACTGACCTTTCAGTTAGCAGTCGAACACTTAACCTCTGCACCACCAGGGCTCCTTCTCTAAAGATTACAGCCTAGAAAACCCTGTGAGGGCATTCCACTCCATCACATGGGGTCATTAGGCATCAAAAGTCATCTCGGCGCCGCCCAACAACAACCACCACCAATATGCAATAGACAATTGTTCAAAGACATCGTTCGTTCTTTCTCTTTCTCTCTCTCTGGCAATGCATCTCAGTAAATGGATGGTGGTCTCTTTTTTTTCTATTATTAAAACGACTGTATAAAATGAGAGTGAATAATTCCATAACTTGACCTATAAAAATGAAACGGACTGCATCGCCCATAAACTGAAGCCTCAGGCTAATGTGCTTTGTTCATTCCAGGCTGTGACTGCAGGGCTCAGCCCGCCCCATGTCACGTGCTGGAGTGGCCTCCTTCACGGGGAGGATCAGGGATGTCCCAGCCAGCAGCTCTGCTGAGCTTCTTTTCTTCCATCCTGGACTCCTGGCCTGCAAGTGCAAAGAAGGTGCATGCGAGGGAGCATCCACCAGCTTCCCTCCCACCTCCAGCTGGGCCTTCCACATTGTACTACTATTATTATTTTTTTAAAGGCAATACATACACAAGGGGAAAAAAAAACCCTCATATGACACAGAGAAAGCCTTACAATAAAAAAAAGGTCGCTCGCTTCCAGCCTCTGCAAAGATCACCCCTATCAACATGTATTGCACATCCTTCCAGTAAAATATTTATGCATGTGACTATATATATTTGCATATGCTTTTAAGAAACTCAGTTGAGATTATGTGATACATACTGTCCTTGGTGTTTTTCCTTCCTATACGTTGAAGATCGTTTCTTATCACATACATCTCAATCTGTTTTCTAAATAAATTTTTCATTGAAGTATCACATACATAAAGTGCCAAAATCATTAGTGTAGAGATAGATGAATTTTCAAAGTAAACACATTTACACAATCACTACCTTTATAAAGAACTAAACTATTACTCAGCACCTCAGAAGGCTCCCTTATATCTTATCCCAGTCCTTTCACCTGTCAAGTGCCAGGCACTGATCTAGGTGACGAGAACAAACAACGAGGAAGAAACACGGTGCCTGCCCTATGGAGCCCAGAGTGTAGGAGCTGGGAAACATTTATCAAACCATCGCACGGTGAAACACGAAAGTGGAAGCCAGCTAAGTGCTAAAGAGGAGAGGCACGGGGTACCAGAGAGCCTGCGGGGTCCAGTATTATTAACCAATTTTACAGTTGAGGGAACGGAGACTTGAGGAGGTTAATAACATGTCTACAGTCACATAGTAAGTGCTCATCCTGGTATTTGAACCTAAGCCTCTGGCTTCAGACCTCCTTTACCAGCCACACTGTTCTCTCCTAGTGATTGGCCTTTGCTGATGACATGTCCAAAGTAAGCTAATCGAAGTCTCACCGTTCTCACTTCTAAGGAACGTTCTGGTTGTATTCCTTCTAAGCCTGATTTGTTTGTTCTTTTGGCAGTCTCAGTGATGGTTGCTAGTTGCTGTCAAGTTGGCCCCCAACCCACAGCGACCCTTGTTGTTGTTGTTAGGTGTCGCCCAGTTGGTTCCGACTCATAGCCATCCCAGGTACAACAGAACGAAACACTGCCTCGTGCTGTGCCATCCGCACAATCGTTGTTATGCTTGAGCCCATTGTTGCAGCCACTGTGTCGATCCATCTCATTGAGGGTCTTCCCTTTTTTTTTTCCTGACCTTCTACTTTACCAAGCATGATGTCCTTCTCCAGGGATGGGTCCCTCCTGATAACATGTCCAAAGTACATGAGCCGAAGTCTCTCCATCCTGGCTTCTAAGGAGCATTCTGGCTGTACTTCTTCCAAGACAGATTTGTTCGTTCTCCTGGCAGTTTGTGGTATATTCAAGATTCTTTGCCAACACCGTAATTCAAAGGCATCAATTCTTCTTCAGTCTTCCGTATTCATGTCCAGCTTTCGCATGCATATGGGGTGATTGAAAATACCATGGCTTGGTTCAGGTGTACCTTAGCCCCCAAAGTGACATATTTGCTTTTTAATACTTTGAAGATCCCATGCACAATTAAACAAAATGCTCCATCCCCATGATCAGACCATAAGGTTTTCATTGACCGATTTTCATAAGTACATCACCAGGCCTTTCCTTCTAGTCTGTTTTAGTCTGGAAGCTCTGCTAAAACCTGTTCAGCATCATGGCAACTCACAAGCCCCCACTAGCAGATGGGTGGTGGCTGCACATAAGGTGCATTTGCCAGGTCTCTTGCATAGAAGGTGAGAATTCTACCACTGAATGACCACTACCCTCGGTCATTCCTTACACCCAACGAAAGTATCCACTCTACAACTTTTATCACCATCATTTAATTTTGCTAGCTTTTGAACTTCAGGCACCTGGAATTATATAGTTTGTGCCATTACATTCTCTTTTGTGTCTGGCTTCATTTACTCAATAGTATGTTTGTGAGACTTATCCATGTTGAATGGAGCAGTTTTTTTGCTTGCCTTTGTGGTATACTATTCCAATAGTGGAGTCCTGGTGGCGCAGTGGTTAAGCATTTGGCTGCTAACCAAAAGGTTGGCAGTTCAAATCTACCAGCTGCTCCTTCAAAACTCTATGGGGCAGTTCTACTCTGTCCTAGAGGGTTGCTATGAGTCGGAATTGACTCGACAGCAACGAGTTTATTCCAATAGTACAACTATTCTACAATTTATTGATCCAATCTACTACTGTCGGATATTTATATTGTTTCCAGTTTGGGTTATTATGAATAGAGCTGTTAGGAATATTCTATTATGTCTTTTGGTGATCATATGCATGCATGTCTGTGGACCATACACCCAGGCGTGGGTCTGCTATGTTATACGGCATGCATTTATCCAGCCTTAGTGTTGGTATTGTTAGTTACTGTCGAGTCAGCTCCAATTCATAGTAACCTAATGTATAACAGAATGAAGCATTGGCTCGTCCTGCATCATCTTCATGACCACTGATATGTTTGAGTCCATTATTGCAGCGATTGTCAGTCTATGTCATTGAGGTTTTCCATCATTTTTGTTGGCCCTCTCCTTTACCAGCCACGATGTTCTCTCCTAGTGATTGGCCTTTCCTGATGACATGTCCAAAGTAAGCTAACCGAAGTCTCACCATTCTCACTTCTAAGGAACGTTCTGGTTGTAGTCCTTCTAAGCCGGATTTGTTTGTTCTTTCGGCAGTCCACAGAATAGTCAATATTCTTCACCAGCACCACAGTTTGAACGCTTCCATTCTTCTTCTGTCCGCCTTTTTCATTATCCAACTTTCACATGCCTATGAGGCGATTGAAAAGACCCCAGCTTTAGAAGAGTCCAATAAACAGTTTCCCAAAGGGGCTGTACCAATTTATACTCTCACCAACAGTATAGTTACCCCAGAATAAATATCCCAATCCACTGTAGTAATAGATGTGCATAATTAAATTATCCAGTCTCCTACTGAAAAACGTTTATGTGTTTTCAGTTTTTTAAATTATTTTTGCTAAAATGAGCATTCTTGCACATAAAAACTAGCAAATTTTTATAAGCATAACCACAGGGCCAACTCCTAGCACAGCAGCCCCTGGGTCAATATGCATGTGCATTAAACACATTGACAGAGACAAAGGACTAACGGATCACAACTACCACAGCCTCCACCAGACTGAGTCCAACACAACGAGACAGTGCCCGGCTACCACCACCAACTGCTCTGACAGGAGTCACAATAGAGGGTCCTGGACAGAGCTGGAGAAAAATGTAGAACAAAACTCTAACTCACAAAATAAAGACCAGACTTACTGGTCTGACAGAGACTGGAGAAACCCTGAGTGTATGGCCCCCGGACACCCTTGTAGTTCAGTAGTGAAGTCACTCCTTCGGTCCACCTTTCAGCCAAAGATTAGACAGGCCATAAAACAAAATGAGACTAAATGAACACACCAGCCCAGGGGCAAGGACGAGAATGCAAGAGGGGACAGGAAAGCCGGTAATGGGGAACCCAAGGTTGAGAAAGAGAGAGTGTTGACATGTTGTGGGGTTGGCAACCAATGTCACAAAACAATATGTGTATTGTTTAATGAGAAACTAATTTGCTCTGTAAACTTTCATCTAAAGTACAATTAAAAAAAAAAATTCTCTTAAGAAATTGCAAATATTTCCATTCCCACCAACAAAATTATGAGAGTGACTATCACACTCCACACCCCTTCCCCATCTGTCTTAGTCATCTAGTGCTGCTATAACAGAAATACCACAAGTTTATTCCCTCACAGTCCAGTAGGCTACAAGTCCAAATTCAGGACGTAGGCTCCAGGGGAACGCTTTCTCTGTCAGCTCTGGAGGAAGGTCCATGTCATCAATTTTCCCCTGGTCTGGGAGCTTCTCTGCGCAGGAACCTCAGGTGCAAAGGATGCGTTCTGCTCTTGGCACTGCTTTCTTGGTGGTATGAGGTTCCCATGTGTCTCTGTTCGCTTCTCTCTTTTATATCTCAAAAGAGATTGGATTAAGACACATCCAATCTTGTATACCTCATCAGTATAACCTCATCATAGTGATAGAGTTTACAACACATAAGGAAATCACATCAGACTACACAATCATACAATACTGGGAATCATGACCTAGCCAAGTTGACACACACATTTTTGGGGGGACACAATTTAGTCCGTGACACCATCCCAGCAACACCTAACTTTATTATTTATTTTTTTCCAGTTTATGGGTGAACAATGGCATGCCTTTGTTGCTCCGATTTGCATTCTTTAATTATGAGGTGAGGTTCTCACTTTCATTTTTAACCTGTCACCGAGGTCGGTGACAGGAGGAAGCAGCAGCTTAAATCCAAAGGTAGGACGGGAAGCTGCCTTCTCACCCCACCAGCAACCTCACTACTCAAGGCAAATGGCACTTCTGACTCAAATGTAGTTGTCTGGGAGACAAATCCTCAGGCTCTGAAGCTCTCAGAAGCATCTGGAGCATGTCATAACTTCGGCAGTGTCCATCATATTCTTCCTAGCGTGCCCGTTGAGAGTCGCGGTTTCACTGAAGTGGCATGGCTGTCTCGTGCCTGGCTGGCCCCTGCTCCCGGGCCCTCTCCTGAGACAGGCTCCATGGGTCTGTTGAGGCACAGGGTGACTTCGGCTCCCCTGCCCACAGCAGCTTATTTGTGAGGTTTGCCTGGGCTGGGTAGAGCCCTCACAGCCTCCTTTGACAAGTGAGTTTGAGTTTTGAGTTCTCCCTGTGGGCAGATGCCACATCTTTGTTTGGGCACTAAGTGTGGGTCCTATTGCTAGCTGGTTTCAGGAAATACTGAAGACCGTGTAAACCTGGGAACTTGTCTCTAACTAAGGCCTCATCTTTCCAACCCATTCTTCACCCTGCCACCTGAGTCATCTTCCTGAAGTATGGGAACAGTCTTGCTGCTCCTCTTCTCAGAACCCTGTCACAGCTCTGGCCATCTGCAGAATCAAGTCTGAACTCCTGAGCATGGCGCTCAAGGCTTTCCAGAGTCCAGCCCTTCCTGATTTCTGCCTCTTCTCTCACTATCTCCCTGTCCACGTGTCCTGCATCCTAGCAGCCCCCTACAATCTGCCCTTCTCCAAACACACCCTGCACTTTGACTTTTTATGTGTAATCTCTGCCCAGCCTCTTCCTTTCCGTCTCTGTGCCAGCATCACTTTCCCAGAAGAGTCTTCCCTCTCCCTGCTCAGTAGATCAGATCCCCAATCACAGGCTCTCTGGTACCCCGTGCCTCTCCTCTTTAGCACTTAGTTAGCTTCCACTTTCGTGTTTCACCGTGTGACGGTTTGATAAATGTTTCTCAGCTCCTACACTCTGGGCTCCATAGGGCAGGCACTGTGTTTCCTCCTTATTGTTGTATTCTTGTCACCTAGATCAGTGCCTGGCACTTGACAGGTGCTCAGTAACATTCGTCAAATGAATGAATGAATGCCTTTGCACGTGCCCGTGTGCACACTGGATTGAAGTTCTACGTCGTGCACCAAAAGAGCAAGGCAAGACCACTTGTTAAAGGAATGTATTAATGGTCACCCAACTTGTCATGTAACAATCTTGGTGGAACAACCTCTGCAGCTATGACGGCGAGGGAAAGAACTGTGTGGACCCGTCCCCAGTCGGCACTGCTTGGAAATGTTCCTCAAGCAACTTAGATGAATTTGTTCAGTGGGGTTCTTTGAGTTGATTTGTCCATCAGAACATGGGAGTATGGGTGCCAAGAATCATGGTTTCCACTTCCGCACAACTAATGTCCTTTCTGAGAAAATTAGCCAACAGGCTTGGCAGCTTCTCAAGGTACCTGGTTGAAGATCAAGAAATGATGTCAACAAAATAGAACAGAGCTCTTTTTCCTTCATTCAGTATGCCAGATGGGCATGGAGCCAGTCAACTAAAACCCAACTCTAGTTAACTCAGACAGAAGTAAAAAGGACAGGTGTGGCAGCACCAACGATGAGGATACTGAGAGTGATTGTTACCATTTATGGAGCCCTAGTGGCACAGTGGTTAAGAGCTCAGCTGCTAACCAAAAGGTTGGCAGTTCGAATCCACCAACCACTCCTTGGAAACTCTATGGGGCAGTTCCACTGTGTCCTTTAGGGTCAATATGAGTCAGAATTGACTCAACGGCAGTGGGTTAAGGTTTAAGGTCTACACACTAGGCACAGTGGAAAACACCCTCTGGGGGTTAGCTTACTTAATTCTCACAAATGACCTTCAGAGGTGGGCACCATTATCATCTCCTTCTGACAAACTCAGGAAACAGTAGCTCAAAGAGGTTGAGCTTGGGCTCAGCCCAAGTCTACAATGAGTAAGCCATGTAGCCAAGAGCTTCCGACCTGGGTCTGTATGATTCCATCAATGTGTGTGACTGTGGATTATAAATCACTTCCCTACTGCCCCACCCTCCTGGCTGTCTGGCCTAGTCAGCCTCCTCCTACAGATAAAGGTTGGAAATAAACCCACATCTGAGTGCAAATTTGTGGCCAGAAATTTGGAAAATCCTCAAAACAGCCCTGTGGGGTCCAGTATTATTAACCAATTTTACAGCTGAGGAAATGGAGACTTGAGGAGGCTGATAACGTGTCTACAGTCACGTAGTAAGTGCTCATCCTGGTATTTGAACTTAAGTCTCTGGCTTCAGAGTGCCTGTCTTTGACGCTCGTCCATATAACAAGTCCCTCTTCTGCCTGTCCCCAGTATCACGCTCACTCCTAGCAGAGGTTCCCAGGAACATCTAAGCAACAGGCATTGGAGAACTCAGACCCCGGTCCCTCCAGGACTTGCTGCCTAGTTTTCTTTAAATCTAGTCTGGTTTCTTCGTATTCACAGCAGCTGCTGATTGCCACAATTACTGTGTTCTATTTCCAGAGACGCTTAAAACATTGAAAAGTCAGAAATCACTTGGTAAAAGAAAGACACTGTATTGAAAACATAGGTCTGATTTAAATGAATGTGTATACTCTAACGGTCCATTTGTGGAGACCAGAAACCCTAGCAGGATTTTCCCTCCAAATCTGCCATTTCTGGGGCAGGCTTTTTCCATGACCCAAACTGGGAAAGTCAGCTGAAATCACTCACTGCTGAAAGGCTGAAACCCCAGCTCTAGAAGTTCTAGAAAGAGGTCAGTTTTCCTTGTAGACTTGCCCTCAGTCCCCAGACACTTCAAAGCCCAAGGAAGCCTTAGAATGGCGGTTAAATTCCATCAGCTGAGAAGGAAAGGAGCCAAAACAGCAGTGAGAAATCCCATCAGTGTTTCCCTGACGAAAGATCTCTCCCATTACGAGTCTGATTATTCTTTCAGCGTTTCTGATTAAAATACAACCGCATTCACACGGATTCACAGGAGACAGGATTCTGGAAAGGAAACTCGCTCTTTTTACAAAGAAATAAAAATAGAAAATATAGTTATGGGTTTGTTACCTAGAAATCATGACAGAATTTTAAATATGTGGCATTTGGACAGGACACATCAAAATGTAAGGAGCCCTGGTGGCACAACGATTACGTGCTCTGCTACTAACTGAAAGGTTGGCGGTTCGAACCCACCCAGCAGCTCCACAGGAGAAAGACCTGACTCCTATAAAGATTATAGCCTAGAAAATCCTATGGGGCAGTTCTACTCTGTCACTTGAGGTTGCTATGAGTCAAAGTTGACTCAATGGCATCTTAACAACATCAAAACGTAAAATCCTCCCAACTTCTGACACAGCAGCTGTCTGGGCGCTGTACCCCAAAACATGCCCAGGGGGTCAAGGAGGCGGGCACAATCGCAGCACTGTTGTAATAGAATGCAAACTCCATGAGGGCGGGAATCTTGGCCTAGAACAGAGCCTGGCATTTAATAAATGCATAATAAATATTTATTGAATAATTAAATGACAAAAAGTGGAAACAACCCAAATATCAACCGATAGGGACTGGATAAATGAATTAAGGCATAGTAAGACGACAGAGGAGCCCTGGTGGCGCAGTGGTTAAGAGCTTGACTGTTAACCAAAATGTTGGTAGTTCGAATCCACCAGCCACTCCTTGGAAACCCTATGGGGCAGTTCTACTCTGTCCTAATAGGGTCACTATGAGTGGGAATGGACTCCACAGCAATGGGTTTAAGATGGTGGAACGGAGGTCAGTTGTAGAACATGTGCCAACATGTAGGGTGCCCATGGCTGAGGGCTATGGTAATGCCTTCCATTATCCCATTTTTTACTGAAACAAAAAGAACAAAAGTCCTGGAAATGTGTGTGTGCGTGCATGTGTGCATGTGTATTCATGGGCAGGGATAAGTGTCTGGAAGAATACACACCAAACTATTAGCAGTGTTACGTGCAGGGAGTTGGACTAGGGAGGAGGTTTAGGGAATGGAAGACTTCTACCTTTTACTCTTCTGTTGGGTGTGAATTTTTAACAATCGATGTGTATTGATTTTGAAATAAAAAAGTAAAAGTAAATGAATGACAAAATTTAAAAAATCGGTTGCCTGTTGATTTATAAATTGAGATTTCGGCGTAGAGGTTCCCAAGTTTCCAACTCTCTGGAATGATAACATGCATTGGCAATGCTCGTCTCTCTGGGCCTCCTGGCATTGCAGATTTGAATGCAGCTGGGCTTGGCTGCTGGCCACAGAACAGTGACAAGTGGCAGGGATAATGATGGAGGTTTACAAAACACAGGACTGAGCCCTGGTAAGTGGCTTTGCATAAAGCGTCAGAAATCAAATTATCTGCCTGACATAATTGGGAAAATCATTTAGGTTGCCTGTCATGAGAGTTTTACCATGAAGCTCTGGGGTGACCAGCACCACCAACAGTTCCCTAGTAAACACACTATATGCATCGAGTAGGGACTTACAATTACGAGCTTAAGTTCTTATTCACCTGGGACGTCTTAGGTAGCAAACTCAGCCCGGGCTCAGAAGAGCGTCGGAGGCAGTCATTGGTGGCTCCACAGACCACCCCACATCTCCTTCTTTCTCCTCTCTTTTTCATCTCCTCTAACCTTGGAAGGGCCTTTCTTCCTTCCCCCCAGTTCCCAGAGGTTAACGTTGCTTTGCTCTTTTTTCTAATTCTATTTCTTGGGGTTCTTCTCCCCATCCCAAACTTGGCTCTGGAAGAAAATACAAGCTCCCTACTTTATACGAGCGCAGCAGTACTATTCTTATTTTCCATGCAGGAGACCCAGGTCCAAGTCCCAGCCAATGCACCTCATGTGAAGCCAGCACCCATCTGTCAGTAGAGGCTTGGGTGTTGCTGTGATGCTGAATAGGTTTCAGCAGGGCTTCTAGACTAAGGTGGAGTAGGAAGAAAGGCCTGTCGATCTACTTCTGAAAATCTTTCAGTGAAAACGTTATGAATCATAACGGTCTGATCTGAAACGGATCATGGGGATGGCGCAGGACCAGGCAGTGTTTCATTTCATTGTGCATGGGGTCACCATGAACAGTGGGCTGACTGGACAGCAGCTAACAAAAACAATTTCAGGCCTTTTAAGAATAAGCCCTTCAGGCCCCCTTTTTGTTTATTTGAAGAGGTTTATTGTCAGTTGTGAGGAACAGGTAAGGGATGACAAAAATATGCACTTGGAGGGATTACAAAACCATTAAGCAAAGGCTCCAACTTAAGTCATCAATGGAAACAGAAATAGCTTGGAAAAGACCTCATCCCTACAGACTCTTGGGGTCGAGAGGACCGGTACATGTGGGAAATGCCAGATAAACTTCTCCATGTACATTTAAAAAAAATTTTCGTATCTGATTAGTGAAATCGCTGAAAGATGTTCTAGACTCGCCAAAATAGAAAGCTAAAACAATACTGGAGCCCTGGTGGCACAGTGGCTAAGAGCTTGGCTGCTAATCAAAAGGTCAGCAGTTCGAATCCACTAGCCTCTCCTTGGAAACCCTGTGGGGCCGTTCTGCTCTGTCCCACAGTATTGCTGGGAGTCAGAACTCACTCGACAGCTCCTAACAACAACAAAAGAATACTGGCAGTCCAATTAATCGCATTCCGAGAACATACGGAACTGAAAACGAGCAGAAAATAACTGGAAACCACAAAGAAAAAAAATGTACATTTTTATGCCTAAAATTAAGTTTAAATGTTTTAGAAAAGAGTCCAGAAAGTACTCTAATTAAATATTAATTGTAGAGTCCATTAGTGTATATTAGAGATATAGATCATTGGCTTCTCAGAAATGCATAATTCAGTCTTTAATATTTGGAAATTACAGAGAAAAGAAGACAGTAAGATTTTTCTATTCTGTCTTTACACAGAACTAAAATGTTAAAGACCTTAATACACAGGCAAGACACAGTCAAATGGAAAATGCTATTGATGGTGGATAGAAAAAAATCAGTTGCTGCCAAGTTGACTCTGATTCATGGCGACCCCTAGTGTGTCAGAGTCAGAGCAGAATACCAGGCCTTTCTTCCAAGGTGCCTCAGGATGGACTCGAACCTCCAACGTTTTTGTTAGCAGTTAAGGGTATTAACCATTTGCACTACCTAGATAGACTCCAAAAAAAAAAATCAAACCTGTTGCTGTTGAGTTGATTCTGAGTCATAGCGACCCTCCAGGACAGAGGAGAACTGCCCCATAGGGTTTCCAGCAGTTGGTGGAGTCGAACTGCCGACCTTTTGGTTAGCAGCCAAACTCTTAACCACTGAGCTACCAGGGCTCCGCCTAGATAAAAGGGGAGCCTAAAACAAAAGCAGCCCAGGAGGGCCTCTAGGGGTCCCTGTTGGAGCAGATTTCTAGGCCCTTCCTGCCTGCATTCCCTGCAAGCATCTGCTTCTCCCAAGCCCAGGTTGAGAGCAGAGTTGGCCAGGAGGGGAAGCAGAGGGCTACATCCCATAAACCAGCACTGGAGGCAGAGAATGCAAGATGAGATGGGACCAGTTCAGGGACCATGATCTTCCACCAGATGACCTCTGTAGAGCAGATCTGAGGACTTAACAAGATCCCAGCCAGGTGAGGGGCACCGCAGGCTTCCAAGGACCTTCTTCCCTGCCCAAACTGCCACGTGCAAGTGAAGTTTCTTGGAGTTACAAGTGATAGCCCAACTCTCTCTAGAGAGAGGTAGTAAGGGTAGAGAAAGACGAAAGGAAATTCTTGGAAGGACATGGGGGTGTCTCATGGAGAAGAAAGGAGTCAGAAGAGTTAGAGAGCGGAGGAGCCTGAGGCCTTTCTCTCTAAATTTCTACCATTAATATAACTTGGCTCCCCATGTCCTGCTTCTGTTTCTCCTTTTTTTTTCTCAGAGAGAAGGAATCTGATCGGTCCAGCTTGAGTCCAGAGTCTGTTCTTGGCTTGATCAGCCATAGACCCAAGCTACAGAACTCAAGCTGCTAGAGCAAAATGCTATGGGAGTTTGTAGAAGGAGGGACAGACAGACACCTCCTCCTCAAAGGTGTCAAGTCGGCTCCAACTCATGGCGACCCCATGTACAATAAACCTGCAAAGCCCAGAACCTGTGTAAGGTGGAAACCTGTCAGAGAAGGAAAACGCAAATATTTTCCACTAAAACGAGCAATAGAAAAATGGTAAGACTGCACCCTGTCAAAGACAGAAAACTTGTGAGACCCAGAAAAACAAGGCAGTCCCATCAAGTTCTGGCTCTCACAGTTTTCACTGTATAATAGAACAAAACGTTGCCCGGTCCTGCATCATCTTCACAATTGTTGGAGTGTGTGAAACCTGTCTACCATGGGTGACCCTGCTGGTATTTGAAATATCGGTTGCATTGCAACATGCAAGCCACCACAGTACGACAAACCAACAGATGGTTGGTGACCAAAGGTATCTACTAGGTCCTGATTGGTAGCATCAAATCAATAGTCCAGCCAGGTGACCTGGGTGCTAGTTCCAAGCCCACCTCTGATTCTTGGTGGTCTTGAACATATCTTGTCCCCTGACAGGGCCCCAGCCTGTTCATCTCTGGGACAAGAGGGCTAGACTTCCTGTGCACGAAGGGTCACAGACCTCACAAGTTGTTTCCTTTGCAAAAAAAAAAAAAAAGGTGATTATATATTAGTAAGGGAAGAATTGACTCTTTTGGACACTGTCAGAGTTGAAACACATTATAAAATCTGTCAGCAATGTGATCGAGAAAACTATGGTGGTGGAATTTTGTACAAGACAAGGTATTTCCTTCAAATGACATAATTTTCTTCAAGTAATTAAAATCTTCTTCAACCTTGTCATAGCAGTAGCAAGAATATATTGATGACGTGAATCACCAAAATTACATTAGGTTCTCAGTTTCATAAAAGAATTTAGGAAAATTTAGATTAAGCAAACACCCTTCACTCTGAAGATTCTAAATTTAAAAACACCCGGGGATGAAAGGGGAAAGGATTGGGTATGTTTGAAATATTGACTAAAATGTGTGTGATATCATTTTTTTAAAAAATGGAAGCTGAAACTATGAAATGGCATTGTTCTGCCCAAATACACAGAGGCAAATTAATATCATACAAGACTGGATCAATCCCACCAAATTGCTAATGTCACAAGACAGGACATTCTTTATGTGTTTGAGTCACATGAAGCATTTATCTCACAGAAACTGCTGTGCATAACCAGTTCATAAAGTGAGTTGATAAGGAAGCACTCTTTCCCTTCTAGAAACAATTGGACAAAAAACACTTGGATGTCCAGAATCCAGTTATGTTAATAACACATTTTCCCTTTGCCAACTCGTCAAGGCCAACTGGAAAGAAAAGATGGATTCCCATAAAGTACCTCTCCCAGGTGACCCCTCAGCTATTACAATGGCTCATCCAACGCTCACCTGCACGGCCCCCATCTGACTTGCTAAATAAATGGACTTTGGGCAGCTCCTTTTTCAATGCCTTTTGTACTTGCAGGGGCAGTGGTGGTTCAGAGTAGAACTCTCCCCTTCCATGGTCACACTCCAGGCGTTCCTTGACTTGCAGCTGTGGTGTCACGTGTATCCTTCCTCTGTCTGTCTCTGTGTTTGTTCTTCTCTCTTGTAAGGACACCTCTCAGATGGGATTAGGACTTTGGTATGACCTCATGCTAACTTAACTGATAACATCATTAAAAACTCTATTTCCAAACAAGGTCATATTTACTTATCTTGGTGAGGGGACACCATTCAACCCATAACACCTTACTTTGAAGAGTCACCAGGGTGTCCTCAATATGCTCACAATAGTTCTTGCCCTCTCTTCTGTCTTGCCACTTGCAGGCCAGTGTCCACAGTGCTGACACTAACGTCAGAGTCAAGGGCGTGGCCCCTTGTTTTCCCAACACTAGGCTTGATAGGAAGGAGTGAGAGACACTCCACCAGTCCTTCCTCAGTCCAGGTCAGTCAAGCCTTGGTCCCGAGTAAGTTTGGGGAGAGGGCCGAGCATGGACAATGATTAAAACATCCTCAGATGATGCTAATGAGCAGCTGAGGCCAAGGACCAGGGGTCTGGTGCTCCTTACTGCCAGAAGGAAGTCAACATATTTTATCACCTCAAAACCAAACCCACTGCCGTTGAGTCGATTTCGATTCATAGCGACCCTATAGGACAGGGTAGAAGTGCCATATAGGGTTTCCAAGAAGCAGCTGGTGGATTCGAACTGCCAGCCTTCAAGCCCTCTGGAAATGTGTTCAGACCTAGCAGAGTTTGGCTTCCAATACTCCAACCTTGAGCGATTTTTGAACCAGGCACAAGGAGTGAGGAATCTGCAATCATCCCAGGATGCTTCCCTGGGCTTCTGCATTGCTATAAAAAACCAGTTGCCATTGAGTTGACTCCCACTCATGGTGATCCCATGTGTATCAGAGTAGAATTGTGCTCCGTAGGGTTTTCAGTGGCTGATATTTCAGAAGTAGATCACCAGGCCTCTCTTCGGAGGCATCTCAGAGTGGACTTGACTCCAGCCTTTTGGTTAGCAGCTGAGCGTGTTAACCGTTTGCACCACCCAGGGATTCCTTCTGCACTGCTTTACCCATGTTAAATTTATAATGGGAAATTGGAAAAGCAGGCCCATCTCAACAGCCCTCAGCTGTGGGAAATAAGGCTAACTGGCCAACATGAGAAAGAAAAAACTAAACTGGGAACCAGCAGGCTACTAGTGCTTTAGTGCGTCCTCGGCAAAATTCTCTCCTCGCTGCGCATACTCTAGTCCTGACCCATCCGTCCTCCCGCTGCTCCCTCCACCATCCTTCCTACACAGCTTCTGTAGACTCGGTTGCCAATTTCCTCCATAGTGTCCATCCATCTCAGGAAGGGCACAATGGAGAGTCCTTGACATACTCTATTAGGAACCCCAAGCAAATATTCATTAACGTTTACATTTCATAGATTCCTAGCTGTCTTCATAATAGAAAAGGAAAAGATAACCCCATCTAGCTGTTCTGAAAGCTTACATTTTCAAATAATATTTTACAGGAAATGGCATTTTAAAATAGTACCCAGAAATCAATGATTTTTAAATCTTATAATCTCATTATTCAAATGTTTAGAAAATGCCACCAAAGCATTGTCTTGCTCTAAGTGGTTCAAAGAGCTATTAGAAGCAGATCTTGTTCTTTTAACCTTCCTGTAAGATACTTCTATTACTGCTCAAATCTATGTTAATATCGTAATGGCTCCATACCGCCAGCTAATGTGATGTATTACGAAGTATGAAGAACTGAGTAATTTCCAGATTATAAGACTTAAATCTATTTTTAATGGGCACCTAAACTTTTATAGCCAAAATGCTCCTTAGAAGTAAGGATAGCGAGACTTTGCCTCGCTTACTTGGGACATGTTATCAGGAGGGAGCAGTCCCTGGAGAAGAACATCATGCTTGGTAAAAAGTAGAGGGTCAGTGAAAAAGAGAAAGATCCTCAACAAGATGGACTGACATAATAGGTGCAACCAGGGGTTCAAACACAGCAATGACTGTGAGGATGGTGCAGGACTGGGCAAGTGTTCGTTCTGTTGTGCATGAGGTCATTATGAGTCAGAACCACCTTGACGCCACCTAATGACAACAACAAATGTGTATTTATAGACTATTACCTCTCAAGAAATCACAGAAATGACCCAGAAGTTTTTAAATACATATTTGAAAACCCCTAACAGCTCCATAAACCTCAATAAATCTGATTGTACAAATTAATACGTAATAATTCATTTGACTTACACAAGAAAATACGTTTCAAATGCTTATGAGCGGAAATATATCTCCGTATATCACCTTTGAGTTTATTTGTCAGGAAGAGAAAAGGAAAGAAAAAGGTGCAATATTACTAAGAAATCTGCTGATTTAATGCCATTTTTCATAAATGAGATATTTTATACAAAAAAAAGGAGATAATGCTTTGAGGAGAAAATTTGAGCTAATATCCAGATAACTCAAACTAAATTAATAGCCATTTGAAATACTTAGATTATTCACTCTGATCTCAGGTGGGATTATCTTGAATTAGTTACATAGCATAATTACCTCAGTTGTCTTTTTAGTGTTTTTACCACTCTGTTCCCCCCCCCTCCCGCCCCCCGCCCAGGATTTTTCCAACACTCTGGTCACACAACTAGTCTCAGCTATAAGATTTTGGGGCTTCCTTAATCCTCTATCTGAAATGATCTAGACTGATTTTCTTTTTTCCACGCAAAACCAAAACTGATTTTGCTGACTGAAAAGCTAGAAATTGCTGTAGAGAGCGTACTCACCCATTGGCTGCAAATAGGCTTTTCGGGAACATAGACTCCAATCCACTTTCTGGGCTTGTTCCTCCTCAGCCCAGGACATGGGCAAGGCAAGCCCTCATCACCCCAACCTCACACCAGGAGAGAAACTTCAGCTTGTGTCTGGATAGCTTCTGCTGGCTCCACCCTCCTCCATCCCACGCCATGTCCTGGGAGGCTCCTCAATGAACAGCATCAATTGGACTTCCATTGGGTTTCCACCACGAGATGCTCCACCAGGAAGTCAGAGTATGGAGTATTTATGTCAGAAGGCAGGCAGGTGCCCAAGCAGACAAGGCCTCAGGTGAGAAAGACAAACAGTATGTCTGCAGCTCCAGGGAGGGGAGCACACAAAGCTCTCCTTCCGTCGGTCTGTCAATAGTTCTGCCATTTTAGCATGTGTTCCAGATTGAGAGCTGATATATTTTGACAACTGTGAATCTTTCAGAGCCTTTATCACCCTCATTCTCTTATGCCTCCCTCCTCTTCACCTATGACTCTTTCCTACTTCCTGGGACAGGGCAAACAGGGGTCACAAGAGTCCCATAAAAGAGGATCCACCATGCTTAGGTGGAGCCTGGGTGGTGCCTTACGCCACTGACAGCAGTCCATATCATGTGTCACTGCACAAGTCACATGTTCCTCTGGACACCACCTTTTCCCAACTTGTGGGCCAAGCAACGACAGGGAGACACTTTGAGATGCTTTATATTGTTTCTCCTGAGTTGTCACCTTTTCTCCATTGCAGCAGGGAGCAGGTTCTGCATTTCATTCCTTCAGTGGAGTAATATGCCAGGCAGGGATGGATTACCCAACAAGCAAGGTAAGCACAGGCTTACTTCTGCTTATTTACTAATCTGTAGTGCACAATTTCGTCTGCTTTTTACCACATCTTTGAAACCCAACATAAAGAAAACAAAATTCTCACAACGGGACCAATAAGCAAGATCATGATAATCAGAGAACTTCTATCTAGAAGTTGTCAAGGATTTCATTTTACTTGGTTCCATAATCAATGCCCACGGATGCAGCAGTCAAGAAATCAAACGACGTATTGCATTGGGCAAATCTGCTGCAAAAGACCTCTTTCAAGTGTTAAAAAGCAAAGATGTCACTTTGAGGACTAACGTGCGCCTGAACCAAGCCATGGTATTTGTAGTCACCTCATACGCATGCGAAATCTGGACAATGAATAAGGAAGACTGAAGAAGAATTGATGCCTTTGAATTGTGGTGTTGGCGAAGAATACTGAATATACCATGGACTGCCAAAAGAACAAACAAATCTGTTTTGGAAGAAGTACAGCCAGAACACTCATTAGAAGCAAGGATGGTGAGACTTCATCTCATGTACTTTGGACATGTTATCAGGAGGGACCAGTCTCTGGAGAAGGACATCATGCTTGGTTAAGTGGAGGGTCAGCAAAAAAGAGGAAGACACTCAACAAGATGGATTGACACAGTGGATGCAACAAAGGGCTCAAGCATAGCAACGATTGTGAGGATGATGCAGGGCCAGGCAGTGTTTTGTTCTGTTGTACATGGAGTCACCATGAGTGGGAACTGACTTGACAGCACCTAACGATAACAATTTTATGTACATATATAGCATAGTGGTTAAGAGTTTGGCTGCTAACCAAAAGGTCAGCAGTTCTAATCCACAAGCTGCTCCTCAGAAGCACTATGGGGCAGTTCTACTCTGTCCTATAGGATTGCTATGAGTCAGAGCCAACTTGATGGCACCTAACAACAACAACTATGTTTGTATACATAAATATATACGTACGCATATACATGTACACATATAGAACCCATTGCCATCAAGTCAATTCTGACTCACAGTGACCCTATAGGACAGAGTAGAACTGCCCCATAGAGTTTCCAAGGAGCGCCTGGTGGATTCAAACTGCCAGTCTTTTGGTTAGCAGACGTAGCACTTAACCACTACGCCGCCAGGGTTTCCTATACATATATACATACATACATACATATACATATATATACATACATATACATATATATACATACACACATATTAAGGAAAGAGTTTTAGACAAAGTGGGCAGACAGAGATAGAGATGGAGACAAATAGAGGCAGAGAGAGACAGGCCGAGACAGACAAGGGCCAGCATTGATAGACATTCTATCTTTCCTAAATGCATTGGGTATTGTGACTGTCATTGGGGTACCAAGTGCATTAGCTTGGGGGTCAACTGTATGGGGTAAAAGGTACGATGTTTGGAACCATTCCATCTGGGTTGACTTTGTGCTATGTATCTGGAAAAGCCTGACACATAGCCCGCAACCCACAAACGCTGTTCCCGCCTCCCCTTCTCCTATCACCTGCTGACTGGCGAACAACGGCCCTAAGAGTTCTGAGTGTTCTAATGAGCGGAGCTGTGCAAACTCTCATAAATACCCAGTGCATGAGAAAAGAACTTCAACAGCCAGAGACAAGCATTTGCACTGGTTTATTCCTAAGTGTGGTAAAATATACAGCTTGCAGTGCTTCCTAGGGAGTGGGCGGGATGCTACTCACTCGTAAGTCACAGCAGTTTTAATGACTGTCATAAATTGCTAAACAATTTTTTCTTTCCAAAAACTATAATATCGCTGAAATCGTGTAGAGGCATATAAGACTGTGTTTGGGATAATGCCATTTGGGGAAGCTGGGCTATTACATGCCGTGCCTCCACTCCTGATAAACTAATCGCATTCCACTCAACCGGTCCATGGCACCAACAATCTCCAGACGTCATAACCAAGGCATGGTGGGATTTTCCATCATCCTGAGAAACGTTACTTCAGGGGGGGACCTATGAGCCACCGCAGGATAGGGCCATGAATTATTGATTGCTGGCGTTAATCTACACCAAAAGAGTGTATATTTGCACTCAACCCTCGTTACTACTCAAGCATTTTTCCACTTGATTTATGATTCTCCCTTACACGAATGTGTGTTCATAATCTGCATTACCAGTTCTCTAATGATGCCATGTCAGATCCAAATGTCACCTCATTATTTCTGACACCCACAGAGCCCACAACAGTAAAAGACAATTATAGACTAGAGAAATCCCAGAAGACCCTGACCGCGACAACAGCTAATAAGCTGCAGCATCATTACCCTCAGAGACGCTGGCCCCGCACAATGGACGCTTGTGTGTGTCTGTCCCGGGGTAAGGAGATTTAGCTCTGTATAGATGCCTATTGAAAATCATTCTGAATGCCTGGCAGAAAGCCATGAGATTCGTTAGCAGCTTGATAACGGAAGTGCTGTGCTGGTTTTATTCCGGTAGACACAAAGTATTGGTTTCTGATAGCGGTTCACTTGACCGAGTCCAGCTTGGCTGAGTTGGGACCATGTTTCCTATAATGCCTGCTCCGTATGGAGCCAGGTGCAAGTTGGCCAGAGGAGGAATTGTCCGAGATCTGGAAGTTAGAAACAAGGCACGCACGCACACACACACACACACACACACACACACACACACAAAAGAGTTGCCATCGAGTTGACTCTGACTCATGGTGACCCCACATGTGTAGGAGTAGAACTGTGCTCCATAGGGCTTCCATTGGCTGATGTTTTGGAAGCAGATCGCCAGGCCTTTCTTCTGGGTTAGCAACCAAGCATGTTAACTGTTTGCACCACCAGGGGGCTCCAGCACCAGGGATATAGCAGGGAAAAGACAGACAGTTTCCTGTCCCCATGGAGCCTGCACATGGAGTAAGAGGACATATATAAACAGACATTGAAGGAGAGCTTACAATGTGACCAGCACAGAGTCAAGTGCTTTGCATAAATGATTTCATTTAATTCTCACAAGCGCAATTTTATGACACAGGTACTGTTATTATCTCCATTTACAGACAAGGAAACCAGGCTTTATGAGGTTAAAAAACTGGATGTTGGGACCTGGACTCCAGAATGCAAACTCTGATTCTTTTCACACTTTGGTCTCCCTGAGCTAGAAGACACAAAGCCCAGGCAAGGGCCCAGGGCAGTAGGCAACTCAGCAAGGACAAGCTGGCCCCTTAGCAAGCATCTTGCCTCACGCCCAGAGATTTTTAACTGACTCCATTTGATGGAAATTCTAATCCTGGGCTGTCTTTTTTTTTGGCGGGGGGGGGTTATTTTTAAGGCATAGAGGGATTAGATCAGAAATCAAGCTCAGATGTATAATTTGATCTTTTCTTTGTTAATAGATAAATAAGTGGTAGTATAAGCACAGAAAACAATTGCAAAAAAAAATACCCAGGTGTCTTATTTATCTAGTGCTGCTATAACAGAATACCACAGTGGCTGGCTTGAACAAAGAGAAGTTTAGTCTCTCACAGTTCCGTAGGCTACAAGTCCGAATTCAGGGCGTCAGCCCCAGGGGAAGGCTTTCTCCCTCTGTTGGTTCTGGAGGAAGGTCCTTGTGATGCATCAGTCTTCCCTTGGTCTGGGAGCATCTCAGCGCAGGAACCTCAGGTCCAAAGGACGCACTCTGCTCCCGGCACTGCTTTCTTGGTGGTGTGAGGTTCCCATGTGTCTCTGCTCGTTTCTGTCTTTTATATCTCAAAAGAGATTGCATTGAGACACTATCTAATCTTGTAGACCTCATCAGTATAACTGCCACTAATCCATCTTATTACATCATAGCAATAGAGTTTACAACACATAAGGAAATCACATCAGATGAGAAAATGGTACACAATCATACACTACTGGGAATCACGACCCAGCCAAGTTGACAGATATTTTTTGGGGACACAATTCAATCCGTGACACCAAGTGTCAATGACAGTTTTCTTCAAGATCAGGGAGGGAAGTGGTGGTGACAGAGACTTCTCACTTTCCAAATCAGACATTATATAATGAGTGAATTTTAACAGGGAGAATGTATACTTTTATAATCTGAAAAATAAAGAAATGGAGAATAGGACCAGACACATATGTTGTAGTATCGATTCAGTCAGACGACGCTGTCACAGCAAGCACCCTTTGTGCACAGGTAGCTGACCGGCCCAGACTGGGCCTCCCTGCCACTCTCTCTGTCCCCTCCTTTGCCTTCATATACTTTCCCAGCACAGCCCTGGATTTACTGATTGCTGCACGGTAATGAAGTCCAAGTTCACCCATAATTGATCTTGTCTTATCCCTCTTTCCCAATTCAAATCAAGGCCAAACCATTAATCATTCTTGCAGAGCCCAGAAAAATTGCATACACCAATCTTTTGAATTTTTATCACCTGCTGCTTGGGAAATATCGAACCAAAAGAACTTCATGGTGATTCCATTACAATTTAAAAATATCATTTGTAACATTTTTGTTGCCCTGCAATAAAGCAATCAGTAAACACCTATTATTCAAACTGATGTACTAATGAAAAGGACAAGTTTGATTTTGCCAGTACTCTTCCTGGATTGATTTTATTTTCTTATGTCAAAGAAAATAATGCAAAACTGAACTGAAACTTAACAAAGAGACAAGTTTTCCTCCCTGACAGTGTCAATAGGAGCTAGCAGTCTCGCCGTGTGGCTCGGTCCTGTGACAATTATTCTTCCTAACTCAATAAAGTATTCCAGTTCTTAGAAATTTCCCGTTCCATTGTACATTTTGGAGCAGCAACAACATAAAAACAGATTTCAATGATGATTCCTTCTTTCGGTGAATAAAAGTGCTCAAAAGGCACAATGCTGTGGGTTAAGGGCCACACTGGACTATTCATGTGTTCTCAACCATGAGGCATTTGCATCCCCCTGGAGCAAATGATTTGTGCTCATCCACTAACTGAAGAGGTTAGTGGTTCAAGCCCATCCAATCGTACCACGGAAGAAAGGCTTGGCAATCTGCTTCGGTAAGGATTACAGCCAAGAAAACCCTATCGAGCTCAGTTCTACTCTATAACGCATGGGGTTGCTATGAGTTGGAATCGACTCGAAGGCCACAAAGGGTCTGGTTTTTTCAGTTTTTCCTTTGCCTTCTGCCCTCCAACTTCTCAGACTCTCTAATCCCTCAGCCCATTAATCCCATTCATCTTCAAGCCTCAGCCAGAAGATCACGCCGGGGAGCGTGATAAGAACTTCCACTCCTGTGGGACAGAACCAATCAGCAAACCCTCCACACGCCCACAGTTCCATGCAGTTTGAGTACTTTGATCTTCCCCTGTCCTTGAGAGTCCCCTGAGGCCAGGGACCAGCTCTAGTGCCTGTGACCCAGTACCCAGCCTGGCGCCCAGCCCAGAGCATGGACTAATATTTGTTACTAACAAACGAGTGGGGTGATGATCTGAATTCACTTTCCAGCTTTGCCACTACTGGCTGCAAAACAGAAAAATATTTCTGTCAAATATAGAGAACAGATTCTCATCTGTAAAATATAAAGAAAAAATAATTGCTGCATTACATGAGTCAGAATTGCTGAAAAGATCCAACGATATAATGGATGGGAAAGAAGTTCTGAGGCATAAACTAACCCACATATTGTGGGGCAGTTCAGTGGCTGATTCAGAGCAAGTCTGACTTCGATCCAAACGGAAGAAAAAAACCACGGTTTTCCAATCTTGATGGTAAATTCTATCCAGTTGATTCAAGTCTAAATAAAGAATCCATTTACACTTAGTCATACATGTCTGCTATATGTGAATTTAAAATTTTAACAGACTATCTGTAAGATCTTCACTGCTTTATCCTGCAAATTTTTCCCAGCTGGTCCCTCAGTGCCTATATATTGAAAAGGCATTGTATTGGAAAGATAATAAATGAGAATAAAGTCAGAAACTATGTTTTCTTCCACAAGAAGTTTCTGTCTCAAAATTTTTCTGGTTCAGGAGTTGCTTTGGGAAACTGTACCTTAATATCCCTACAGAATTTTTAATGAATCTACTTTGAGTTAATTTGCTAGGACATTTCCACCTCATTTTCCAGTTTTCTCCTCTTCTTACTACTTTCAACAAAAAAGCAACACACATGCATTTTATAGACTTAATCACCCCTGCAGTTCAAATTAATCCGAGCGTTTTTTCCAATGCAAAGGCTAAAATTCCAAAAGCAGCAATGAGTAAGCAGATGGCTTGCTTGTGGGTAACTACGAATGAAAATTACGAAGCCTACTTTATACACCTTCTCCGGGAAAAAAATAACTCTAGGTTTTTCACCACATTATTAAAGTTATAAATTAATCCAGTTTGAGGGCTTGGCAAAGAAATAGCAACTACAGAGAGAAAAGGAGAGTGAGGAGAAGGTGTCCGTGAGAATGAAGATCTGTACTGTAGACACAATACTAGGGCAGTCAGCGTAACTTGGCCAAGGCAAGGTCATGAAAGCTCCGTAGATACATCCAAACTCCCTGAGGGACTAATTACTGGGCTAAGGGCAATAGGGACCATGGTCTCAGGGAACATCTAACTCAATTGGCATAACATAGTTTGTAAAGAAAATGTTCTATGTTCTACTTTGGTGAGCAGCGTCTGGAGTCTTAAAAGCATGTGAGCAGCCATCTAAGCTACTCCACTGTTCTCACCCCTTCGGGAGCAAGGGAGAATGAAGAAAACCAAAGACACAAGGGAAAGATTAGTCCAAAGGACTAATGGACCACAACTACCACAGCCTCCACCGGACGGAGTCCAGCACGGCTAGATGATGCGCGGTTACCACCACTGACTGCTCTGACAGGCATCACAACAAAGGGTCCCGGACAGAGCTGGAGAAAAATGTAGAACAAAGTTCTAACTCACAAAAAAGACCAGACTTACTGGCCTGGCAGAGAGACTGGAGAAACCCCGAGAGTATGGCCCCCGAACACTCTTATAGCTCAGTAATGAAGTCACTCCTGAGGTTCACCCTTCAGCCAAAGATTAGATAGGCCCATGAAACAAAATGAGGCTAAAGGGGGACACAAGCCCAGGGTCCAGGACTAGAATGCAGGAGAAGACAGGAAAGCTGATGATTGAGAACCCAAGGTCCAGAAGGGAGAGCGTTGACATGTTGTAGCATTGGTAACCAGTGTCACAAAACAATATGTGTACTAACTGTTGAATGAGAAACTAATTTGTTCTGTAAACCTTCATCTAAAGTACAATTAAAAAAAAAAAAGAACTGTACTGTTAGCTGAGGGCTGATATCATGCATGTGGCAGGATTCTCAACTACAATGACTTCTTGCCACCTCCAATGGGAATAGCCACCACTGAATTTGTTCTAAGTACTTCCTCCTGATGTCTAATAACAATTGGGAGGAGATACAGCAGAATTCAGTGCAAGAACCTGGAAGCTGATGGGACTCCATGAAGAATGAGAGGTCTCTGTACAGATCTCCATTTTCTACTTTGGACGTAGCCATTGCACCATCTTGGACATGACACTGCATCCATTTAGGTTAACCATGATAACAAATGCAACTCCCCAGTGTGAGAACTGTCAGTTCAGTGAGAATAATAGCAAGGGTACTCATCATGGTTCAGTGGCAGAATTCTTGCCTTCCACGCAGAAGACCCATGTTCAATTCCCAGCCAATGTACCTCGTGCACAGCCACCACTCATCTGTCAGTGGAGGCTTGCATGTTGCTATGATGCTAAACAGGCTTCAGTGAGCTTCCAGACTAAGGCTAGGAAGAAAGGCCTGGCAATCTACTTCTAAAAATCAGCCAGTGAAAGTCCTATGGATCACAATGGTCCAATCCACAACTAATCACAAGGATGGTGAAGGACCAGACAGCACTTCATTCTGTCGAGGCCAACAAGGCAGCTAACAACAACAACAGCACACCAAAATGGTATCGGAGACGAGGGTCCAACAAAGTGATACACCTTGTTGTTGTTGTGTGCGGTCAAGTCAATTCCGACTCATAGCAAACCTATGTGACAGAGAACTGCTCCATAGGGTTTCCTAGACTATAGCCTTTATGGGAACAGATGGTCAAGTTTTTTCTTCTGTGGAGCTGCTGGTGGCTTCCAACCAATGACCTTTCAGTTAGCAGCCAAGCACTTAACCATGGTGCCACCAGGGCTCCTTAAGTGATACATATCCTATGTCTATTTGCAAACGCCAGTTACTGAGTATTTGCAAATTCAGCTCTCTTGTTCTCTTTCCTTCCGTGAAATAAATAAACCACTGGTTACAACCCTACCATAGATGGTGCAGAATCTACTAGTCTGCTAATTATTCTGGAAAGTTAGCAGGTTTTCAATTTTTAGATGTACCACTCAGCAAAGAATAATGGTTATTTACATACTTACAATTTTGACATTTAAGACGTTTTCAGGCATATAAGGAAAAGATTATATTCCATAAAATTTATATTTTAGCTCTTTTATGCTCCAATTCCAAGCTTTATGTACAATATCCATAAAAATGGCCCATTTAGTAGGGTAAGAAACAAAACCTCAGGCTTACAGCCAGAAATAAGACTGTGAGCTCTCCAGGCCTAGCTCTGTGCCCTGAGCAATCACTTCTCCTCGCTGAGCCTCCATGAGTACAGTCCAAAGCTAGATTAGATCTAGGGTATAAATAAACCTCACTCCAAATAAATTGAGACTCAGTTGCTTCAGTGTTGTATTGAAAAGGATTGTGAGGCTGCAAACAACCCTAGTGGGGAAAAAGTGCAGAGAGCAATTAGCAATGTCTGAAATCAACAAACAAGGTAGACCAGGGCAGGAGCTGCCCCAGAAATGATTGCTAAGACATCTCCCTGGTCTAAAATCCATGTAGACTGTGAGCTCTGTCATCTCCTTTAATGTCTTCAACTCATCTGCTCTAGAAAATTGGTCCCTTGTGGAACAAGGAGATGGGGTGGGCAGGGTTCATGTTAAGAAGGGATACTTGACTCTCTAGTAAGGGCGTTCTGAGAAAGAAAATCCAGAGAAAGTACCAAAAACAAGAGGGAGAGAAAGGTCTCCAAAAGAAGAGGCATCCCATTTGGAACAAGAGCTTCCCCAAACTCCCTATTCCCTTCATCACAAATTACATCCTCACCCCACACCTGGCCCCAGCTATTTGTCCTTGAGGCAATAGAGCACAGGGGTTGAACATGGGCTTGAGTTTCAGACAACATGGCTGAAACAAGATACTGTAGATATGGAAGCATAGTGGCAGGCAAAAAGTAAGAAAGTGTTGGATCCTCTTGTTGATCCCCAACAGAACTCCAGAAAAGTGTGTACATGTATGCTGGGGGGAGGGGGCTGACCTCCCCTGGAGATTGACTGCCCCCTCATACCTCCCTGCTTGGAAGGTGACCTACTGAAGACAGCATCAGTGCCACCTAGGGGCCTTTCTTAAAAAAACAGTTGCCGTAGAGTCGATTGTGACTCATGGAGACCCCACGAAATGTGCTCCATAGGGTTTTCAATGGCTGATTTTTTTAGGAAGTAGATTGCCAGGCCTTTCTTCCAAGTTGCCTCTGGGTGGACTCCAACCTCCATCTTTTTGATTAGCATCCAAGCATGTAAACATTTGCACCACCCAGGGACTCCAGGAGCCTTTTGGAAATACAAAATCTTAGGCCCCACCCCAGACCTACTGAATCAGGATCTTTGGGGGTGGGGCCCAGGAATCTGGGGTTTAACAAGCCCACCAGGTGATTCAGAGCCCCAGTGGCGCAGTGGTTAAGAGCTTGGCTTCTAAGCAAAAAGTTAGCAGTTCAAATCCACCAGTCGCTCCTTGGAAACCCTACGGGGCAGTTCTACTCTGTCCTATAGGGTTGCTATGAGTGACAATCGACTGGATGGCAACCGGTTGGGTTTTTGGCTTGGTTTCCAGGTGATTCCGTGTGTGATCAGGTTTGCCACGCAGGGCTTTAAATTGACTCAGGGCTTTCTGGCTCCTCCCCCTTGAACTGATTGGCGGATCCTGAAATACTTCACGGTCCAAACCTTTGGTTTCCCGTCAGCTACAAAATTAGGAGGGAATCGGTGCTTACCCGGTCCTATTTGCATATACAAACTCTTCTTCCTCATCCCTTGATTTTGCAAGCTTGACTGTGCACTCCAACAAAGCCGCTTCTTGGTGAGCCACTCCCCTCTCAGTGATCAATCAGAAAGCCTCCACTTGCCTTTTGCCACTCTGTAAAATAACCGCGGAGCAGCATGGGAAACTCCAGAGCAGGGTCCTCAAACTTCAGTGTGCATAAGGAACACCCAGGAGCTTGTTAAAAATACAAATTCCTGAGCCCCATCCCCAGAGAGTCTAATTCAGTTGATCCAGGTGAGCCCCAGGAACCTGCATTTTAAACCAATTCCTCAGGCAACTGGGAGCAGATGATATAGGGACCACAATTGGAGAAACACATCACCAGCCCATCCATCATGTGGAAATGCTAAGAGCAACATGTGCCCATCCTCCCTGAAATGAGCTGGTAGCTCTTCCTGATTTGCGTTTGACGATATCCATCAAACAACTTAGTGCCAACGAGGAATGAATGACTTTTAAGCAATTTGTGTAGGTGGCTGCCCTTGTAATCAATCTTAATTCACAAACACTGCTGAGTGCCCACACACAGGTAATAATGTGCACAACCTCACACATAAGTCTCTCAAATGGGAATTAAGCAGATAGATGTAACACTCTGGTAGGCATTATTCAATGTTTCCAGGGGTAGCATTAGGCTAACAGGATTGAAGCTGAAAAATCATTTGGACAATCAGGAAGAATGCCTGCCCTGCCCTGTCCAGAGCCACAGCCAAGTTCAAAACCAGGGCAGGGGCCATGGGTAGAAAGCCCTGACCTCTACAGGTGAGCCAGGTGTGCCATCAACCTGGAGACCCTCCAGACGGCTGATGTCACTTTGAAAAGGAGATCATGGAATCAGAAATACGCTAGTCACACACATCAGGCACCCACCGCAAATGTTGGAAGCACCTGTTACTTTGGAAGACAGAACATGGACATTAGAGAGGACGTGGATGGACTATCCATCATCCCTTCCTTTGGAGAACTTCCTGTCTATCCTGCTGTGTGGTTCTGGTGACCATGTTGATTGTACAGACTCTCCTGGCCTTCAGTGGCAGACATGACCCAGATCTACTTTCCCCATCTGCAGTGTTGGTCACAAGGACAGCCATGAGTCCAAAGAGAACTGGTCAGTCAGAATCCTTCTGAGATATTTTATACGGGTTGGTTGGGTTTGGGAGCTACAAGGACCAGGTAAGCTTGGAGCTGACACTGGCCAATTTAGCTGCCACAGAAAAAGCCAGCTTGAGAATAAAGCAACACGGAGGAAGTAGAGATGGGAGACTGAGACAAGGTCCCAAGGCCACAGCTGGAAACCTCAAATCTACCCCTGAGCTTGTACATTACATGAGCCAAAGCATTCGTCTTTAACTTGACCAAGTTTTCATTGGGTCCCTGTTACTTGCAACCAAAAGATTCTCAACTAAAACAGGCACACTATTATAACGTCTGAAAATGCTTGGAACCAGCAAAGTTGAGCACCTGCAGTATACCTTGCACAGCTGAAACTAATCACAAAGTTGTTGAGCCAGGCCAAAGTAACACGTGATGGTGTGCTTCCTAGAGCTGTAGACATGGATTTCTCTGTAGTTGGGTGTGGTTTGGGTATTTTCCAGATAGACAGGCCACCTATGTGGATCATGTAATTTGCACATCTGTATTGATAATGTTGAATTTTACCTGAAACTTGTGATACTGGAGAAGAGCGATGGTTGAATACCCTCATCCTTTGTGTTCAGGAAAACAGCTTGCTGCAAATAACCACCATTCTTATAAGACTTAGATGAGACTCACAGGTGCCTCTTTGTTTACCTATGACAAGGCCAGACACAAACCCTCCCAATTTTCCTTCCTTGCCTCATAAATGAGTAACTGATTTGCCTGTCCCCACTGATGAATGGGAAACACAATGCTTGTTCACCAAACGTTGGTTAAGCTTCTCTCCTTCCCCAAGTCCCTGTAATTTGGCCCACCCTCAGCGTGAGACAACATACTACCTCTCTTTAAGGGCCCCTCCCAGAGAACAGGCTGGTCTCAGCATAAAACTTTCTCTGATCTACCATCTGATGATGTCACCCTTAAATCCCACTTCCCATTCCTGGGTGTTTTCTAGGCTCGTTTACTCTCAGTCTCTGTAAAAGAACTCGCCTTTCCCTAGCTCTTGGAGACACTTGAAAACGTGATCGTTGGAGTATTCCTCCTAATGTAGTTGCTGCCCACTATTACAATAGTCCCATTCCCCTTTTCTTGCTGAATAAATCTTCTCCCTCTCTAAGTCTGGATATGTTTTTATTTGACAGCATGTGTATGCACCTATGGGACCCTGGTGGCACAGTGGTTAAGAGCTCAGTTGCTAACCAAAAGGTCAGCAGTTCGAATTCACCAACTGTTCTTGGAAACCCTGTGGAGTAGCTCTACTCTGTCCTATAGGGACGCCATGAGTTGGAATAGACTTGACGGCACACAACAATAACATGTATCCCTTTGGTTTGGTTCGGTTTTTGGTTGGTATGTACCTTTTATCCTCAAGGCAGGTAATAATGGACCAGGGAACTTGACCACAAAAGGCTGAGCAAGTAGGTCCCAGAAAGGGAGACAGAAACTGACACAGAGAGGACCTCCCAGCAGGCAGCAACCAGAAGCTGTGGGCATCACTGCATGTAATGTGAGCAGGTGTGAGTGCCGTGACCACATGTGACTCTCACCACTTCAAGCCCCGGAAGCCGAGATGATGCTGAGCCCTTCTTGCAACGCCAGAGCACATGGGACACTGCTGGCCCCCGGAGGACTTGGTGGGGGGGTCGCGTGATTTTTCAGGTGCTCGGTTGGGTTTATGGCAAATGAGAGGGTTAAGCTGGGATTTGATTAACCTGGGTTTGGAAGTGTTGCTTCTCTTGCTCCATTTGTCAGCCCTTGGGGTTTGTGTGCAGCATGCTGCTGCTTATGACAGTGATGGAGCAGATCTGAGACCAGCTGGCCCGGGTGTTTGTTAACACAGCTGGCCGTACACTGGATGGTGCTCGTTCAACAGCCTCACGCTCCAGATACTGAAGCTGGACCTTTCAAAGCAAAGTCGTCTCCATCTTCAAACATGCAACTCAACCCGTGACAAAAAGGTAGACCCACATCTCCTACGCAGGGTGCCTTCCACTTTGGCCTCTCCTCCTGCTCTCTCCTTAGGATTGCATTTGATGTCAGGACCCCTGGTCCCCTCTCCCCACCCTGCAGCGATGGCACTGCCTCTGAGCAGCTCCCCCTTCCCTATGGGTGCCTCACTCCTCTAGCGTTGCTGGTACCTCCATTCATTGCTTGCTA
Source organism: Trichechus manatus latirostris (assembly GCF_000243295.1). Taxonomy (NCBI): domain Eukaryota; kingdom Metazoa; phylum Chordata; class Mammalia; order Sirenia; family Trichechidae; genus Trichechus; species Trichechus manatus. The sequence continues at coordinate 10,639,030 of NW_004443967.1, read as the reverse complement.
ATCAGGGCTGGATTACCCAATAAGCAGGTAGGCACGGGCTTACTTGTGTGTACTTACTGATCTGTAGTGAACAATGTCACCTGTTTTTCACCACATCAAAGATATGGTGAAACCCATATGAAATTGTTCAATGCACAAGTAAGCCCGTGCAAGCCTTGCTTAACGTAAGCCGGTGCATACAATTGTTCTTGTTAGGTGTCGTCGAGTCGACTCTGACTCACAGCAACACTATGTACAACAGAACGAAACACTGCCCTGTCCTGCACCATCCTCACAATCATTATGCTTGAGCCCACTGTTGCAGCCACTATGTCAACCCATCTCTCTGTGGGTCTTCCTTTTTTTCTCTGACCCTCTACTTTACCAAGCATGATGTCCTTCTCCAGGGACTGATCCCTTCTGATAACATGTCCAAAGTATGTGAGACGTAGTCTTGCCATCCTTGCTTCTAAGGAGTATTCTGGCTGTACTTCTTCCAAGACAGATTTGTTCATTCTTTTGGCAGTCCATGGTATATTCAATATTCTTTGCCAGCATCACAATTCAAAGGCGTCGATTCTTTTTCAGTCTTCCTCATTTATCGTCCAGCTTTCCCATGCATATGAGGCGATTGAAAACACCATGGCTTGGATCAGGCGCACCTTAGTCTTCAAGGTGACATCTTGGCTTTTCAACACTTTAAAGAGGTCTTTGGCAGCAGATTTGCCGAATGCAATGCGTCTTTTGATTTCTGGACTGCTGCTTCCATGGGTGTTGATTGTGGATCCAAGTAAATTGAAATCCTTCACAACTTCAATCTTTTCTCCGTTTATCATGATGTTGATTATTGGTCCAGTCGTGAGGATTTTTGTTTTCTTTATGTTGAGGTGTAATCCATACTGAAGGCTGTGGTCTTTGATCTTCATCAGTGTCATGGATTGAATTATGTCCCCCCAAAAATGTGCGTATCAATTTGGCTGGGCCATGATTCCTGGTATTGTGTGATTTTCCTATATGTTGTAAATCCTGCCTCTATGACGTTAATGAGGGAGGATGGGCGGCAGTTGTGTTTGTAAGGCAGGACTCAATCTACAAGATTGGATTGTGTCCTGAGGCAATCTCTTGAGATATAAAAGAGAGAAGTGAGCAAAGAGATGGGGGGACCTCATACCACCAAGAAAGCAGTGCCAGGAGCAGAGCGTGTCCTTTGGACCCAGGGTCCCTGTGCAGAGAAGCTCCTAGTCTGGGGGGACATTGATGAGAAGGCCGACAGAGACAGAAAGCCTTTCCCTGGAGCTGATGCCCTGAATTTGGACTTGTAGCCTACGTTACTGTGAAGAAATAAATTTCTCTTTGTTAAAGCCATCCACTTGTGGTATTTCTGTTGCAGCAGCACTAGATGACTAAGACAATCAGTAAGTACTTCAAGTCCTCTTCACTTTCAGCAAGCAAGGTTGTGTCATCTGCATATCACAGGTTGTTGTTGAGTTCTCCTCCAATCCTGATGCCCTGTTCTTCATGTAGTCCAGCTTCTTGGATTATTTGTTCAGCGTACAGACTGAATAGGTATGGTGAAAGGATACAACCCTGACACACACCTTTCCTGACTTTAAACCACGCAGTATCTCCTTGTTCTGTTCCAACAACTGCCTCTTGATCTATGTTCAGGCTCCTCAAGAGCACAATTAACTGTTCTAGAGTTCCCATTCTTCACAATGTTATCCATAATTTGTTATGATCCACACAGTTGAATGCCTTTGCATAGTCAATAAAACACAGTAAACATCTTTCTGGTATTCTCTGCTTTCAGCCAGGATCCATCTGACATCAGCTATGATGTCCCTGGTTCCATGTTCTCTTCTGAATCCAGCCCGAGTTTCTAGCAGTTCCCTGTGGATACACTGCTGCAGCCACTTTTGAATGATCTTCAGCAAAATTTTACTTTCATGCGATAATAATGATATTGTTCAATAATTTCCACATTCAGTTGGATCACCTTTCTTGGGAATAGGCACAAATATGGATCTCTTCCAGTTGGTTGGCCAGGTAGCTGTGTTCCAAATTTCTTGGCATAGAGGAGTGGGCACTTTCAGAGCTGCATCCATTTGTTGAAACATCTCAACTGATATTCCATCAATTCCTGGAGCCTTGTTTTTCGCCAATGCCTTCAGTGCAGCTTGGACTTCTTCCTTCAGTACCATCGGTTCCTGATCATATGCTGCCTCTTGAAATGGTTGAACATCGACAAATTCTTTTTGGTATAGCGACTGTGTATCCGTTCCATCTTCTTTTGATGCCTCCTGCATCGTTTAATATTTTCCCCCATAGAATCCTTCACTATTGCAACTCGAGGCTTGAATTTTTTCTCTCAGCTTGAGAAATTCCAAACTTGTTCTTCCCTTTTGGTCTTCTATCTCCAGGTCTTTGTATATGTCATTATAACACTTTGTCTTCTCGAGCTTCCCTTTGAAATCTTCTGTTCGGCTCTTTTATTTCATCTTTTCTTCTTTTTGCTTTAGCTACTCGACATTCAAGGGCAAGTTTCAGAGTCTCTTCTGACCATGTGTAAGGTGCTTACTGGTTAATCCGCCCCTGTTTCTAATGATGTCTCTCTTTATAGGCTGACAGCTCCTAGACACCCAAACCAACAAACTAGTTGCCTTTGAGTCGACACCATGTGTGTCAGAGTATAACTGTGCTGCACAGAGTTTTCAGTGGCTGATTTTTCATCCAAAGCTCCAGGCCTTTTTTGTGAGGTGTCTCTGGGTGGGTTCGAACCACCAACCTATCTGTTAGCAGCTGCATGCTTAACTGTTTGCGCCACCCAGAGACTGCTAAGACTTCATTTTAGGTACCTTTGTATCTACCCCACCACTTTTCCCCAAGCCTTATCATAATGCTTACGTGCGGTAGGTACATCATAATGCATATTACCGTGAAGTAACTTCAAACTCATATTAAACAAACAGAGGATTACACACAGACTGCAGGATTTGGGCTCTCAGGTGCTGAGGATTCTCAGACTAGGCAGCTCTGAACAGGGAGAGAAAGAAGCATCCACAGAGAAAAGACCTGTGGCCAGCGTGCAATGGAAATACGATAAGCGTGTGCTGGTGACCACAAAGGGGCTGGATTTTCAGGAAGGCTCTTTCAGCCTCAGACCGAGCCTTCCATTCACTATTTCCACTCCCCCACATCCATCTCAAGGAGAGAATGGGAGGCTGACTTCTAGATAATTACACAGACTCAGATCATTCAACCGGCTCCGCGAAATTGGATTTAAAGGGGAAAGAAAGTTTAAAGAGAATCATTAAGCATTAATATCCTAGGAAAACTAACCGAAAATAATACATTTCAGCCTGGCCCGCAGAGGTTTGCTGGAGAGAAAAAACACACTCGCTTTACTGAAAACATGAAATGGAAGTAATTCTCAGACTCTACTAGGCATCAGAACCACCTGGGAGCTTTCTCAAAATGCAGGTATTCTGATTCAGGGGTAGGGGTGGGCCCAGGAATCTGCATTTTCACTGCAGGTTGCATTAAATCAGGCAACTAGGGACATTCTTGGAGCCCTGGAGGAGCAGTGGTTACGAGCTCGGCTGCTCAACAAAAGGTCAGCATTTTGAATCCATCAGCCACTCCTTGGAAACCCTATGGGGCAGTTCTACTCTGTCCTCCAGAGTCGCTATGAGTCAGAATCAACTCAACGGCAACAAGTTTTTTAGGGACTTCCTCTCTAAAGAAGTGACATTTAAGGAGCTACACAAAGATCTAGAAAGAGTATTCCTGGCAGAGGGGACAGACGATGCAAAAGCTAGATGTTTTTAAAGAACAGAGGAAGGCTGGTGTGGATGGAAGTGAGAGAGAGAGAGCATAGCATACCATGAAGGAGAAGTAGGCAGAGGCTAGTTCATGGCAAACCTTGTCAGCCGGAGTATGTTTTGATAATTTTATAAATGGTAACACCAGGAAAGAAGACAAAATTGGCAAATTCATCAAAGCATTCTTCTTCCTCCTCATAAGTAACGTTTTATCAAGTGGCAACTTGTCCAGCTTAAAAAAAAAACAAACTGTATTTCCCAGCATCCCCTGCAGATAGGTATGGCCGTGTTTTAATCTATGAACAACCAAGTTCTGGTCTATGAGACATAAGCAGGAAAAAGTTGTTATGTAGATGGCAGGAGCTGGAGATTCTGGGAAGTTCCCTAAAAATGAGGGTAAGAGATAATTCAGTTGATATGCACCCCTTGCCTGTTGTATCCTTCTTCTTGCCTGGAACTTGGATGTGATAGCTGCCAGTCCATCAGCCAGATTGTGACCATGAGGCCAACCCTAAGATTCCAAACCATACACTAAGTATAACAGAAGAGAAAGGTATTAGAGCCTGCGTCCCTGATGACTCTTGGACTCAGCATTCCAGCCTTGGACTTCCCACCTGTAGATTTCCCCTTAGATGAGAAAAATAAACCCCCACTTGCTTAAGCCACCATTTTGTGAGTCCACATTATTCATAGATAAACTGAATGCCTTACTCCCCTTTTACAGTTTTCAGGCTTGACTCTGTCCCCAGTTACAGCTGTTTTGAAATTTTAGAAGCAGATTGCACCATCTCCCCAGCCTGTGACCTGCCGTAGTGCCCACTCAGCCATTTCTCTTCACGGATTGGCAGGTGTTACCTCCACATTCCACTTCCGACACCTGTGGGCAGAGCTCTGGTGCGGTGGTTTCCCCTGTGGAGAGCTGTGGTCAGTGTTCCTGCAGAAGGCAGCGCTAGCCTTTCTAGGAGGCTGACATCCAGGTTCCAGATAACATGTCTGCAAGCTCAGAGGAACGTGACACCCTCCTCAGAGGGTAAATCCTGTGATCTCTGCCCGGGATGCCTCCTACACAGGCTTTTCCTGGGTTATACCCAATTCCAAAAATACAGTGATGAGCAAATGGAAGACAAAATCACATGGGAGGCAAATGCAGAATGGATTAAAAAAAAATTAACACTGTTTTATAATATCAAGGGAATTAATTAAAACATAACTATTTCCATCTGGAACGTTTTCAGACATGTTCAGGGAGTAAGTTCCTATTGGAATTTATCAGACACATCACATAACCACAGTGTGAGGAGCCAGGAAGGAGGTGGTTTTAGGGCTTGGAGGGAGGCTTTTGGTGACGATTAGATTTCCTGAGATGTGTGTGGTTGGACTTTGATTTACAAATTCTAATCTCCTCATCTCACTACATTGAACGGCAAGCCCTTAGCATCAGATAATCATGGAAGGATGACTAGGCAACAGAGAGGAGGAGAGAACACTTTTGATCCAAAAACACAAAATATATAGGGAAAAAAAAGAAAAAGAAATATACACACATATTCTCAGATTAAAGTGAAAAGATTTTTGACAACATCTGGTGAGAAAATGCTGTTGCCAAGTTAGAAAAAAAAAAAAAAGATAAGTTCGAAAGCCTTTAGGAGATGTGCTGCTTAGGTTTGAGATCATTTTGCAAGATCTACAAGACTAAATAAACTTTAATCATAGAATAAACCAAAAACCAAACTGGTTGTCATCGATTTGATTCTGACTCATAGCAACCCTATAGAATAGAGTAGAACTGCCCCATAGGGTTTCCAAGGAGTGGCTGGTGGATTCAAATTCGAACCTTCTGGTTGGTTAGCAGCCGAGCTCTTAATGACTGAGCCACCAGGGCTCCAATCACATAATAAAAGTTCTCCCTAAATTTCCTGAATGAAAATAAGATGGCAGGGGCAGGTGATAGAATGGCTTATGCTTGGGCTCTGGAGTCAGATCTGGATTTGAAGCCACCACTTTTCAGCTGTGTGGCCTTAGGCAAGTCACATAATCTTTTCTGAAGCTCAGTGTCTCAATCCATAAAATGGGTACAGTAATAGTAGCCATGCAATTGAATGGCATAACACAGCCCTGGCAAGGAACGTTGGTTGATTTTTCCTTGTTAGTAATTTTTGTAATGTTCTTCCTCGATTTCAGGGTTGGTGGGATGCAAGGCATCAAAGGCAGCTGAAGGGCAACCCCAGCTCAGTCACTCGGATCCCCACCTGGAGTTGGGATTCAGAGTTGGGGAAGAGAAAAGGCGGGGCAGTGTGGAGTCTATTCTGTCATGGTGGCCGTGGTTGCATCTCGGGTCCAGAGGCAGAGCTGTGTCCTGTTCCGCAGGGCCAGTGGGGCAGGAGGGGACTCTAACCAGGCTGGAAGTGTGGTTGACCTTTGAGGGTCAGCTTCCTCTGCTCCAGGCCATTACCCAAATGTAGTTTTCCAGCCTTCCCCCTGGGCTTCCGCATCTCCTTCCCATAAATTCCTTTCCTGCTCTAAGTAACCAGAGTAGGCTTCTGTTACATTCAGCCAACAACCCTGGCTGGTACAGTACTCAAGAACTGTTGGGCTGATATTGTTGGGACTTTAGGGAGTTAATAAATGACATTCCTTTTCTTCTACTCCGGCATTAGGAACTATTTGAGAAATAAGACCCAGATGACCAACAAGCAGAGATAAAAATGGCAGCTCTATTCCACCTTCTTACTGACAAACGCTGGCCTGGATGACCTGGCTTTCATTGGCAGCCACAACGAGGGTCCGAATACTTTAGCATTAAAGTTGGCCACTCAAACCAAGCCCATTTTCATGAGTCTTTTCCAACTCACGACGACCCCATGTATGTCAGAGTAGAACTGTGCTCCATAGGCTTTTCAATGGTTGATTTTCCAGAAGATCCCTAGGTCTTTCTTCCAAGGCACTTCTGTATGGACTCGAACCTTCACCCTTTTGGTTAACAGCCAAGCATGTTGACTATTTGCACCACCCAGGAACCAGGCACAAGCAGATCTGAGCAATTGCCCGCGTTCTTCACGGTGGGAGACCATTGCCTCCCCAGCAAAGGGCATAGCAGAACACAGAGATGCCTGGTCTTTCTCCCAGCTCACCAACCAGAGGAGCCCCTCCTCCTTCCCTGAGGAAGAATAAGAGGACGGGGCCCATGACCACTGTTCTAGACCTTTCCTCACCAGAGAGCCTGCCTCCTCAATGACAATTATTAACGCGCTTATTTAGAATATAATCTGGGTTTTAGTCCATTCCCTCCAGGTAAGATTTTTCTTCCTTGTTAGTAGTGGTGGCAAATTTAAGACTAGGTCTCATAAAAAAGAACTTAAAACCCCTGGCTATTATTTTCACTTGAAAGGAAATAGATCCCAACTGTTATGCCATACTTCAAGTAAACGCCACGCACAGAAAGTTTATCAGCTGCCTCAACGGCGTTCCCGTTTGGGGCCTGCTCTGCATTTCTGTATCAGAAAGTAAACTTCAAGGAAAGAACCACAACGGGGACTCTGAAGAAAAAGCAACCTGTGGAATTTCATTTTGTTAGCTCAGCTCTTTCTACCCTGCTACAACCTTTCCTCAGAATTCCATCCACATTTTAACAGTGAGAAATGAACCAAGTGAGATCTTTGGAAATTTAGATTCAAATCAGGCAGTGTACAAGGAAGAATGAATCTGACCAGTCTAGACGGGACAGCATGGAAGGCTGAGACGTAGCAGAACCCAGTGTTCATCCCGAATCTTTAGCAACACCATAATCTGCCAAGTGAATTATTTGGCAAGCTACATGGATCATAAAAAAATAATTTTATTAACTATGTCATCCATTTCATTCATTCTGTCAATAGATTTGTAACTTTATATACATACATATATATATATATATATATATCCCTGGTGGTACAAAGGTTATCTGCTCAGCTGCTAACCAAAAGGTTGGAGGTTCGAACCTACCTCGTGGCTCCGGGGGGAGGAGACCTGGCAATCTCCTTCCATAAAGATTACAGTCAGAAAACCCTGTTCTACCCTGTCACGTGGGGTTGCTGTGAGTCAGAAATCAACTTGACGACACCAACACACACACACACACACATACACACACACATACACACACACACACATACACACACACACACACATACACACACACACACACACACACATACACACACACACACACCACACCCCTGATATAATATCGCTTTCAAGTGTGTTCGTTCCAAAACCATTTTCCTGCTCACTTCCTCCCCAAACTGGCTGTGTTTTTTAAACAACATTTGAAATTACTTTTTCTATGGAAGATGCTTTTGGGTTCATTTCTTTATATCTCTCTTTTCTTGTTAGAATAATGATATTTAACTTGCATTTTCATTTCAAGCCATTCTGTAGTTATTGTTTAGGACTTAGAAACTAACCTGCTTGCTGCCTGTCCCTCAGACATCAATGTTCTTGTCACACTGGAATGCAAAAAAAAAAAAAAAAGTGATTTCATACGTAAGCTGTGACTATAATGCAAACAGCGTGTTTGCCATCCATTAACCTCTTGTTTAATTACTTTGGCAAATACAATTAAAAAAAAAAAAAAACTAGACAAGAAAATCAGTTCCTGCGTCTCCACAACAAACACTGGTCAGACAGCTATTATGCAGAACTAGGAGACAAAGTGCTGGTAGGACTTAATACTTTCTGGTGTTTTTGGAGGTGTCTTAGTTCCCTCGTGATGCTGTAACATAAATACCGTAAGTGGCTGGCTTTAACAAACAGAAATTTATTCTCTCACAGCTTGGAGACTACAAGTCTGAATTCAGGGCACCAGCTCCCAGGGAAAGTTTTCTCTCTCCGTCAGCTCTGGCGGAAGTTCCTTGTCCTCAATCTTCCTCTGGTCTAGGAGCTTCTCAGTGCAGGAACCCCAGGTCCAAAGGACATACTCCGCTCCTGGCTTTCGTTCTTGGTGGTAGGAGTTCCTCATCTCTCTGCTCACTTCTCTCTCCTTGAATCTTTTGTAAGATAAAAAGTGATACAGGCCACACCTCAGGGAAACTCCCTTACGTGGATCTGGGATGTGACCTGAGTAAGGATGTTGCATCCCACCCTAATCCTTATTAACATCACCTAATCTTGCCTCATTAACTACAAGCAGAGATTAGGATTTACAAACATAGTAAAATTACATCAGATCACAAAATGGAGAACCACCACACAATACTGGGAACCATGGCCTAGACAAGTTGACACGGATTTTTGGGGGATACAATTCAGTCCATGGCAGGAGGGCTTGTTTTCAAAGTGAAAAAAAAAAAAATCGGTGGAACTACTTGCTTAAACAATCCTCATCTGTTTGTCTTCCGTGGACTTCATGATGATCATTCTGCGAGATAATGCCGTGGACAGGTTATAATTCAGAGCGATTTCATTAGCTTTAATAATAACACTCACCTACGCTTAATCCTTCTGGAGATTTATTGCAATAGGAGGGCATAAATTGGCAAATGCCTGCAATAGGGAATGCCTGCTTATCACTCTTGCCTCTGGACTCTCAGAAAATCAAAGAAATATCACCAGACTCTTCCATCGTCTATTTCCCACTGGTGATTCTCCCTCAGCCTCCCACTGAGCAATGAACATAAGGACACCCTCTTTTGATCCAGCCGGTACTCATCATATTGACATTGTCTCGGAAACAAAATTCTCTGCTTGCTCCAAAACATATTCCTCTCCTTTGAATTAGTAGGTGGGTCCTTTTCCTAAGCATAAAAAGTTCACTAGTACAGTCTAAATCTATGCTTACCTGTGTGATTTGCCTTCAAGGAAAATAGTTTGCCTGCCTCAGCTCTCAAGAATACACTTAAAACCCTTTTTTGCTTGGTTAGGGAATGTTCCAGAAAATTGCAAGGTTTTTTTTTTTTTTTTAATAACTTTGAGTTATTTTTATTTAACAATTTCTTCTTCATCTGAAAAGAACTAATAAAAGTCTTTGTAACGAGGTAATATTTGGAAGGCTGTACCAGTTTAAGATGTTTGTCTATATTTTTAATGAGTTAAATCATTAGAAGATGAGTTTAGAAACAGAACGACTTTAGAGACTCTGCCAGCAAATATACACCATCCTAACCTGGACAAACTGCTCCCGTTATTTTACAGATTTGTTGTTTTTACTATTTGTTTGCCTTCTCCATCCCAGACAGACGCATGACTGAATCAGTAAAAGCAAAATGTCAGGTAACTAAGTTTCATGAGTGACTCAAAAGATAACATAACTTCCAAATATTCTTTCACAAAATTTTCATTTTCCCAGGTTGGTCGGTGCTTGTATTTAAAATCTTACTTTTTTTTTTTTATTTCACTTTACAAGCTAATGAGAAACCTTAGAAAAACTATGAAATGTTCTTCATTTGCAACCATCGGTACATCAGTATGAGGATCCTCTGAGCAATGATACACATTTTCTAGAATAGTCTCTCCTAATCTAATACTGGGAGAAAATCACAAAAAATCTGTTTTAAGCACTATTTGCAAATAATAAACTGCTTATTTGCAACAGTTGAATTAATAAACCAAAAAAACCAAACCAGTTGCCATCAAGTCAACTCCGACTCATGGAGACCCCACCCTGTGTCAGAGCAGAACTGTGCTCCATAGGTTTTTCAATAGATGATTTTTTCAGAAGTAGATCACCAAGCCTTTCTTCCAAGGCTCCACTGAATGGAATTGAACTGTCAGCCTTTCAGTTAGTAGCCAAGCACGTAACCGTTTGTACCACCCAGGAACTCCTAGTTGAATTAATAGGTACAGTGAAATGCAAATATCAGGTATCACAACAATTTTGCCTAATGGAGCCCAGAAAAATCAAGCTGGACCAGGGAAGAAGCACATATAAGGCTGAGTGTCTGGGACTGGCCTTTCTTTAAGGGTACTTATAGTGGTCTTAAAAATCGAGTTGGTCCATCTCCCTCCTATAAAAAAGTGAAAGATCCAAGGGAAAGCATAGCAAGTGTCGTAAGAAATGGAGGATGGATAAGTGAATGGGGGGATGGGTGCGTGAAAGGGAGGAAGGAAGAGAGGGAGGGAGGGAGGGAAGAAGGTAAGAGGGAGGGAGGAAGGGGGAGAGGGAGGAAAGGAGGGAGGGAAGAAAGTAGGAAGGGAGGGAGGAAGGGAGGAAGGAGGGAGAGAGAAAGGCTCATTGGAAGGAAATCCAATTTAGTTTTTGTAATTTCAAAAATAAAATCAAGGATAACATTAATAAAGAAAGAAAGAAAAACAGTTTTCAATAAAAGGAAATAAAGAATGGAATCCTATGTCTGCCTCAGGACAAACAGCTGCTTCCCCAGTCTCAAGCCCTAAGCACCTCAGCATCAGGCCAAGCCTTGCTCTCTGTCTCCAGAGTTCACAAAGGAGAAGAGAAAATAATTAAATGATTAAAACAGAGAGCAATGCATGAGAGGGCTGCCCCACAAGAATTAAACTGAATGAAGAGAAATCTGAAAGGTGCCAATTCAGCGTTGCCATTTAAGCTAAAGTGAGGACTAAGTGCAGCTATCCAATGAACTTATTTAATACCGAAACATCTTAGAGAAGTGTCAATGATGAGAAAAACTGCTTCTTTGGTAGCGGGTAACAGGAAAGGAGGAGGAAAGGGCTGCTTGGCTGAATTAAGTTGTAAAAATTTAAATATTTTACTAACCAGTTTATCTTTGAGAGTAGGGGTCAGTTCATTCCATTCAAAGCCCTAACCCTCCCCCTCGTTATGCCTGGCTGTAATCCAAATCCTTTGGGGCTCCTCTCCCCTCGGGTTCACATCATCGGTGGAGAAAAGACTTACCTAGACCAGGAGCCAGGTTGTGTTTATTTCTTATTTACCTTCATGCTATGCACAGCCTAGTAAAAAGACATATCAGAATTGTCCGAGAGAAAAAGAAAATCAAAACCAGCAAGTCAACCACCACAACCAAAAAAAAAAACACCACTTCTGTCAAGTTGATTCCAACTCACAGCAACCCTGTAGGACAGAGCAGAACTGCCCTATAGGGTTTCCAAGGCTATAATCTTTACAGAAGCAGACTGCCACATCTTCCTCCCAAAGAGCAGCTGGTGGGTTCGAAACGCTGCCTTTTGGTTAGCATCTGAGTGCTTTAACCTCAGCGTCACCAGGGCACAACAAGTAATATAAATACTGTTACTGATCATTAACTAAGCTGTGAGCAAAGCAAAACAGGAAAGATGATGGGAACACATTTCTCACTTGATCATTTGTCAGATTAAAAACGGAAATGTATACAAATTCTGGATTCCTCCCTCTACCTGTTCTTCACAGTCAATCAATAAGTGAAGCATGTCAGTTTTGTCTCCCTCTTTCCATCCCTCTTCTCCACTCCCACCACCATCTCACCAACTATGCCTCAGTACAGCCACCTGGACTCTTTCAGGCGTCCACTTATCAAGCTTCCTGCCTCCTGTCTCCGCATCTTCCGGTTTATCTCTCACATCTACCAATCTGTCTTAGTTTCTTACTGCTACTATGACAGAAATACACACGAAGGTGCTTTTAAAGAACAGAAATTTATCTTTTCATAGTTCAGGAGGCTAGAGGTCCAAATTCAGGGCACGGACTCTAGGGGAAGGCTCTCTCTCTGTCCACTCTGGGAGAAAATCCTCGTCTCAACTCCTTTAGCTCCAGTGTTCTTTGGTTCCATGGAGATCTCCACTTGGCTTCTATCTTACCCCATTTGTGCTTGCTTCTCTCTGTGTCTAATTTGCTCTTGTAATATCTCAAGTCATTAGATTTAACACGCCCTACACTGGTATGAACTCATTAACATAGCACAGAAAACCCTACTCCCAAATGGGATTTCACCACAGGTGTTCGGGTTAGGATTCCAACACATAAATTGAGGGAACACAATTCAATCCATAACATCATCTGATCATGTCATTGCCCAACGGGCTTTAGATTCTACATGAAGCTGCTAAGATTGGGGTACTCTTCTCCAACATATTGAGTTGTGCCAACTTGTACCAATAATTGAGTTGTGCCAAGAGTAAACTGTGGAATAAATATGGCTTTCTGAAGCTACAATTTTACTCAGAGATTTTGGACGGAAACCATTTTATCTGTATATAGTGGAGTTATTTGCAAAAGGCATATTAAACTTTATGCTGAAAGCAGAGTTTCAAACTGATTCTTCCTGGTTCACTCATAGCTGAAGAAGTGACACCAGAACAGGCCTGAATTTTTTTAAATTGGGTGAACCAGAACCATAACCAGAAAGGGAAAAATTATGGGTCAAAGCCCTGCTAGAAACTTAATCTCCCTCTTAGAAAACAAGGGCAGCATACGCATCGCATAGCAACCAAATCTCTTGCCCAACGGATTTTGAGCGGAGATGGAAACAGCAGTGACCCTCTCAAAGATGACGGCCGATGGTGCCACTTTGACTGTGTTGCCCACTTCAGTCCTGGCAATAATTCAGTCTTACACATCAGGCTCCTGAAAGGGCTCACTACACCTCTTCTAAGTCTCCCATTCCAGGTCTTCAACTCATAATTTTTCCTGTTCCAGTTATCGTTCTGGGTGAGCCAAATTTTAAAAATTCAGCTTGTCCTGGTTTGGTTTCATCAGCTATGACTGAACCTGTTCAAACCAGTTTGAAGCCCTGGTTGAAACTTGTTGCTGTTGTTTTTGTTAGATGTCGTCCAGTAGGTTCTGACTCATAGCGACCCTATGTCCAACAGAACCAAAAACTCCCCAGTGCTGCGCCATCTTGAGAATCTTTGTTATGCTTGAGCCCATTGTTGCAGCCACTGTGTCAATTCATCTTGTTGAGGGGCTTCCTCTTTTTCAATGACCCTCTATTTTACCAAGCATGATGTCCTTCTCCAGGAACTGATTCCTCCTGATAACATGTCTTGCCATCCTTGCTTCTAAGGAACATTCTTGTTGTGCTTCTTCCAAGACAGATTTATTCGTTCTTGGCAGTCCATGGTATATTCAGTATTCTTCACCAACACCACTATTCAAAGGCATCAATTCTTCTTCAGTCTTCCTTAGTCATTGTCTAGCTTTTGCATGCATATGAGGCAGTTGAAAATACCATGGGCTGGGTTAGACGCAAGTCAGTCCTTAAAGTGACATCTTTGCTTTTTAACACTTTAAAGAAGTGTTTGGCAGCAGATTTGCTCAATGCAATGCATCTTTTGATTTCTTGACTGCTGCTTCCATGGGTGTTGATTGTGGATCCAAGTAAAACGAAATCCTTGACAACTTCAATCTTTTCTCCGTATATCATGATGTTGCTTATTGGCCTAGTTGTGAGAATTTTTGTTTCCTTTATGTTGAGGTGTAATCCATACTGAAGGCTGTGGTCTCTGATCTTCATCAGTAAGTGCTTTAAGTCCTCTTCATGTTCAGCAAGCAAGGTTGTGCTGTCTGCATAACACAGGTTGTTAAAGAGTCTTCCTCCAATACTGATGCCCCCATTCGTTGTCATATAGTCCAGCTTCTCAGATTATTTGCTTAATATACAGATTGAATAAGCATGGTGAAAGGATACAACACTGATGTACACTTTTCTTGACTTTAAATCACACAGTATTCCGTTGTTCTGTTCGAACAACTACCTCTTGATCCATGTACAGTTTCCTCATGAGCACAATTAAGTGTTCTGGAATTCTCATTCTTCACAATGTTATCCATAATTTGTTATCCGAGTCCTCTTCTGAATCTGGCTTGAATTTCTGGCAGTTCCCTGTCAATATATTTCTGCAGCCAATTTTGAATGATCTTCAGCAAAATTTTACTTGTGTGTGGTTTAATGATATTGTTCGATAATTTCCACATTCGGTTGGATCACCTTTCTTGAGAATAGGCATGAATATGGATCTCTTCCAGTGGCTTGTCAAGGTAGCCATCTTCCAAATTTCTGGGCATAGATGAGTGAGTATTTCCAGCACTGCATCCATTTGCTGAAACACCTCAATTGGTATTCCGTCTATTCCTGGAGGCTTGTTTTTCGCCAGAGTCTCCAGGGCAGCTTGGACTTCTTCCTTCAGTACCATTGGTTCCTGATCATATGCTACCTCCTGAAATGGTTGAATGTTGACCAATTCTTTTTGGTATAGTGACTCTATAATGATTCTGTATTCCTTCCATCTTCTTTTGATGCTTCCTCCGTCATTCAATATTTTCCCCATAGAATCCTTCAGTACTGCAACTCGAAGCTTGAATTTTTTCTTCAGTTCTTTCAGCTTGAGAAATGCCAAATGTGTTCTTCCCTTTTGTTTTTCTATCTCCAGGTCTTTGCACATGTCATTATAACACTTTGCTTTGTCTTCTCTAGCCTCCCTTTGAAATCTTCTGTTCAGCTCTTTTACTTCATCATTTTTTCCTTTCGCTTTAGCTACTCAATGATATTCAAGAGCAAGTTTCAGAGTCTCTTCTGACATCCATTTTGGTCTTTTCTTTCTTTCCTGTCTTTTTAATGACTTCTTTCTTGCTTCATGTATGATGTCCTTGATGTCATTACACAACTCATCTGGTCTTCGGTCATTAGTGTTCAACACCAAAATTTATTCTTCAGGTGGTCTCTAAATTCAGGTGGGATATGCTCAAGTTCGTACTTTGGCTCCTGTGGACTTGTTCTAATCTTCTTCAGTTTCAGCTCGAGCTTGCATATGAGCAATTGATGGTCTGTTCTGCAGTCGGCCCCTGGCCTTGTTCTGACCAATAATATTGAGCTTTTCCATCGTCTCTTTCCACAAATGTAGTCAATTTGATTCCTGTGTATTCCATCTGGAGAGGTCCACGTGTATCATCGCTGTTTAGGTTGAAACCTAAGACTTTAAAATAATGTACCTGTATAGCGACTTTGGACTCAGCTCTCAGAGTGTGTTTACTATCCTGTGCTGTGAGGATATTTCAGAGAAAGCATTCAAGAAGGTCTGGATAAGACAAAAAACTGAACTCTTTGTTCGTGTCCTTTTACACACCAGTCTCACTTATGGAAATTTATCCTAGGGAAATCATTCAGTCATATGCCAAAGATATACATAAAATATACATATTCATCACAGTATTGATTATAATAGGAAAAAGTTGTAATAACTAACTACAGCTCATTTTGGTCTGAGCATGCAATGGAATACCTCGTATAATTTTATAAGATGTTTCAGAAATGTTTAAATTGACATAAAAATATGTTTGGAATATATCATTAAGTGAAAAGGCTAATTCAAAAAGTATTTTATCATGCATGCACAGAAGAACAAGTATTAAGGAATAAAATTGATTGTCTTTGGGTGGAAGGAATGGCTGGTAATTTTTTTGTCATTTATGCTTGTCTGTGTTTTCTATAATGAACATTTTAGAAAATATTATTGCTTTTATAATAGAGAAAAGAAATGAAAAGAATTCCCTTTCAATGGGGAGGATGGCGGGGAAGAAACTCTAACTTTTTTGCATAAGAGACTCATCATTCATGATCTAGCCCCTGCCTACCTTTCCTCAGCTTCACTTCCTGCCACTTCCACGCTGGTCCTTTATCTGACAATAATACTGCCATAACTCTGTAACCTCTCAAACAGGTGATGCTGTCTCATAATTCTATACTTTTCATGTGCTTTCTCCTGCCTGACATGTCCTTCTTTAGCTTTCCTATTTGACAAACAACTTTTCTTCCCATTGGGCGTTTCTTCCCCTTGGCTTCCCATTGGGCCTTCACCTAGAGAGAGAACATTCTGGCCACAGGATTCAATTGCCTGATTCACTCACAATTGAAAAAAAAAAAAAAGTTGCCATGAAGTTGATTCCAACTCATGGCAACCCCATATGTGTCAGAGTAGAACTGTGCTTCATAGGGTTTTCAATGGCTGATGTTTTCAAAGCAGATCTCCAGGCCTTTCTTCCAGGTGCCACTGGGTAGACTCAAACTTCCAAGCAGATTATTAACCATTTGCCCCACCAGGGCCCCTCCCTTCACAATAACACCCCTCAATGTAAATTAATAAATACTTCTACTTTTATAAATCAGCATTCATTTGCTTGGTCAAGGTAAGCCACCCCTGATAGAGCCATTCTAGAAGTCTCAACAAATCAGGGGCTTAGTTTACACAGGCAATGCCCAGGTTCTCTATCATGGGTAAAATCAGCAAATGCATCCTGTGAGCCTTCTTGAAACAGCCTCTCAACAATCCCTGCCAACAAACCACCCAGTATCATTCTTTGGGGCAGGCTGAAGCCCCAGTTTTCCACGACTGTTGTGGAAAATCCCTATAGCTGAATTATTTGAGTAAGCCAGAAAGCTTCACTCCAATTGTGTCAACAACAGAGATTTCATCAAACTACAGATCAGGGAGGGAATGACTATGTCCAAAGATAAGTCCAAGTACTTTCATTCACACTCAACATACAGTTTTGTGCACTTTGTGCAAGGTAGTGTGTGTGTGTTAGGTGTGTATGTATTGGGTGTGTAAGGAAGTGTGTGTATGTTAGGTGTGTATGTATTGTATGCGTGAGGCAGTGGCTGTGATGTGTGTGTCAGGCAGTGTGTGTGTTAGGTGTATATGTATTGTGTGTGAGGCAGTGTGTGTGTGTCGAGTATGTATGTATTGTATGTGTGAGGCAGTGGATGTGATGTGTGTGTGAGGCAGTGTGTG
This sequence comes from Trichechus manatus latirostris, assembly GCF_000243295.1. NCBI lineage: Eukaryota > Metazoa > Chordata > Mammalia > Sirenia > Trichechidae > Trichechus > Trichechus manatus. Next base: position 10,621,556 of record NW_004443967.1, on the reverse strand, counting down.
CGTGTTAGGTGTGTATGTGTTATGTACATAAGGCAGTGTGTGTGTCTGTTAGGTGTGTATATATATTGTGTGTGTGAGGTGGTGTGAGTGTGTGTGTGTGAGGCAGTGTGTGTGTGTATGTGTATTGTGTGTGGCATATGGATAAAGAAAACACAGTTTATGTCCTCAGTGTGGCTTATTCAACCTGACATCGTGGCCTCTTCGGTGAAGAACCACATTTCTTAGACGATTTTTCATTTACCAAGTGTCATGGTTTGAATTATGTCCCCCAAAAAATGTTATCAGTTTGGCTAGGCAATGATTCCTGGTACTGTGTGATTTTCCTGTATGTTGTAAACCTGCCTCTATGATTTTAATGAGGGAGGATGGGTGGTAGTTGTGTTAGTAAGGCAGGACCTGATCTACAAGACTGGATTGTGTCCTGAGGCAATCTCTTGAGATATAAAAGACAGAAGTGAGCAGTGAGACAGGGGGACCTCATACCGTC
>NW_004443967.1:10618792-10620848 GCF_000243295.1 Trichechus manatus latirostris | reverse complement strand
AGAGAGAAAAAGCCTTCCCCTGGAGCTGACGCCCTGAATTGGGACTTTTAGCCTACTTTGACTGTGAGGAAATAAATTTCTCTTCGTTAAAACCATCCACTTGTGGTATTTCTATTATGGCAGCACTGGATGACTAAGACACCAAGCCACCTCCAATTGCAAATATAAATGGAAGAGAAAAAAAATATGACAGGAGCAGATACTGAGCAAGAATCCTGACAAGTCTTAGTTTCAGGGAACTGGCAGACACTACATCAACATCCAGGCCCCCGCCCATCCTGGTCAGAAATATTATTTCTAAAGTGAGATCACTCTAATATATGATGCTAGAGGGAAAGTCGGCAACAAACCGCCTGCCTTGAGTAATTATCTTCAACCAGACATGCGCCTGGCCTTTAGTGGTCTGCTATGTTTTGCTTTGAGAAGTAGTGTACTGTCTAAGGATATCTCCTGCTTTTAGAATGAATTTTTAATTCATCTTCAGAAAGGAACCTGAGTCAGCACAGTTCACATTCTTGACCGCTTTGGTGAAGAGAAAAATGGCAACAACAGAAGCACATTTCTCTAGTCGAAAGATCCAAAGGTAAAGATAAAATAAATAAGATAAAACCCAGAGACGGGCTTCTTCTTTTTGCCAGACATAAGGACCGATTTGAAGCCTCTGCCCCAAAATAGTTTCTGCCAAGTGTGACAGTGAACCCAAGCTTACATCCAAGTTAACAGCCTATGTCACAAATGTTCAGTCCCACTTGAGCAAGGAAAAGCAATGAATGGTGATGATTATGGAGAAGCTATGTTCATGGCCTGGTCTCCTGTTGTCTCTATTGCATCTGCCTCAAGAAGGATGGGCATTAAAACATCTTCAATCTCACTAGTAATCATGAACACGCAAATTAACACAGAGAGGTATTCTTTTTCACCGGTCAGACTGGCACAGGTTTTTAAAATGCTATTACCTAGTGTTGACAAGGGTGTAGGGGAGCAAACACTGATGCTCTGCTGGAGGCAGCGAACGTGGGTACAGCTTTTTGGAAGACAATGCGTCGACATGCATCATAAGGCTTAAAGTTTTATTTCCTGAATCAGCTTGGGTTTTGTTTGTTTGTTTTTGGATGAGAAAACAGCAAACCCAACCCTAATGACTTGAACAGTAAGGAAACTCATTATCTCACAGTACAAGAAGTGTGGCAGTAAGAAGCCTCAGGACTAGACAATTCACAAACACGGTGGCATCATCAAATACCCAGGTTCTGGCCATTTTTCTGCTCTGCCAACCTAGCTTGTTGACTCATTCACTTCACAGACACAGGATGGCCTCTGGCAGCAGGTTTTCACACACTAACATCCAAAGGCAAAAAAAAAAAAAAAAAGAAGCAAAACACACCTCTTTTTTGTATCATCTTGAGATATAGGACGTCTTTTCCCAAAGCTCTCTAGCAGGCTGCCCCATCTGCCATTTCACTGGCCTAAATCAGTAGTTCTCAAAATATGATTCTTGGACGGGCAGCATCAGCATCACCTGGGAACTTCTAAAAATGCAAAATCTCAGTTCTCCTGAATGAGGAACTCCAGAGTGAGGCTAATTCTGACGCTCAGGTTTGAGAACTACTGGCTTAAGCCAATCAGTTGACAAGGGGAATAAAATGACCACAGTTGGCTTCAGACCAGTCATGATCCAGTGAATCCCTCAGGCTGGGGTTGAGGGCTCCTCTCCTGAGCACAAGGCTCAGCCTTTCTGACATCCAGCGTACCTGCCCACCTGCACACTGAGCCCTAACATGCTGCATTCTGTAGCAGCTAGGATGGTTTTCAGCTGTGGGGACAGAATGCCTAACTCAAAATATCTTCAACAATAAAGGAGTTTATTGACTCATAATAAAAAGTGTGAGGGTAAGATGCGTAAGCGTTAATTCAAATGTTTTACTTCTCAATAAAGTTGGAGGACTCACACTACCTGACTTCAGAACCTACTATACGGCTACAGTAGTCAAAACAGCCTGGTACTGGTACAACGACAGATACATTGACCAATGGAACAGAAGTGAGAACCCAGATG
>NW_004443967.1:10613577-10614980 GCF_000243295.1 Trichechus manatus latirostris | reverse complement strand
GCAATTGAAAATACCATGGGTTGGGTCAGGCACACAATAGTCCTTAAAGTCACACTTTCTCTTTTTAACACTTTAAAGAGGTCTTTGGCAGCAGACTTGCCCGATGCAGTATGTTATTTAATTTCTTAACTGCTGCTTCCATGGGTGTTGATTGTGGATCCAAGTAAAATGAAACCCTTGACAACTTCAATCTTTTCTCCATTCATCATGATGTTGCTTATTGGTCCAGTTGTGAGGATGTTTGCGTTCTTTACGATGAGGTGTAATCCATACTCAAGGCTGTAATCTTTGATCTTCATCGGTAAGGACTTCAAGTCCTCTTTGCTAAATGTTTGTTTTTCTAAGCTGCCGAATTTTGGGATAATCTGTGATACAACATTAGATAACTAACAGAGACCCCTAGCGCCATTGCTTGGGCTCCAGAAGCACAAGCTTTCGGTTTTACTTTACACCCGTTTCTTCTTCACAGGACATGTATGATTCCCCAATAGGGGTAGGTTAGGGACAATTTAACCCGTTTTCTTTCCACATTCAGGCCCTATTAACTGATTCTGGTCCACTGTGTGGCAAATCACTTCCTCTCTTATGTTGAGTAGTTTTATTTAGATGCCCCAGCGTCCCTTCCTGCCTCTAATGTCTATCGCCTCATCTTGCTCTTTGCTGTTCTCATTCTAACAGGGATCTACTGGAAGGAGACTCTGCCTCCCATACCAGTGACCCTAATAGAAGAAATTTCTAGCAGAATATCAAGGGTGGAGGAAAAGTAGGAAAACTTAAGATTCAGGGGCAAGCTCGGCAGTAGCCATCAAATCTCACTTCAGAAGAAAGGTAATTTTACCTGTGGTGGAGACTACCTGCTCCGAAATCAGCATTTTCTGGAACTTCACAGAAAATTGACATCATCTTTCCTGCAGGCAACTCAGTTCCTCTGACACAGCCAAGACATTCTGCTTGGAGTAGAGGTGGTCAATGACTCTAGGCCTGTGTCACTGTAATGTGCCCGTAGAAGCTTCTGATGGATGGGTGCCCAGCAGGGTCAGAGGTACCATGGGAAAATGAAGCCAGTCCAGCAGAGGCTTATACCTGTAAACTCCGGGAGCTACACTGGGTGCCCAGGCTGAAATTCAGACCTTAAGCTACTGTTCCTTGAATGTGGTAAAAGAACCACCCAAAAGTGCTTGTTAAAAACCCAGCTTAGTTCAGCCCCATCTATGGTCCACTGACTGAATCTCTCGGGTAAATATCTGCATTTTTAGAAGACTCTGAGGCAAATATGATACACCCTAAATTTTGAGAACTAAAGCTTTTTCTAAATTGAGGTGTGATTTACATACAATAAAATTCACAGATCTTTGACAATTGAGTGATTTTTGACAATTGTATACACCTGTGAAACCACCCCC
>NW_004443967.1:10610806-10611991 GCF_000243295.1 Trichechus manatus latirostris | reverse complement strand
TAGCGACACTCTGGGCTCAGACAAGCAAACTCAGCACCTCCAGCAAGGGCGGCTGTTATAAATGGCATGTTTTCCCATTATACTTTCTAACTAATGTATTGCTGGCATATTGGAAAGCAATATTGATACAAAATATTGATTTTGTACCTGGCCACTTCATTGAATGACTTGTCTTATTAGTTCTAATAGCTTTCCAGTTAATTTACCCAGGTTTTCTAAATCCATAACATCTTCTGAAAATAAGGAAACTTTTATTTTTTTTCCTTTCCAATTCTTATAACTTTTTTCAAGTTTCTCATCTTATCACTTTGACTATTATTTAATTATTCCAAGGTTTGTTAGAATGAAAATATCATTGTTGAATTTTTTTTTTTACCAACCTTGAGAATGATGGATTTGGGAATACAGCAGCTACAATCAGAGTAATCAGCAAAGAGGTCACATCAGTAGTTTGCATGTGATGTGATATTGAATGACTGATGATGACTGAGAAAACAGAGAAGGGACTTAGCTGAGACATATTTTTGATGAAAAAATGTTGCATTGTGATATGAGGATTTAAAAACAATGTAGAGCTCCCAAAGCTGGTAGCTTAATTGACAATAACCATGCAAAGAACTGTATTTTTAATCAACCCTGCTATTCCTTATAACTTATTCATCTTAAAAGAGGTGAGAAGAAATTAATATGCATCTCATTTCGTGACAGATTTATGATGGAGGATTCAAGACAAATTAGCAAAATAGTCTTATTTTCTACTGTATGTCCATGATGCGACCCTTAATCAAGCGATAAGCAAAACGTGTTTTAATAATTAACAGTTGATCTTGATTAGCCCAGTTTACTAAGCAACCTTCCTTTTCCTCTGGATCTCAGATGCACAGAATTAGCGTGATAACTCCCTCAAGTCAGCTCGTGGTAGAGTAGCATCAAGAATCCACGGACAGCCCTATTTTTATCTCTAATACTGTATTTCAAAATTCTGTTTATTTTTGTCCCCTTCACCCCTGTTCCTAATCCCTTTCCCATTCAACTATATGAACACACTCCCATGTATTTCATGTAGAGCTGCCCTCTATGACTTTATTTACGTACAGCAACATCCTTAACAATACTTATTAGCATGGGTTTTTTTTTTTTCTACAGATAGGTTGTGCTGGATATTTCATTTGGCTTTTTACTTTT
>NW_004443967.1:10604761-10610226 GCF_000243295.1 Trichechus manatus latirostris | reverse complement strand
CTAAAAACTTTGGTCTCTATGCGTTTGCCTGTTCTAAATATTTTATATAAATGAGGTTATACGTATTTGTCCCTTTATGTCTGGTTTATTTCACTTCGCCTAATGTTTTCAAGGTTTACCCATGTCACAGCATGTAGCAGAATTTTCTTTCTCTTTATGGCTGAATAATATTACAGTGCATGTATATACCAGACTTTTTTTTTTTTTTGGTCCATTCATTGGTTGATGGACATCTGGGTTGTTTCCACCTTTTGCCTATTGTGAATAAGTTCTGCAGTGAGCGTTGGTGTCTTCAGCAACTTTTTAAAATTCAACATGATGTACATGAGATTCCTTCCTGTGGCTGCTGATAACTGTTGTGTATTCATTTTCCTATCTGAGCATGGTTCATCCATTCTCCATTCTCCGACATTTGGGTTGTTGCCAGTTCTTTACTACTGTATTACAAACATAGCTGCTATGAACATTCTCAAGCATACATGCAAACATGTCTCTATGTCCCAAAGAGGAATTGCTGTGTGTGAAGTTTACATACTTTCAAATAATGCCAAATTGTTGTCTCCCACCAACAGAGCAGAAGCGCTCCAGTGGCTCCATCCCCTTCAGTGCTTGATGCTATCAGCCTTAAACTTGTGCCAATCTTGCAGTTGTAAAAGAAGGCTTTTATTTGCCTTTTCTTGATAACCAATGAACTTGAGAATTTTTTCATACATGTGTTGGCCATTTGGTGAAGTGCTTCTTCAAGTCCTTAGCCTATTTTTTTCTGTCGGAGTTTTTTGTTCTTTGCTTGATTAAAAGGTAGATGATTATTTTTATTTGCTGTATGATATTCCATTTTATGCATTTACCACATTTGTCCATTCCTCTTACTGCTGGCTGTTTAGGTTATTTCCAACCCTTGGCTATTAAAAACAATGCTGTAATAAACATTGTACAAGCCTTTTTGTGTATGTGCTAAATTTCCCTTGAATATATATCCGGGGTAGAATTCCTAGGTCTTAGGGTAGGTGGATATTCAATTTCCCTACCAGTTGACAATTTGTTCTCCAAAACAGCAGTACCAATTTACTATCCCACTATAAATTGATGAAGTTTTCCATGTTTTCCAGCACTTGCTACCACAAAGCGACTTTAGGTGGCCTGCTCATTTGGTCTGTGAATAATCCCGGAGGGCAGACCATTTAAAAGAAGTAAAATTTTTCTAGTACTTTACAGTTTGCAAAGCACTTTCATCTGCATTATCTATCTCATTTTATGTGCAAATCCTGTCACTTATTCCCTTGCAAGTCACCCCCAATCAAAAACCAGCATGAATCCAGTGTTTCTATGTGCAGCTTTACACATCCATGTAAATCCAGGGGTCTTGCCCGTCTGAGTACTCCAAAAAACATTTTTCAAACTCTGTTCAGTCATGAACTGGTCTTTATTCCACACCCCGGAGAGGAGGGTAAAGCCAGAGATTATTCTTTTTTGTTGAGGTCCTCAGGAGGGAGGGCTAGGCTCTGTCATCCTCTCTCCATGGACTCTGCCTCCTCCCAAGCCACAAAACGTAGGGCATTCCTTCAATATACCAAACAGTTGCCGTTGAGTCAATTTTGGCTCATGGCAACTCCATGAATGTCAGAGTAGAACTGCACTCCCTAGGGTTTTCAATGGCTGATTTTCCAGAAGTAGATTGCCAGGCCTTTCTTCTGAGGTGCATCTGGGTAGACCGGAACCTCCAACTTTTTGGTTAGTAGCAGAGCACATTAACCATTTACACCACCCAGAGACTGCTCCTCAAACATAGAAAGGGACTTTGGATGCTGGTCAACCAAAGTGAATGACAAGTGTCTGACATGATTAAAAATAGCAGGTCAGTTAAGGACACAGCGCTTTTGTCATTTCTCCCTAAACATAACCTTTCCCCTTCTTGTTTTCCTCATCCAGTGTCTGGTGATGGCTTTGGGATAGAGAATGAACCACGATGTCATAATCACTCAGCCGCTCTTACCAATGGCCGTTCACTCACAAGCTGTTATTTTTCTAGAGGTCTGTGACTGTGTTCCTTGTGTTGGCAATATGTCATCCTAATGATTTTAACAGTAATCAGTTATGACTCAGTTCCCGAAGCAAGGCATATGGCATCCCTTTTCAATCCCTAGTGAATCAAAGTTGTTGTAATGAATACCAGCTTCATCAATAACATTAGAAAATGCAGAATGGTGGTCGGTAGTCCCTGTCATCTCTTTCTGTAATCTTTGTACTCCATCATTTTGAGTAATATTTGGTAGATTTAGTCCCCTTTTTATTTACAAAATGCTCATGCATGTCTGCCTGAATGATAACTTCCAGATTCTCATTTCACTAATAATTTTTGAATGTCTATGCTTGGCCTTTTCATGCAACAAAACTATTATTTGTAACTGAGACAACTTGAGCTGTGGAAAGTAAAGTAATTTGGTCAAAGTCACAGGGGTGGGTCCAGGATTTATAACTCCAGACTTAGAACTCAAAATCTAGTTTTCTTTCTACTAAGCCACACGGTATCTTTGCTACAGTGTTTTTCTTTTCTTATAATTTTCAGACAGAATTCTTGAATCTTTCTTGAACCTTCTTTATAACTCTAAAGAAATTTGGATGGTATTACTTCGTCTACCATATTTGAACCTCCATGCAGTGAAAAGTCAAGCCAACATTTCACATGGCATCTTGTTAATTACTCTGAGCTACAGAATGGAAGTTACCAAACTCAACCAGCTCCCGCTCTCTGGTTGTGGGCGGGCAGATGTCCGTGTCAACCAATTACCATACCTGACATTTTCACCCCCTTTTCTCTGTGAGATGGAATAAATATCAATACATCTGAGCCTCTGGATTTCTAGCTACAGATGTTTGGATTTATAGATTTATGTATTTTGATATTTTAGGAATCTGTCTGGGGTGGGTGAGAATACCCTATTTCCAGGTTTCAGATTTCAATCCTCTGATAGGAATTTGGTTTTCAGAGCAGTGTTGCAAACTGAAGTAATTATGATTCAGATTCAGCTGTGGCCTATAAAATAACAGACTATAAAAGAATATGATGAATCATTTAAGATTAAAGAGTCCAGGGACAGGCACACTTAAATGTCATAAAGTTGTCATTGTAACAAGTGAGTTCTCTGAATTCAGTCTTCCAGGTCTTTGTGCCTTTAGAATTGCTATCCCACTGCCTGGAAAGCAGCCCACCTCCTGTCCCTCTCCACCTTCCATCTGCCTGGAAAACTCCCAGCTCTGAAGGCACGTCCTCATGAGTGACACCTCACAGCTAGCCCCTTGTGATAGTCACTCCCTCCTCCCACAGCAACATGTGCATTCATTCATTCATTCATTCATCCAGCAAATATTCACTGAGGCTCCACCATGTGCCAGGTACCACTCTAGGCCCTGGGATACATCCACGAACCGACAGACAAAAATCCCTGCAGCGTGGAGGTGATGTTGCAAGTGGGAACAACAGTCCATAAACATAAATGACATATAGTTGGCTGGGCAGTGACAAGTATCATGGGGGAAAATGGAGCAGGAAAACATGGATCTAGAGCCCCAAGGTAGGAAACAGGCTTCCAATTTAAAATGAGGGTCCGGGTACTCCTCATTGAATAGGGGACATTTGAGCCGAGTTGAAGGAGAGGAGGGAGTTACCCATGTGAGGGAGGGACATTCCAGGACAAGAAGCAGACAGTGACGAGGCTTAAGGCATAAGGCCCACTTGACTGGACAGAGTGGAAGAGCTGGCGAGCAGGATGTGGTGCTCTGCAAGGCAATGGGATCAGGCCACAGGCCACCTGTTGGTCCATTCTATGGACACTGGGTTTTTATGACATGTGAAATGGGGAAACAGCAGAGGATTTTGAGCAGAGGAGGTCAGATTCAGAATATGTTGGAAGTACAGTCAACCGGACCTCCTGACTGAGAGATTATGAAATATAAGGAAGAGATAGAAATTCCACTATGACAGGCCTGATTACACTGTGTCATAGATATTGTTTATGCAGCTTTCTCTTCCTGGACCAGGAGCTCAGCGAGGGCAGAATCTGTGCCATATGTCTTTGGATTTCCAGAGTCTTGTCTAGGGCAGGACACCCAAGCAAGGATGGCTATAATGTGCTGAGCCTGATAGACTGAAGGAATATGTCTCTGTCATGAGTCTTACTAGCGTCAGGAAAGCTGACACCATCCAGCCCCGCCAGCTCCCTCTCACCAGGATGGGTACTCACCAGACATCTTTCCCTGGTATGGGTGTGCGAAGGGGTAGCTACTAAGGACCTCTGTATTCAAGGATGTGGTGGCAGATGGAACCAACTTTTTATATTTGCTGATATCTAGGGAGAGAAATCTGTCTTTTTCAGAGTGTTACAATTGGAATTATTTAGAGCCAAGAAATTTCCCGAATGCCTAGTTTCAACCTAAAAGGCTGGCTGTTTAGGGCCGACTGAGAACTCGAGGATGGTGTTAATGCTGGGTGGGGCCGCACCAAGAAGCCCCCAACTGCCGCGAGAAGCCCTTCTCTGTCTACCTCAGCCCACTGAAAGCAGAGGTGTCAGGATGAATTATAGCTCCACATGGGTGCCGGACATTTCCTGTGACCCTGCTTCTGTCAGTTCTGCTGAAGATCACTGACTATGAGGGCACTGCAAAGACACTATTGGGAGCAGCATCAATACAAGCACCTGAAAAGTGTATTTTTCAGAGACTAGAGTACAACAGCTGAAAACTGGAATGAATATGGACATGGCTGTGGCCTGACTGGAAAGGTTGCTCCTGCACACCGACCCCCAGACCTGTCTGAAAGGGGGTCCACAGCCAGGACTGGATTATCCAATAAGAAAATGAAGGACATGCCCAGGGCCCCAGCAAAGCAGGCCACCCAGAGAAAGAGAAGAAATCAGCAAATCCAGCAAGAAGCCATTTTCATTTCCTCATTTATATAAGCTTTTTTCCATTTTGGAAAATGAAATATTTTATGGTTTAATGTTTGTCTGGCTCTGAATTCCACATGCTGGTGACATGGTGACCTTTCTAGTGGGTGGGTCTCTGCCCTGGCACCATCAACTTTCCTGGAGGTGTTTCTCAAAGCTGCATTCTGGGCACAAGAAGTAAAACCTCTTTTTTTCTTGAAGGGCAAGCTTTTCTATATGTCAGATTCTACAAAGTTACTTTGGACTCGCTTGCTTGGGACATGTCACCAGGAAAGACCAATCACTAGTAAAGGACATTGTGTTTGTAAAGTAGAAGGTCAGTGAAAACGAGGAAAACCCTCAATGAGAAGGATTGATACAATAGTTACAACAATGGGCTCAAACGTAGCAGTGATCATGAAGATGGCGCAGGGCCGGGCAACATTTCAGTTCTTTTATACATAAGGTTGTCATGAGTCAGAGCCAACTCAATGGCAGCTAATAACGACAACAAAGTTGCCAAAGTCCAAGGAGTGTTTGCGG
>NW_004443967.1:10601389-10602948 GCF_000243295.1 Trichechus manatus latirostris | reverse complement strand
CCAGGTAGCTGTCTTCCGAATTTCTTGGCATAGATGAGTGAGCACTTTTGTGCTGCATCTGTTTGTTGAAACATCTCAGTTGTCATGTGACATGGGACCAGTCTTTCACCCTTATTCTGGATGATGAGTTTTCTGAAGAGCTGAAACCATGTCTTCCATGTCTTTGTATCCCATGCAGTATCAATCCCCTTTTGCACATAGTAGTTACTCTAGAATAATTTTCATTCAGGAACATTAATATGCATTCAGTAAACTTTCCCCTAAAACTGGGGAATACAGAGCCAAGTCAAACAAGGTCTACTACCTCCAGAAGCTTAGGAGGTTAACTCTGATGAGAGCATATATCACAGTGTTGATTCCAAAGACATTATGTGTAGGTCACTCTGAAAGGCCAAAGCGATGGACCCAGAAATTAAGTTAGTTAAGTGCAAGGTGGTACTTTAAACAAATTGCAATTAAAACGTCACTGGCTCCTTGAAGAATCGCCTTCCAGAAGTACTCTTCCAGGCCCTCGGACATCCTGGCACTCTGTAACAAAATGCCTTTGAGATGACATATATCATTACTAAGCCATTCCTTTCTCATTTATTTTCCTCATTACCATCGTTAAGAAATTGAACAGGGAAGGCTTCTGAAGCAGAGACAATGACTTCTGAATCCTTTACACCAGTTGTAAAGAGCTACCCCTTTATGACAGTCCAATTTGTTTGCATTTCTCCTCTAACAAGCCCGAAGAAAAGTTAGGTTGTAATTTTTTAAAGTGTCTTAAAACTTTTGTGAGCCTCATTAATAACAGCACCGAGCACTAGGTTCGGGTTGGCACCTGTTAAGCCCATCGGGGCAGAAGCTGCAGCTCTCATAACACCCGATTATGCTGCCTAATGAGGCCCATTAATCAGTCCTTGTAGCTTGGGGGAATGCCAGAGAAGGATCTATTGACCTTTGGAGCAGGCTGCACAGTTACTGTCATATTTTGTGTGTCAAATTTCTAACAAAGCTAAGTTGTGGTTAGGGTCTTCACTCATATTTTACTTTTGTTGTTGTCGTTAAGTGCCGTTGAGTTGATTTCAACTCATAGTGACCCCATGTGACAGAGCAGAACTCCACCAGAAGGTTTCCTAGGCTGTAATCTTTATAAGAGCAGATCGCCAGGTCTTTTCTCCTGCAGAACCACTGGTGGGTTCGAACAGCCAACCGTTCAGTTAGCAACTGAGTGCTTAACCATTGCACTACCAGGGCTCTTCATATCTTACTAACAGTATGCTATGTTTTTATTGCCCATCCCTCCCCCATTATTTTAGTAGGACGATGAGTACTTGGGACAAAGAGCCTGAACTTCTGCTTTGGATCCTTTTGGATAGGCTCAGTTGTCTATTTTTCTCTAGGGTTGAGGCCAAGATCAAGTGAGTTAATGTATATAAGAGTGTCCTGTATGGTGATTGGCAGATAGTAGGGGATCAGTTGATAGTGGTTCACTCATCTCTGAATGAAATCTTCTATAATTTCCATCAGCTACTCTTTGCCAAATCTGTGGCTTGGTCAGATTGGGGAAATAAATT
>NW_004443967.1:10571315-10599701 GCF_000243295.1 Trichechus manatus latirostris | reverse complement strand
CATCCAGTATAGGTAGACTTTCTGGCAAGGCTCTGGATCCTGCAGCTGGCTCCTCTTCATCTGACCTCTAGTTCTTGGGACTCGAGTTAGCAGCTTGCTTGCTGATCTTGGGATTCGTCAGCCTCCATGGTCTGAATCTTGGGTTCACCAGCCCTTGCAGTTACGTGAGTTGGGAGAAGAACAGCTCCAGCTTGACCCAAGGACTTGGGACTTTTCAGCCTCTACAACTGCATGAGCCATTTCCTTGATATAAATCTCTCTCTCTATGTGTATATACATATATATGCTTCACTGATTTTGCTTCTCTAGAGAACCCAGCCTAAGACAGTCATGTACAAAAAAAGAAAAATGTTCACTGTAGCATTATTTCTAACAGTGAAAAACAAAAACCAATTTAAAATCCCATTGATAGGAGAATGGAAAAATAAACTGTCATTTCTTTGTATAACAAAAACTGCATAGAATTTCAAATGTATGAACAAGAGCTACATCAACGTGAATAAATCTCAAAATGTCAGTAAAATAAAAAAGTTGCAAAAATGATATGCACAGTAGGATAGCATTTATGCAAAGTTAAAAAAAACAGGTGAGATTAATTAGTTCAAGCATCAGAATGACATATACCAACTTTATGACAGAAGTTACTCTGTAGAGAGAAGGGAAGGAATAGGATGAAGTGGAGGGGAGAGGGTCCCACAGAGGGTTCTACACAGATCTGCATTGTTTTCTTTCTTACAAAAAAAAAATAGATCTGTAACAAATATGGCAAAACATTAAGATTTGTTAAAGTTGGACGGTGAGTCTGTTATGTTGGTGTTGTTAGTGGCTGTCTAGTTGATTCTGACTCATGGTGACCCCATGTGTGTCAGAGTGGAACTGTGCTCCATAGGGTTTTCAAGGCTGTGAACTTTCCGAAGTGGATTTCCAGGCCTGTCTTCCAAGGCACCTCTAGGTGCATTAGACTGCCAATCTTACAGCTACTGGTTGAGCAGTCAACCATTTACAACACCCAGGGATGCCAAATATGTTATATTATTCTGTATTTAAAATATTTCATATTTTTTAAAAATAATACAAAATCAAAAAGTGAAGTAATTTGCTTACGATTCCAAGATAAGTCACGCTGAGATTTGAGCTCCAGCTCCCAAGCCTGGCTACAAACCTCAGTCTACCGCCTCTCATTTCAGTCATCTGTTCGTTAAAACCCTGGAAAATTAAGCTAATCCCATTTAAAGTATGCTCACTCAGACCTCTGAATTAAACATAAATAAAATGTTGATCTTATTTCAAAACTTCGATTGCTGTTGATAATAATTAATTACATTCTGAGTTCTCTCAAGTTCTTCATATGACAGGTCTTACATTAATGACAAAGATCTTATAGATAAACTTCCGGAAGCAATAAAAAGCCTGGAGAAGGAAAGGCTAGTAAGTCTTTTGAGCTATGAGTTGTCTTGTTCATTTAAAATACCAAAGAAAAGAAAATCAATATGAAGGTCCTAAGACATACAACTTGGTCAGCTAAATATAAAGTAGAAGCCGTTCTTAATTAAACAATTTGTATGCACTGATGGGTTTATTTCATCTTCTAAGAAACATAGTTTTCCGCTTTCAATTGCAACAGCATAGGACCGAAACCAGTATCTTTTGTATTTAAGGATGAGAAAGATGAAGATCAAAGATTTGACTTTTCAAAAAGAAACAAGCCAAAGATATAAGGCATCTATGCTGATGGGGGTCTTACAATTTTAACTTAAAAAGGGTTTTTTGAACTGTTTCCATTAATATCTTAATGTTTTCCTTAATTAAAACTTGCCAGAAATTATAAAGATTTTTTTTTTTTTTTTGGTCAACAGACTTTCAATTCAATTTCACAAATCTCCCTAAGAAACTACTTATAAGAGAGGCATCATTCTAGGTTCTGGAGAGCTATGATCACAATAATAAAAGCCACGACAATTAATGCTACCTTAGATACTTCTCCACGTGCCAGTCACTCTGCTAAGAGCTTCACATAATTAAGAGGAAAACGAAACAAGTGTGTGTGGAGGGGGAGTGTGAGGAACATAAGGAACAGTCAAGGGACTCGCTGAGGTCCAAACAGCAAAAGTGAAGAGGAGTGTTCAAGAGAAGGGAATTTTAGAGTTTGAGGTTTTGAAAGAAGAGATGTTTTTAGCTACAGTTATGTTGCTAGAGTGTTGTGTTCGTCAAGTTGATTCCGACCTATAATGACTCTATAGGACAGAATAGAACTGCCCCTATAGGGTTTCTAGGCTGTAATCTTTATTGCAGCAGATTGTTGATGGGTTCAAACAGCCGACCTTTCAGCTGGCAGACCAGCACTTAACCATAGTGCCACTAGGGCTTCTTTGCTAGACTGTACTAGTTTCTTATGCTGCTATAACAAATTACCACAAACTTAGTGGCTTAAAAACAACACAAATTTATTATCTTACTGTTCTGTAGATCTGAAGTCCAACACAGGCCTTACAGGGCTAAAATCAAGGTGTGGGCAGGGCTATATTGCTGCTGGAGGTTCTGGGGAAGATCCATTCCCTTGTCTTTTCCAGTTTCTAGAGGTTACCTAGGAGCCCTGATGGAGCAGTGGTTAAGAGTTCAGCTGCTAACCAAAAAGTTGGCAGTTCAAATCACCAGCCACTCCTTGGAAACCCTATGAGTCAGTTCTACTCTGTCCTATAAGGTCACTAGGAGTAAAAAACGACTCCACAGTAATGGGTTTGGTTTGGTTTAGAGGTCATCTGCTTTCTTCGAAGCTCTTTTCCTCTGTCTTCAAAGTCAGCAACAGCTGGTTGAGTCTTCCTCACATCATAGCCCTCTGACCTGCTTTTCTGCCTCCATCTTCCACTTTTGGAGCCCAGGTGGTGTAGTGGTTAGGAGCTCAGCTGCTAACCAAAATGTTGGCAGTTTGAATCCACCAGCTGCTCCTTGGAAACCCTATGGGGCAGTTCTACTCTGTCCTATAGGGTCACTAGGAGTTGGAATCGACTTGATGGCAATGGGTTTGGTTGTCTTCCACCTTTAAGCACCCTTCTGATTACCCTGGGCATACCCAGATAATCTCCCTATTTTTAAGGTAGGCTGATTATCAGCCTTGATTCCCTTTGTTACTTAGTGCTCCTTCGCCATGTAACATAACATATTCACAGGTTCTGGGGATTAGGATGTAGGCATCTTTGGGGGCCAAGATTCTGCCTACCAAATAGAGGTTGCTAAAGAATTCCAACCCAAACTAGCTTAAATGAAAGGGGTACTTTATTGGAAAAAATGCTGTGATATCACAATGATTTAAAAGAAGCCCAGCCTCAGATACAGAACCAATTCAGGTGCAGTGTGATGGATGGCTTTTGTGTGGCCTTTCTTGCCATGGTCTTGTAACTCCCACTCAAGTGATTGGGCAGGACTGTGCAAATAAGGTAACTGTGGCCCACCAAAGGGGTTGGTCTGTTTTGCCATCCCGCTAGTCTTAAAATGAACCATCCCAAAGGCAGGAAAGAGAGGATTTCACCACCATGAAGAAAGAACAGCCAGGAGTGGAGTGCATACTTTAGACCTGGGATCCCTGTGCTAAGACCCTCCTAGAACCAGGACACAGAGAGAGAACTGTAACACCAAAGATGGCAAGATGATGAGAAGCAGTGGCAGAGAAACATCAGCAGCAGAGGCAGCAGAACCAAGAGACTGGTAGAAGATGACAGGAGACAGTGCGGTGGGCTTCCCAGCCCACGAATCGAGAAAGCTGAGCATCTTTGGGCAGGTGGCTTGCTAGTGGAGTAGGGTGCCTCTGGGCGCTTGGTGGAGCTAGGCTTGCCGACCCACAGAGCTAGAGCTGAGTGCCTTTCTGCCAAGGCTTAGTGGTAAAGTAGGATGCCTCAGGGCACTTATCAGCAGAGCTAAACGAGTTTTGTAACACTTGCCCAAGCAGGGCAGAGGCCAAGAGCCATAGAGGTGTACCTGTGGGCAAGGCTGAGAAGATGCTGTCCTGATGGAAGAACTGTATCTTGAGCATTTCTGAACCTGAATCTTTACCTGTTACTTCCCTAATTAGCCCCATAATCATGAATATTGTCTGCAAGTTCTGTGTGGCCATTGCCATGAATCATCAAATCCAGCACAGAAGTAGAAAGTGCCGTAGGAGGGATGGTTGATATCAGAATCGGTAAAGATGGCAGAGAAAGCAGGGATGTCTGACCTCTGCCTCATAGGAATCAGCCTTGGGCTGTTGATCTTGGTGCTCCTTCCTCTTGTGAAGTGAGAGGAGGTCAGATGCCTCCCCTACGCTGTTTGTACGCCAGGAATCCCTCTCGCATCTCTGCTTTGCTCTGTCTTATTAGGTCATGTCTTCCACTGCAGACTGCTTCCTTTATCCTTGGTCCATTATATGGCTGCCAGCAGTTCTTTGAATTTTACATCTTACATTCCCATCATCAAGAGAGGGAGATATGAAGACAGGCAATGTCTTCCCTGAGATATTGGACTGGAAGAGAGTGCAAGAGGGCTCTTCCAGTCTAAGATCTCAGGGAAGACACTGTTTGCAGATCTTGAGTCAAGTTCCTCTGCCATCTTAGCTGAGGGCTCAAAATGGCTCTCACAGCTACAGTGGAGTAGATGTAGGAATGAGAAGAGCAGTTCCAGTATAATGTTGACCATGCCCCATTTCTTTCCTTAGTGAAGTCAATAAAGAAACAAAAGCCTTTTTTTTCCTGGTCATAACCTCCCTGCTGTGTGCGTCGAGTGGATTTTTGACTCATAGCAACCCCATGTAACTGCCCTATAGGGTTTTCTAGGCTGTAATCTTTACAGGAGCAGATCATCAGGTCTTTTCTCCCACGGAGCTGCTGGTAGTTTTCAACCACTAACCTTCAGTTAGCAGCCCAGCAGTTAACCACTGCACCACAAGGGCTCCTTGGAAAGGACTGAAGGTCATCAAAACTCTATTTAGATTTAATTTCTTCCAAATCAGCAGGATGCACCTGCTTCTGGATCAGCTTCCCAGGTTGAAGCTACAATAACTACCTAGGACCAATTAGGTTTATTTTCCCCTTTTCCTTAATCAGCTCTGCTCCCCTCTGCCTTCTGAAATCCCAGTATGAAGGTGCCTCAAATCCTTTCCCATCTCCCTCCCAATGTTCCAACCCACTCTGGGCTATCCTCTGGACTGCAGTCATAATTTCTAGCTTGTGCTTCTGGACTGAGTCTTGCCCTGCCTAGCAACTGTCAGCCCCTTGCCTTAACCCCTTGGGGTGGTCCTTCTAAAACACAACTTGGATCTCTTGTTAGTCACCTATTTTGCATTAGCACATTTTTTCAAAATATTAATATCTGTTTCTGCCTCAATCTGGAAGTTTCCTAAAAGTTACCAAACAGACAATCAATAACAAGAGGTATTGCAAACATATCGGTCTCCAAAAAGCAAAAATAAATTCCTCTCCAAAAACTTAAATGGCAGCTAAAGTGTTTTCTCTGCTTTAATATAAAAAATCATCAAATGTCAGTCTTGTAAATACTTATGATACTAAGCAGACAGTTCATATTTGAGCATCCTTTGTTTAAAGACCATTTAAGTGCTTTTTGACAGAAATCCTACATCCTACACATTCCCTGAATACAATACTTAGAAAACATGCCTTTACGATGTTTTCAGGATAAAGTCAAGAAGGTAACTAAACATCGTGGTATGGGCCCAACCAGAGTTTCATTTATTCTGACTGCTGCATCTGAAAAGGTTAGAAGCAAAGAAACTTCCATGGTGCAGAGGCCACTGTGACTCTTCTCATTGATAATTAAATATTATTTGGGTCATAGTGCTTCTGCTTCTCAGATTAATTTCCTGTTAGAACCTAAGGAAATGAGAGAAAGGGCAAAGAAGTCATCATAACTACCATGTTCGTTAAATATGGCCTTAAAGATAGAAAAGACACCAGAGATTGCATGATAGAATTTTGCAAGACCAATGACGTCTTCATTAGAAATACCTTTTTTTAAACAACATAAATGGTGACTATACACATAGACGTCATTGGATGAAAAACACAGGAATCAAATCGACTACATCTGTGGAAAGAGATGATGGAGAAGCTCAATATCATCAGTCAGAAGAAGGCCAGGGGCTGACTGTGGAACAGACTATCAGTTGTTCATACGCAAGTTCAAGTTGAAGCTGAAGAAAATTAAAACAAGTACCCTAAAGCCAAAGTATGACTTTAAGTCATGGAAGCCCCATAGACACATCCAAACTCCCTGAGGGACTGAATTGCTGGGCTGAGGTCTGTGGAGACCATGGTCTCTGGGAACATCTAGCTCAATTGGCATAACATAGTTTATAAAGAAAACGTTCTACATTCTACTTTGGTGAGTAACATCTGGGGTCTTAAAAGTTTGTGAGCAGCCATCTAAGAATACTCCACTGGTCTTTCCCCATCAAGAGCAAGGGACAATGAAGAAAACCAAAGACACAACAGAAAGATTAGTTCAAAGGACTAATGCACCACAACTACCACAGCATTCACCACACTGAGTCCAGCACAGCTAGAGTGCCCAGCTACCGCACACTGACTGCTCTGACAGGGATCAGAATAGACGGTCCCAGACAAGGCTGGAGAAAAATGTAGAACATAATTCTAACTCACAAAAAAGACCAGACTTACTGGCCTGGCAGAGAGACTGGAGAAACCCTGAGAGTATGGCCCCCGGACACCCTTTTAGCTTAGTAATGAAGTCACTCCAAAAGTTCGCCGTTCAGCCGAACATTAGACAGGCCCATAAAACAAACAGAGGCTAAAGGGGCACACCCGCATAGGGGCAAGAAGGCAAGAGGGGACAGGAAAGCTGGTGATCAGGAACCCAAGGTCGAGAAGGGAGAGTGTTGACATGTCATGGGGTTGGTAACTCATGTCACAAAACAATACGTGTCTAATTGTTTAATGAGAATCCAGTTTGTTCTGTAAAACTTCATCCAAAGTAAAATAATAAAAAAAGAGAAAATTGCCTTTCATCATAGTTTGTACAAACTCATAATTTTTACTTGAACAATAACAGAAAAGACTTTCAACATTTTATAATGATGAAAAAAAAAGCACCACAAATTTACATGTTACCATCTGAGATAAATTATACTTGTAGTCAATTTTGAAAAGGTTTTAAATTTTTCAAATGATGACTATTTGAAAATAGATTGTTTATTTTTCATAACTATAATCAAAATTCATCATCCTGCCTTGTTTAGTAAAGACTATGGCTAGCTGCATAAACTGAATGCTTCTAAAAAAAAACAAATGACATGTATTCTTAGTCCTTAAGTTTTATACTGGGACTTAATGGGAGAAGGATATTTACTTCAGTGTTTTCATATAGCATCTTAAAAAGTAAAAACACTGATCCCAAATCAATAATATGCTGCCGTCAATATTGCAACATACATTTAGAATAATGTAGAAACAAAAACAAAACATAACTTTGAGTTTGAATTCAGAACAATCTCAAGAATACATTTGACGTGCTGAACACTAATGACTGAAGGCCAGACAAATTGTGGGATGACATCAAGGACATTATACATGAAGAAAGCAAAAGATCATTAAAAAGACAGGAAAGAAAGAAAAGGTCAAAATGGATGTCAGAAGAGACTCTCAAACTTGTCCTTGAACGCAGAGCAGCTAAAACAAAAGGAAGAAATGATGAAGTAAAAAGCCGAACAGAAGATTTCAAAGAGCAGCTTGAGAAGATAAAGTATTATAAGGAAATGTGCAAAGACCTGGAGACAGAAAACCAAAAGGGAAGAACATGCCTGGCATTTCTCAAGCTGAAAGAACTGAAGTAAAAAGTCAACCCTCAAGTTGCAATACTGAAGGATTCCACGGGGAAAATATTAAATGACACAGGAAGCATCAAAAGAAGATGGAAGGAATACACAGAGTCACTGTACCAAAAAGAACTGGTCAACGTTCAACCTTTCCAGGAGGTAGCACACGATCAAGAAGCGATGCTACTGAAGGAAGAGGTCCAAGCTTCACTGAAGGCATTGGCAAAAAACAAGCCTCCAGGAATTGATGGAATTATCAGTTGAGATGTTTCAACAAACAGATGCAGCATTGGAAGCACTCAGTCGTCTATGCCAAGAAATTTGGAAAACAGCTACCTGGCTAGCCAACTGGATGAGAACCATATCTATACTCATTCTAAAGAAAGGTGATCCAACAGAATGCAGAAATTATTGAAAAATATTAATATCATACACAAGTAAAATTTTGCTGAAGATCATTCAAAAGCAGCTGCAGCAGTACATCACAGGGAACTGTCAGAAATTCAAGCCAGATTCTGAAGAGGTTGTGGAAAAAGGTGTGGGGATATATGCCATTTAAACATGGCTGCACTATTGACAACTGCAGCCCCCACAGGCCTCTATGCTGCACAGCATGTTGAGACTTGTCCCTAACATGTTGAGACTTGTCATGATGTGTTTTCCCAAACCTAATGTCCCTTTACTGATCGGTTTGTTTACCTGAATTCCTTCTCCTTTGCCCGCACCCAAAACCCATTGTTCTGTTAATTGCTTTATTGCTTGCTGTATTGACTATAAAATAAACTCCTGGGACTGAAGCGGGGTTCAACTCCTCAGAGTGACCCTCCTGGCCCCACTTCTCTGTAAGAGTTGTGGCATTGGTTACTGTCTTCACCGTCCCGACAATTAGTGGCCGCTGCGACAAAAAGGGATACCATTGCTGATGTCAGATGGATCTTGTCTGAAAGCAGAGAATACCAGAAAGATGTTCACCTGTGTTTTATGGACTATGCAAAGGCATTCAGCTGTGTGAATCATAGCAAATTATGGATAATATTGCAAAGAATGCGAACTCCAGAGCACTTAATTGCGCTCATGTGGAAATTGCACATAGACCAAGAGACAGTTGGTTGAAAAGAACAACGAGATACTGAGTGGTTTAAAATCAGGAAAGTTGTGTGTCAGGGTTGTATCCTTTCACCATACTTATTCAGTCTGTATGCTGAGCAAATAATCTGAGAAGCTGGACTATATGAAGAAGAACATGGTATCAGGATTAGAGGAAGACTCATTAACAACCTGCATTAGGCAGATGAAACAGCCTTTCTTGCTGAAAGCGAAGATGGCTTGAAAAGCACTTACTAATGAAGATTAAAGACTATGACCTTCAGTATGGATTACACGTCAACATAAAGAAAACAAATATTTTCATAACTGGACCAATAAGCAACATCATGATAAACAGAGAAAAGATTGAAGTCAAGGATTTCATTTTACTTGGATCCACAATCAATGCCCATGGAAGCATCAGTCAAGAAATGGAATGACATATTGCTTTAGGTAAATATGCTGCAAAAGCCCTCTTTCAAATGTTAAAAAGCTAAGAGATCACTTTGAGGACTAAGGTGTGCGTCTTAGTTATCTAGTACTGCCATAACAGAAATATCACAAGTGGCTGGCTTTAACAAACAGAAGTTTATTATCTCACAGTCTAGTGGGCTGGAAGTCCGAATTCAGGGTGCCAGCTCCAGGGGAAGGGCTTCTCTCTCTGTCAGCTCTGGAGAAAGGGGTCCTTGTCATCAATCTTCCCTGGTGGAGGAGCTTCTCAGCACAGGGACCCTGGGTCCAAAGGACATGCTATTCTCTTGGCTCTTGTTTCTTGGTGGTATGCAGTTCCCCATGTCTCTCTGCTCCCTTCTCTCTTTTATATCTCAAAAGAGATTGACTTTAGATATAACCTAATCTTGTCTATAAGTCCCACCTTATTAACATAACTGCCTGTAATTCTGCCTCATTAACATCAGAGAGGTAGGATTTACAACATGTAGGAAAATCACATCAGATGACAAAATGGTGGACAATCATACAATACTGGGAACCATGGCCTAGCCAAGTTGATACATATTTTTGAGGGACACAATTCAATCCATAACAGTGCATCTGACCCAAGCCATGATATTTTCAATCGCCTCATATGCATGCAAAAGCTAGACAATGAGTAAGGAAGATGGAAGAAGAATCGATGCCTTTGAGTTATGCTGCTGGCAAAGAATATTGAATATACCATGGACTGTCAGAAGAATGAACAAGTCTGTCTTGGAAGAAGTACAGCCAGAGTGCTCCTTGGAAACAAGGGTGGCAAGATTTTGCCTCACATACTCTGAACATGTTATCAGGAGGGACTAGTTTCTGGAGAAGGACATCATGCTTGGTAAGGTAGAGGGTCAGTGAAAAAGAGGAAGACCCTCAGTGACTGCAAAATGGGCTCAAAGATAGCAAGATTGTGAGGATGGCACAGGACTGGGCAGTGTTTTATTCTGTTGTACATAGGGTTGCTATGAGTCAGAACTGACCCAATGGCACCTAACACATAGAGTGAAGGGGATGCCAATTTTAATGATGGAATGCACTTTCCATGGAGAAGCCATAGATTACGGACTCACCCGCATATATCCATCAAAGTCTTTGGAGGGCTGATGGTGCAGAGGGAAATTATTGACTTTGGGGACCATGACTGTGTAACCAAGTCGATTTCACTTAGCTAAGCAAGTTTCACACCCACACACTGGCTCCTTTTCCTTCTTTATCACCTCTCCTCACTGCTGCTAGCAATGCCACCCAAACAGATTTCTGCCACTGGGAACAGGGCTGTCAAATCGGTCATGGGCCATGACTTGCAGAGCCTTATCTTAGCCCTTAAAAAATTTCCTTCTTTGGAGTCAAAAGACCGTTAGACATAGTTCAGTGACAAACCATAAATCAGTGCTTTAAAGGACGAATTGGCCAGATAAGCTGCCCGGTGAAGTGGGCTCTTTGTGGAATTGTAAAACTAGCCCCATCTATGGAATTTCTCAAGACAGAATATTTGGAGAGCCTCACTGAATGAACCTCCCTCGTCAGCATCAGCTTCTCCCTGCCCTGGACTGTGGGAGCTGTTTGGGTGTTAGTCTGCTCAGCCAGTGGGAAACCCCTGGAGGACAGGTATGCTGTCTGGTTTAAATTTGTTTTCTTTTAAGTCTAGTAGATTCATTTATTTAATAAATATTTATCGAGAACACTCTGCTAAGCCCCAGACAGCCGTAATAAATATTTGCTGAGTTGAGTTCAATACAATACATGCCCTAATGGAAATAAAATAATGCATACAGGAAGAAAGAGAGGAAGGGAGGCAAGGAGGGAGGAAGAGGGACTTGCTCATATGTTAAAAAATGAGAAAAAAAAAACAATAGAAAAGGCTTCTGGGAAATATTATCAGTATAAAAAGACTATACCTAAAAAAGACTGAGAAGAAAGAAAATAGGTTTGATTTTCACCTTGTAAGACACATTGGGCAGGACCAGGGGACCTCAAAGTCCCATCCACTCCAGGCTATGCTGGACCACTGAGGGAGGAAGGACAGATAGGCAAGATGGGCAAGAATACACATCTGAGAACCAGACTGACTGAGTTTGGACAAACGTGGGGCCAGGCTGCCACACAGATCTCTTGCTATTCTTCACAGTACCCTGTCTTTTCCCCACTGAGCACTTATCACTCTTTGAAATCACGTATTTGTTAACCTGTCTGTTTGTTAATCTGCTAACTTATTGTTAACAACTTGTGTTAAATCATTAATCTGTTTACTTGTTAATCAGTTAATCTGTTTATGTTAACCTGGCTGTTCTACTCCAGTGCAAGGGAGCCCTGGTGGCACAATGTTTAAGCATTTGGCTGCTAACTAAAAGGTAGGCAGTTCGAACCTGCCCAGCAGCTCCTCAGGAGAAAGACCTGGCAATCTGCTCCCATCAAGATTACAGCCTAGAAAACCCTATGGGTCAGCTCTACTCTGTCACATGGGGTCGCCATGAGTGAAAATCATCTTGACAGCACGTAACAACAACTCGAGTACAAGTGCCATACTTCACGCCTATTTGCTCACCACCATACGCCCAGCACAATACATGGCACGTGTAGACAGTCAATATGTATTTGTTGAATGAATGAATGAATGAATGATTTTGTTTAAATTACTTAATCTCCTTAAGCTTCAGTTCCCTCATTTGTAAAACAGTAACTACAGTTTTCTTGATTTCTTAGGTTCTGATATGGAGATCAAAGGAGATAAAGAATTTTAGATGCTGGGCTCCTAAGAGGTGTTCAATAGAGGAAGATTACCAGGATATAGAAGCCCTGGTGGCGCAGTGTTTAAGAGCTCGGCTGCTAACCAAAAGGTCAGCAGTTCAATGGCTGCTAACCAAAAGGTTGGCAGTTCAAGTCCCCCCTGAAACATCTCAGAAGAAAGTCCTGGTAATCGACTTCTGAAAAATCAGCCATTAAAGACTCTGTGGAGCACAGTTCTACTCTGACACACGTGAAGTCACCATGAGTCAGTGTCGACTTGATGGCAGCTAGTTAACTGGCATAGTCTCTGTCACAGATACTCAACTCCACTGTTGTAACATGAAAGCAGCCATAAACAGTATATAAATAAATGGGTGTGGTTGTGTTCCCATAGAACTTTATTGACAAAAATAGGTAGCTGCTGGGTTTGGCCAAGGGCCGTTGTTGGCCAGCCTCTGCTTTAGCCATCTGTTTTGCTCCAGCTTAGAGAGCCAGTAAACGAAGGGATACTCTTGTCTTAAAACCTAAAGGGAAATCCATTTTAAGAGCAAACAAGATGACTAGCTCATTTGCCATCAAATAAAGTATAATTATCAAAAAAATTGGCCACGATTTATAGTTGTTGCTATCCATTGATTTGTTTTAATCAATTCTTCTCAGGCCTGATCCCATGGAGTGTGATGGAGACAGCAGACTCATTTTCAAAAGCCATCCTTAGACAGAACCACAACACATAAAGGCAAGGGAAATAATGAAGGTTCCCCTTTTTGGGTTACATCTTTACTGGTTTGGATAAATTCCTGAGTATTTGGAGATGCCCTACAGCACCCCTGCAAAGTCCAGGGGTTCCATAGGGCCCAGTTTAACAAACACTGGTAAAGGGCCCAGAGGGTGGGCCCAGAGTTAGGAGACCTGAGCTCTGGACCAGGCTGTGTCCAGTTAGTTTGGAAACTGCAGAGAGTAGAGGAGACAAGTGTCAGGTCCCCAGAGCAATGGAGAAGATAACCTTGGTCCCAACATCTGGTGCCTGGTTTGAGTCCCTGCAGATGCCCAGCTGGTCTTCTGCAGTCTGTGCCGCTTTTTTTCCTGATAAAATCTCTTTTGGTTTTTGCTTAAGTTAGCTTGGCTGTATTTCTGTTCTTTAGGGCCAAACAACCCTAAAATTAGCAGCAGAATTGGGTTTAATAAACTCTCAATCCTGTTTAGCTTATGTTGGAAGAGACATCAAGTGGCTTCCTTGGATGTAATTTTGTCTGCAAATTATTAAATTAATAAAATATATTTTAAGCCTTTCATAAGACAAAACTCCAGTATTTGGAAAGAAGAGGCATTTAGCTTTTACATCTTTTCCTACAGCTGTTGACAGTTTAAATTCCCCTTTTGGAATAAAGGTGAAATCAGAGAATATTCAGCGCAAAGTTAAGCTAGTGATTCAAAGTCAGGGGCACGTGATTCACAAGACAAGATTAAAATAACTAATGCTGCTGGCAAGCTAAACAGAGATTAAGGGTGTAGAGATAAGTAGGTCTGACTATCCAAATGGGGTAAACAACCGAGAGATGATGTTTGGAGGTGGTAGTGAGGAAGGTGAGGTAACACAAGGGCAGTCAGACTAAGAAAAATGTCCTGAATAGTCCTAATTCCACTAGAAGGCCGAATTCTCATTCTCTCTATCATTTTGTAGAATTGTTTTCAGAATTAACTGTGGTTTTCGAGGTTGGCCTGAGTAAGAAGGTACAAGATGTGTTTTAGAGCATTAGTTCTCAGTCACTTGGGAGGGGTGACGTTAGAGCTGGCATTATGGGGCTGGGGTTTCCCTTGAAGCCTATGTTGTGCCCGAAGTGGCCCTGCCCCCAACATGTGGCTTTAGTTTTCTGACCCCTGGTCTAGTCCAGTGCCCCAGGTTAGGAAACTAAGGGTTAAAATGATCTGTTGGTAGGTGCTGTCGACTCATAGCAATCCTATGTACAACAGAAGGAAGCACTGCCTGGTCCTGCATCATCCTCACAATCCTGAAGGGCTACAAGCAAACACTAGGGATGAACTCTTTAAAACAGGTTTCTTAACTTAGGTTCAGCACTGCCGCCCTGGATGCCTGTGTCTGTAGCCCTTCAGGAGAATTGGTGGTGGTGGTGGTGGTTGCCATTGAGTCAACCCCCGCTCACGGCGACCCTGTGTGCAGAGTAGAACAGCTCCATAGGGTTTTCAAGGCTATGACCTTTTGGAAGAAGATGGCTAGGCCTATCTTCTGAGGTGCCTCTGGGTAGGTTCGAACCACCAACCTTTCATCTAGTAGTCAAGTGCTTAACCATCTGCACCACCCAGGGACTCCTTCCAGGAAAGTAGTTCCTAGAATTTAAGAGCAAAAGGCAGTGCACTGTGAGACAGTGGAAATGGAATCGACTGGGACTCAGGGCTCTGAAATTTGGACTCAGCTCTGCGAGTTACTAGATATGTGGGCAGGCAGATCATTTTGGTAAAGTAGAGGGTCAGCAAAAAAGAGGAAGACCCTCCACGAGATGGATTGACACCGTGGCTACAACAACGGGCTCAAACGTAACAAGGACTGTGAGGATGATGCAGGACCAGGCAGTGCTTCCTTCTGTTGTACATAGGATTGCTATGAGTCGACAGCACCTACCAACAGATCATTTTAACCCTTAGTTTCCTAACCTGGGGCACTGGACTAGACCAGGGGTCAGAAAACTAAAGCCTGTGGACCAAGACATGTCACCATCTGTTTTTGTAAATAAAGTTTTATTGAACACAGCCACACTGACTTATGTACATATTGTCTATGCCTGCTTTTGCACTACAGTGGCAAAGTTAAGTAGTTCCAACACAGTCAATATGGCCCACAGACCCAAAAATAATTTGGGGCTTTACAGAAAAAGTTAGCCAACTCCTATACTAGATGTTTCTTATGACATCTTCCAAATTCTCTGACTCAGCTTGATATGCACTTATAAAATGCTTCCAAAGTATGTGTGTGCGTGCACATGCACATTCAAGAGAGAGAGATTATCACCTTTTCATTCATAGCAACTATTTATAGATAATGGGCTTGCAGTGTATTCTCAGTGGCTTCCCAGGAGAGCACTCAGCCAATCAAGAAAAGGAAGATTCCTGGCAAGGCAGATCAAAGCTCCTGGTCTCTGATGAGCCCCAGGAGAGAGTGAATATGTGACTTTACTCCCACGCCACACAGCCTTCCCTGTGGCACCAAACAGGGCTCTCTTCTCCTGGGGCATCCAAACCCCAGCCTACATGCACAGATTCCCTAATCTGTGGGAACTGAACCAAACTAACATTCTCTCTTGCTGCTTTGCTCAGTAATGGAATTGGCCAATCCTGCATTTGTAGGATGATTTCAATTCCACCTACTCAGAAATTGTAGATTTCTGTTTTCTTCCCAACTAACACAATTCATGAAGAACAGCCAGCCACTGGAAGGGCAGCCAGTTTTCGTTCAACTTTGCCAGTTGTTTAAGAGGATTGCTTCTTGCTGAAACTACCTATTACACAGGATGTTAGGGAATGATTTTCCACAGAGAAATCCTTTTCCTGGAGGGAGAAAGAAACAGCAGCAGCCGCCACTGCCACCACCCTTCGTGGTGGTGGTGAAATTACTAGCTGACAGTCTCTGCCAGCTGGCACTCCTCTGACACGGGCCATTTGTCATTTTGACAGGAGGGCTGGAAAGGAATTGAATGATAGTTTTAATCCACATGATAGAAAGCATACTCATTCCAAAAGTAAGTGTCTGCAGTTAAGAATCTGTTAAAAAAAAAAAATTATCCTAAAATCTCTCATCTGTCAGGAAACACGCCTCATTTGGGTATTTAACAAAATTATAAAAACAGGTTGTGATTCCACTGTTCATATTTCCCTAGTGGCATCCTTCCTCCCCTCCACAGCATTCAGCCAGCAACTCAACTTATATCCTGCCAGCTTGGCAAACTTCAGTGGCAAGACAAAGTCTCTCTCTCCCAGCAGCTATATATCTACCCCAGGGAAGACTAGAGTTGGCCCTAGTGGGGTCATGTGTCCATCCTAGACCAATCACTGTTTTCATGAGGAAAGGAGTCCCTGACTGGCCAGCCTGGGTCCCATACCCATTCCTATGGCAGGGGTTGGAATAAGGAGTTGGGGCAGGGTCCCCAAGAAGTGAGAAGAAGAATATAAAGGCACTTTAAGCAGCCAAAACTGTAACTACTGTGGTCTAACCTCTCATCCTTCAAACAAGATGTTTCCAAGGGCATCAACAGGTATGAGAGTTGTTGTTGTTGGTTTTGTTGTTGTGTGCCGTCGAGTTGATTCTGAGTCATAGCGACCCTATGGGGCAGTTCTACTCTGTCCTAGACAGAGTAGAACTGCCCCATAGGGTTTTATAGGCTGTAATCTTTATAGGATCAGATTGCCACGTCTTTCCTCCCATGGAACAGTTGGTGGGTTCGAACCGCCGATCTTCCAGTTAGCAGTCGAATGCTTAACCACTGTGCCACCAGGGCTTCTCAGGGATGAGTAGGGGAGTTTATCTGAACAGATATGTGTTAGCATCATTCCAATAAAAAGGGAGGGGTCAAGAAGTTTTCAAAAAGCCTGGAGCCAGGTTACCATATAGCATCAAAAAACCATTACAGGTGATAGCAGTTTTGTGGCAGTGTTGTAAAGTAGCAAACAAAATGTCCATTGTTTTGTGTTGGTCAGACTTATACTTCCAGCTCCTACACTTACTTGCAGATTTGGGATTTTCTTTTGATTATGTTTGCTAGTTTATCCAGGCCTCTCTGTTCTTCCTCCTCCTTTCTTCTTTTACCCTTTCTGTTCACACTTTCCCTCCTCATAATATAAATAATAATCCAGTAGCTATATTGTATTCAAATATTTGAGAAATAACAAGCTATCTTTCTTAAATATAAGCCTCTGGAAAGGTAATTATTTTTATTGTTGATTCACATTCACTTTTAAGGGGGTTTGCATGTGAGGGGGCCCTGGGTGATGCAAATGGTTTGCACTTGACTATTAACCTAAAGGTTGGTGGTTCAAACCCACCCAGCAGTGCAATGAAAGAAAGGCCTGGTAAGCTGCTTTCATAAAGATTACAGTCAAGAAAACCCTATGGAGCAGTTCTACTCTGCAACACATAGGGGTGCCATGAGTTGGAATCAACTGGAAGGCAACTGGTTTTGTTTGTGTGTGTGTTTATACTTCCCTGGAGGTCCTCTAATGGGTATCAGAATCTTGGAGAAGGGCCTGCCAATCATTATGAAACCTAAAGTAATTCAAGGTGAGGACCTAAGTTTGGCCCCAGTCTCCCACCCTGAGAGGAAGCCAGTACATTGCCATAGACTCAAACTCCCTCCATTCTCCACTATCGTTATCCCTGATTGCCAAGACCACATTTGTGGGGATGATAACTGCTCCCACAGAGCAATGAACACTAAGAGGTCTCTAATAGCTTTCTTCTGACATAACTTGTTAATGTTCTCAACCTTTGTTCCTTGAACAAGCAATCCCCACACCAAGTTTAAAGAGATTCCTCTTAAGCCCAAGTCCCTCAAAATGGTAATGGTACATTCTTTTCAAGACTGATTTTATTGGACTATGCCTTGTGCTTTTTTATTCCTTACTTTATTATCCTAAATATATTATTAGCATTTAGCACAACAGTAACTCGGAGAAATACAGTGTTCAAATATAAAGATCCCAGCTGGATTTAGACTTTGTGGTCAGAAGAGAATCTCATTCCAAAGTGATGTGAAAACTCAAAGGCTTTGTGATAAGCACACGTGGAGATTTGCCTTCTAAAGCCCTAAAATATTCTCTACTATTCACAAAGTTTCCAAATGGACATGAATAAAACATTATGATTTCTCACAGGAAATATGCTCAGATGTTGTCCAAACAAGAACAGCCATTTGGAAGCCCTTTGAGCATGTGTAAGTTCATAGACCCTGCAGAGCCTTTCAGGATGCTTCTGTTGAGTTCCACAACCCCTGATTCTGAGGGTGGAGGCAGCATGGAAAATACAGTCTTTGCCTTAATCCAACCTTCAATTTGTGTTGACAGGAGGCACACAAAATGCTTCAAATTATTAACATATTACTTTGCATGGTGTTTCTATTGTACAAGTTTGGACTTTTGCATTTCATTTTAGGGTACTTTTCATACTGGGATTTTTTAGAATTTCTCAAATCCACACCTTTTTGGGTCCTCATTGCCTCTTGTGAGGGCTTTGCAAGGGCCTCCCTATCTCTGACTTCCTTCCACGGTCTCTCCTCCAAACACAGTTACCTTTTGGACACACTTGATTAATTATCATTTTTCTCTTTTTTTTCTCTCTCCCAGGAAACCTCCTGCCTGGATGCATCCACAGTGCCTATAGAGTGAGGTTCAAACTCTGCAGCCTGGAGCTTACACTTGTGGGCAAGATGGAGTAATGGGAGAATTTGCTCTCCCAACTAAATCAAACAAACAAAATGAACAGAATACATAAAATAATGTTTTTCAAAACACTGGACATCAAACAATAAAGAACAATGATTTTTGAGAGACAAGAAGCAAACAAGACAAGTCCTACAATTGTCCAGTTTACTATCTTGAGAGAGATTCCAGGCCATGTCACAGGTTGGGGGATACCAGCCAGAGCCTGGCTGACTCCCTGACTTGAAGAGACAGAGCTGAGAGTCCAGGGAGACCAAGGCAGCTAGAGTTCATAGGACAGAGTACTGGAGAAGAGAGAGCTTCCCAGAAAGAGAACTATGGAGATATCTTTTGTGCATTCAGCTGAGCACTGATCAGCACATTAGTGTGCGGAAACTACTGTCAACCTAGAATTCTATACCCAGCAAAAATATCTTTCAAAAGCAAATGTGAAATTAAGATTTTTTCAGACATACAAAAGTATAAAGAATGTATAACCAGCAGAACCACACCACGATAACTGTTAAAGGAAGTCCTAAACACTTCAATCAAAAGATAGATATTATTCCATTGGATTTTTTAAAAGGCAAGGCCCATTTATATGTTGTATAGAAAAAAAGAAGCAAACACACACACACACTCTAATATTCAGACGTAAAAAGGATGGAAAAAGATATACCATGTTAACTCTAATCAAAAGAAATCTGACGTGGCATTATTATCATCAGTTGAAGTATATTTCAGAGCAAAGAATATTATTAGGGATAAAGAGGTTAATTCATTGAGAGTATATAACAATCTTAAACATGTATGCCCCTAATAACAGAGCTTCAAAATACATGAAGCAAAAACTGATAGAACTGCAAGGAGAAACAGACACATCCACAATTATAGTTTGAGATTTAAATACCCCTCTCTCAACAATTGATTGAACAAGTAGATAGAAAACCATAAGGATATAGAAGATTGAAACAACACTATAAACCAACTTGACCTAACTTACATTTATAAAGCACTCCACCCAAAAGCAGAATATACATTTTCTCAAATGCATATGGAACATTTACCAATATTCTCAGCCATAAAACAAGTCTTAATAAATTTAGAAGGATTCAAGTCATCCAAAATACATTCTCTGATCACACTGGAATTAACTTAGAAATCAATAACCAAAAGATACCCAGAAAATCCCCAATATTTGCAAATTCTGCAGCCTGAGTTTTAAGCCGTTTATGACACAGCCACAACTTGTGTTGATAATATTGCCTTGTACTGATGTAATAATAACTAAAGTTATTACATAGTGTTTATTGTATGCAGGGGCAGATTATCCAATAGGCAAGATAAGCACGGTGATTACCTTGCTTACCAGATCATCTGTATTGTTCAGCTCCATTAGACTGTAAGCTCCTTGAGGGCAGGCCCCCTGCTCATTTTTTAATCCCCAGCAGCTAGTTCATAGTTAGCCCTCAATAGGCTTTCCTTCAATGAATGGGTGAATGAATGAACCTGCTAACTGAGGTGTAAAATGAGTAATATTGACTATACAATGAACAATATTAGCTTCCTCATTTTTCACTGAACTTTTTTTTCTCTCTCCCAGGAAACCTCCTGCCTGGATGTAAGGAATCAAAGACATTAGAGAGTTGTCTGAGAGGCCTTATCCCTAATGTACCTTAGTCATGATGTCTTTTAACAACTGTTGTTCTTTGCCTCTACAATAAATTGATCAAGCATACGTGTTGTGATGTTTACCACTGGTTCACCAACTTACTTTTACTGTGATGGCCTCTTGTCTGCCTCTGCAGCTAAATAGATTTACAAAACACATCCTCCTCAGAGTTCCAGGTTTATGTATATGAAATTGGGCTGATGAGATTACTGGTGAGTGACAGAGCACAATTGAATGAAAGTGGTCATTCCAAATGAATGTAAACACATTTAGGGTTTGGGAAAAGCTGATGCTAGCTTGATTTATGCCTCTTCTACCTGGGAGATAACAATACAGACTTTCATTTATTTAATTTTATCATTGTCAAGAAATAGAACTCACTGTAAGTCCTGAGCCAAATAGATTTTGGGTAAACATTCTCTGCTCTGCATTGACCCAAAATCAGACTCAGGGCAGAGGCCATGATGTTCCATTCTTATAACCTCCTCATCCCTGACTCTTAGTTTTTCTGAGTTCATCCAGTTTCATAACTTTCAGGATTTAGTGTTGTGTTAAAATTTGCTCCTCCTCTTGGCATTTATTTATTTTATTATCATTTTTTTATTATTTATTTTTCCCTCTTTTATCCCAAGGCATTAGCTTGGGCATATCTTAGGAACCTCTCATTTTTCTATAAGCACCATTTGTGTACTGTATGTACCCTGGGGTGGATTAACCAGTAAGAAAGTTACGCACAGGCTTACTTGAGTTTACTTACTAATCTGTAGTGAACAATTTCACATGGGTCTTTGACGCAGTGAAAATGTGCGCTACAGATTAGTAAACCCAAGTAAGCCTGTGTGTACCTTGCTAATTGGATAATCCATCCCTGACTGTACCCCACAGGATGGAAACAAGCAGAATAGGATGAAATCATGGTTTTCCAAACAGAAAACAGAATTGCTTGGCATGGCTCTGACCCCCCTACAGTCCTCTGGTTTGACTTTGATGTTGGGACCTAGAGAAGGGAAAGGACAGATGTGAATTTCTCATGCTCCTCTCGTCCTAAAGAGCCCAAAGTCCCATAAAACATCTAACCAACCACAGGAATGAGAAGGTCCTGAACATGCACCACAGTCCTGCCTTATTGTATGGCAATGTCCCTGCTTAGCACATGTCCCCCAGGTCACACTCATTTCTGATATCCTGAGGTTCCTCTTTGATATTTACTGCTTTCACTTCCATCTCATTTGACCCTCTAAATGCTGTGAAGCAAGCAGAGTAGATATTACCATCCCCACTCTAGAGATACACAAACAGGCCCTGTCATGGACATCTGCTTTTCCTGTTCACCCAGCCTCTCTCCCTCTCTTCTTCTGGTAACAGCGTCTCTCTTTCTCTTGGGAACCTTCTCCTCCCCCATCACATTTGGTTTTCATGAGGTTGTTGATCACAAGACCCTGCTGCTGCTGCTGCTGCTGCTGCTGCTTCTTTATCACCATTACTGCTGCTGCTGCCACCACCATCACCACCACCGCCACCCTCAGCTTAAAGAGACGGTCATGACTAAGAAAATCTAGTCTCTTTGTCTCTAAGAAATTTGAATCAAGCAGAGGACCCTAAGGCTGAAGGCTGTCAGAACCCAGAAAAAGCCTATAATACCTGCTGCTGAGCTTTCTGCTGTGGCATAGCTGCTTTAATCCTTCTGGACTATTCTTTTGTACCCCTCTCAGTCTCCTTTTTTTCCCACTTAAGACAATCAGAGATGGATTCTGTTGCTTGCACCCAAAGGACACAGCAACAGGTTTGTGACTTGCCCGAGCTCTCAGACTTGAACACAGATCTCCTGACTTATCCAGTGTTCTTTGTTCTATCCCATGGAACAGTATATAAGTAAAAGTAGGATCTGCTCTAGCAGAAAAACGGTCGAATGGCACGAAGAATATAAAGCCCTTTCATTATCTAGGGCAGTGGTCCCTAACTGGGGGCAATTCTGCCCCCCAGGGGACATGTGGCGATGTCTGCAGATGTTTTATCACAACTGGGAGGAAGGGGTGGAAATGCTACTGGCATCTAGTGGGTAGAGGCCAGGGATGGTGCTAAAAATCCTGCAATGTACGGGACAGCCCCTCACAACAAAGAACTGACTGACCCAAAATGTCAGTGGTGCCAAGATTTAGAAACCTTGATCTGGAGAAAATGGGGTTATCGACCCTATTAGTCAGAATAACACCAGACAGTGGTTTAAAGCGAAAAAAGAAAACTCAAGTTCTCATCAAAGGTTTATTTCTTGCTGATAGAGTCCACTGTGCTTTGGGGTTTGGGGACCTTCCTGGGCAGCTGTCCTTTCTGCAGTGACTAACCAATCCAGACAGCTTCCATTAGATGACACTGTCATCTCAGCACGTGGGTTCTTCACCGAGGCAGGAGGCAAGAGCTGGAGGATCGCATGCCGGCCTTTAATCACTCCAGCCCAGAAGTGACATCTATCATTTCCACTACTGGCCCATTGGCTGAACCACAAATCTAACTCTGAGAGGACTGGGAGACATTTGGACAGCGGAAGGCACACAATGGATAGTGAAGAGTAAGTGACTGTACCAGACCACCCAAGTAGCCCAGCACCGCCATGTTATCAGGCACGGAAATCTACCTGCACAAGCACTACCAAGTCACCTGGTCTAGCTACCTAAATATGTGGGAGCCTGGGTGGCGCAAGCCATTTGTGATCGGCTGCTAACCTAAAGGTTGGCAGTTCGAACTCACTCAGTGACTCTGTGGAAGAAAGGCTTGGCAATCTGCTTCCATAAAGACTATAACCAAGGAAACCCTATGTAGACGCTCTACTCTAACACATGAGGTCACCATAAGTGGTAACTGACTCAATGGCAACAGGTTTTTTACCTGAATATATTCTACGCAGTGAGTCACTGAGGGCTCAGTCTCCTACTAAAACCTAAGGTATATTTTGTTTTGCTTTGTTTTTTAACCTCAGAGAATTAATTTGCTGTACCAGCCGCTACTGCAGCCAGTAATTCTTATCTCTAAATAGGCGGATGTCACGAGGCCTGTTTTGCTCTCCGGTGATTGGACTCTGAGCTGCGATGGGCAGGCCACAGCCAGGCTAAACTCCACGGATTCAAAGGGCATTTCCTTCAAAGAAGAGCAGAGTCCTGTAAGCGAATTATAGTCATACCTGCTGCAGAGCTTTTATGAGCAAGACCAATATATTTTCATTGCAAGTAATTAGTCGGACTCTGTGCAGAGACATCCTATTTCAGTTAAGATTGTTTAAATATGCATGAGGAGAGTTTCTCAATCATTTTGGGCAGTGTTTCTTAACCACGGGGGCAGAATCACTCAGGCTGTCTTTTCCAAAAATTAAATATCCAGGCAGATCCTCCAAATTTCTAATTCAACAGAGGCTGTGATCATGAAGATTATTGTGGTTGCAATCAAAGCATCTGATTCTGGCTAACTTGCGAAACAAAAGGGAAAATGTTTCTAGAAGGAGACTAGGGAGCTTACAGAATCAAAGGGAGAACTGAGCAGCCAGGGCTTGGGAAGGGCAGAGCCAGGGCACTCCAGGAAACACAGCAGCCAGTTCAAGGACCTGCTCCTAAGGCCCTTCTGAGAGCTGCAAGGTGCCTGAGCTCCACCACCCACTCCTATTTGTGAATCTCCATGTAAGTTTACATTTTCCAGCAGTGGAAGCTGGACTGTCCCTTGTTCAGTCAGCTATGGGGATGTGTCTTTCATGAAGCTGTGTAACCTTGGGCAAGTTACTTAGCCACTTTGTGCCTCAGTTTCCTCAACTATGAAATGGAGATAAAAGGACCTACCCCTGGAGGAACTATAGTGAGGGGATCTTGCTGTTCTAATTGGTGTCTAATACTCCTTCAATCTAGGAGACTTATAATTTGGAAACTTTCTCCAGATGCTTCTAATTAGTAGATTTGTAGAGAACCTACAATGTGCCAAGCACTATATGAAGCCTTTTATACCTGCATTATTCCATTTAATCCTCAAAAGAGACCTACAAGAAAGGTATCTCCAGTGCATGGAACTTTTCCTGGTATGTGGCAGGTGTTCCACGAATGAATGAATGAATGAATGAGTGAAGGAAGGGTGGTGCCACAGCCAGCCACTTCAACAGACAATTCAGGTGGTGATCTGCACAGGTGGCAGCCCCCAGCAGAAGCCATCTCCAGGTCCCCACCCCTTGGCACAGTGTTCCGTTGGAGATCCCAGACCCTGTACATCCCAGAACCTGCTGGTCGGGGGAGTGGAGCTTGCTCCTCACGTGGGGCCACCACTCTAGTTGGTGCCCCTTACAGAGACCAATGGCCCCACTCTTTCCAACACTGTCCCCATTTTTCAACAACGTATGAAAGTACAGGACTGTCTATTTTTCTTCGATTTCTTGCAGTGGTTTCGTGCGCGGCACGGGCTCCAAAAGCTGGTAGACCGGGCTCCAACAGTGGTTCTTCATACTTCCTCTCTGGGTGATCTTGGACAAATTATTATCTTCCTATGGGCTTCAGTTTTGCGATCTGCCAAAGAGGGATAAAGATAATAAAAAAAACTCCGCAGTTGTGCTGTAGTTATGTGAACAAATGCATGGAAAAACAGCACACATCTTGGCACATCGTGGGGTTCTATAAATATTAGCTAAAATAATAATATCTAATAATCATTATTATTGATGATGATACTGTAGCTCATAAAGGAAATGGATGAGAGTAAATTAATTCCAAAGCAGTCATGTATTTTTAAACGAGATCTCTATTTCCTTGCTACTTGCTTTCCTCACGATTTGCTTTCTCTCCTTACCCATAGAAGATGGATTCTGGAACCAGATTGTCTAGGTTTGAATCCAGATCTACTACTTACTAGGTATCTAATGTTGGGCAAGTTCAGTCCGTCAATTTCCTTATCTGTAAAATGACTATCATATTAGTACTTAGCTCAAAGGGCTGTTGTAAGATTAAATGAATTAATGTTGGGAAAACAGCTAGAGTACCTGTACACGTAAGTTAAGTTTGTTAAATAAGTGAAGAAAAATGCAAAGGGGATGCCTGGTCAGTTAGTATATCCAGTTAGTTGGCTTCCAGACACTTGAGATTACCTATGTCTTGGTAAGGCTACCAGTTAGACAAGGTTTAAAAACCCATTGCCATTGAGTCAATTCCGACTCATAGCAATCCTATAGAACAGAGTAGAACTGCCCCATAGGGTTTCCAAGGAGCAGCTGGTGGGTTCAGACTGTCAACTTTTTTGTGAGCAGCCAAATGCTTAACCACTGCATCACCAAGTTTACTCTGTTTTATTTGTGGGTTCTTCAGTTGATCAATACCCATGGAAGCAGCAGTCAAGAAATCAAAGATGCATTGTACTGGGCAAATCTGCTGCAAAAGACCTCTTTAAAGTGTTGAAAAGCAAAGATGTCACCTTGAATACTAAGGTGCGCCTGACCCAAGCCATGGTGTTTTCAATGGCCTCCTATGTATGTGAAAGCTGGACGATGAATAAGGAAGACTGAAGAACTGACTCCTTTGAATTGTGGTGTTGGAGAATATTGAATATATCATGCACTGCCGAAAGAACAAATCTGTCTTGGAAGAGTATAGACAGAGTGCTCCTTAGAAGTAAGGATGGCGAGACTACATCTCACATACTTTAGATACGTTGTCGGGGGGATCAGTCCCTGGAGAAGGACATCATGCTTGGTAAAATAGAGGGTCAGCAAAAAAGAGGAAGACCCTCAATGAGATGGATTGACACAGTGGCTGCAACAATGGGCTTAAGCATAACGATTGTGAGGATGGCACAGGACCAGGCAGTGTTTCGTTCTATTGTATGTAGGGTCGTTATGAGTCGGAACTGACTCAATGGCACCTAACAACAACAACTCCATTTGATCATTTGTCAGATTTGGATGACAGAAGATGATTATAAGTGTGCTGTGTTCATCATCAGGGTTGATGCAACCTGATGGGAGATGATATCATGGGATCGTATTAATCAAAATATCTTGAAATGCTTTGATCAGTAGGAATTACTGGGGTCCAGTTGTTTCCTGGACTCAGTACAAAGATGTGACACCTTCTAGTTGGCTTTGAGGCAGTGAAAGTGTTAGGGCACAGACAACAAAGGGGCTTTCAGAGGCAGCAGATGATACCTAGTAAACAGACACTTCAAGATTAACAACAGCTGGAGAAAGAAGGTGAAATGCTCAAAGAAAATTGTTTTGCATATGACTTACTGCATTTCTGACCCAGTTTCCCTGAGGCTTATCAGAAGCAAGACTTTGTAAAGCTTTCTATATAGGAGATATTGTGATATTGAAAATATTGATAATATTGAAAATAGATATTGAAAATAGCCCAGTGAACATTATCTTTCACCTTCTTTTGACTTTTCATCCTTGAGAGAAGGGATCAGTAAGGTTGTTACCTGCTGCTGTCAAGTCAATCCCAACTCTTGGCGACCCCATGTGTATCAAGAGTAGAACTGTGCTCCATAGGGTTTTCAGTGGTTGATTTTACAGAAGCAGACCTCAAGGCCTTTCTTCTGAGGCATCTTTGAGTAGACTCAAACCTCCAATCCTTTGGTTAGCAGCCAAGCATATTAACTGTTTGCACCACCCACAGACTCCTCAGTAGGGTTGCGAGAACCCTCCTTATAGACCCTAAAAGGCCCAATCAGCCAAGGAAGAGGGAAGTTTGATTCAACCTCCCTCACTCTGATCCTCTTGCTTCATAGTCATTGTTAGATTTGCACTTTCAGCTACAGCCCTGACTTTGCTTCCAATCGCTGGATATTACGCTGCTTCAAGTTCAGCCTTCTGACCATGAGGAATTGGGTTTGCTTCATTTGTTTCCCAAAATCTCTGAAACGGTCCTCCATTCAATCTATAACCCAGTGAATCCAATTTCCTTGGCCTAAACTGAACTGACCATTTCATCTTCTGGATACTTATCCATCAGAATTAAGCTTTTTTTTTTCCTTTTCCTAAAGCCTGGTAGACTCCAACAAAATACCTGTGATGTTCTTTTCAAAGTTTCATTGCATTTGTTTGTTTGAACTCAATCTCCTGGCAAAAACTATTTGCAGCAGCTTAATGTTTAATCGTTTCATTTCTTGAAAGATGATTGATAAATTTGGAAAGAGAATTACTCCTAGGTAGGATTTCAATACAAATATTTTAAGAAGTTTAACTTTATTTGTACGTTAGCAATCCAAGGATATGATAAAAATAAATGCATATGAGACTTAATTAAAACTACCCTTAAGAATTTGGGAGTGTAAGATACAACTATTTGTCTCTACTCATCCAGAACAAAAGAAAAAGAAGGAAACCAAAGACTCAGAGAAGAAAGAAGTCTACAGGACTAATTGTCTACACAGACCACAGCCTCATCTACCCTGAGACCAGAAGAACTAGATGGTACTCAACTACCACTACCAACCATTCTGATCAAGGACACAATAGATGGATCCCGATAAACAGGAGAAAAACGTGGAACAGAACTCAAATTCTTAAAAGTCCAGACTTATTGGATCGGTTGAAACTAGAGGACTCACCAAGACTATTGCCCTGAGATACTCTTTAAACCTCACACTGAAATTATCCCTTGCGGTCACCTTATAGTTAAATAACAGATTGGCTCATAAAGTAAGGGATATCACCTGTGAGTAATGGGCTCCTTTAAAAAACTATCCGTTTGAGACCAAGTGGTCAAAAATTACTCTAAAGCAAAATGTTTTACATTCTACTTTAATGAGTAGCATCTGGGGTCTTACAAGCTTGTGAGTGGCCATCCAAGATACTACACTGGCCTTACCCCTTCGGGAGCAAGGGAGAATGAAGAAAACTAAAGATACAAAGGAAAGATTAGTCCAAAGGACTAACGGACCACAACTACCACAGCCTCCACCAGACTGAGTCCAGTACAACTAGATGGTGCCCGGCTACTACCACTGACTCCTTTGACAGGGATCACGATAGAGGGTCCCAGACAGAGCCAGAGAAAAACGTAGAACAAAATTCTAACTCACAAAAAGAGACCAGACTTGGGTGAGACAGTACACAGTACTGGGGAAACCAGCACAACTTGTACAAGGAAAGGTCATGGAAGCTCCATAGACACATCCAAACTCCCTGAGGGACTGAATTGCTGGGTGGAGG
>NW_004443967.1:10540636-10570342 GCF_000243295.1 Trichechus manatus latirostris | reverse complement strand
GAGAGTATGGCCCTCGGACATCCTTTTAGCTCAGTAATGAAGTCACTCCTGAGGTTCACCCTTCAGCCAAAGATTAGACAGGCCCATAAAACAAAATGAGACTAAAGGGGCACACCAGCCCAGGGGCAAGGACTAGAAGGCAAGAGGGGATAGGAAAGCAGGTAATAGGGAACCCAAGGTCAAGAAGGGGGAGTGTTGACATGTCATGGGGTTGTTAACCCATGTTATACTATGTATACTAACTGTTTAATGAGAAGCTAGTTTGTTCTGGAAACCTTCATCTGAAGTACAATTTAAAAAGAAAAAAGAAAAAAAATTACTCTAAAGCAAAGATGAGAAGGTAAGGGGGGCAGGGAAATTAAAGTACTGGAAATGGTACGACCAGAACAGAATGAATAAGAAAGAGGACTCTTTGTGAAAAATGTAACCAATATCACTTAATAATTTGTGTAGAAATTGTTAAACGGGTACCTACTTTGCTATAGAAACTTTTACCTTAAACACAATGCAGTATTGTTTAAAAAAAAAATTAGGAGTGGATTAGTTAGGGATCGATCAGAGAAGCAGAACCACTAGGACTGATATGGAGTCACCACCACCAACTTCCTTGACCAAAACTTAACTGACCATTTCATGTTCTGGGTATTTATTCATCAGAAGTAAGACGTTTTTTCCCCTCTTTTACTAAAGCATGATAGACTCCAGCAAAATACTTGTGATGTTCTTTTCAGAGTTTCATTGTATTTGCCATTGAGTTGACTCCAACTCATGGTAACCCCTTGTGTGTCGGAGTAGAACTGTGTCCGTAAGGTTTTCAATGGCTGGTTTTTTGGAAGTAGATTGCCAGGCCTTTCTTCAACTTGACCCACTAACACTTATACTTAACTTAGGAGCAGTATAACTTGTTTCAGATTTCCAGAAATGTATGAGATTCCAGTAGTAGTTTAAAAAAGCATTAAGA
Organism: Trichechus manatus latirostris; assembly: GCF_000243295.1. Taxonomy (NCBI): domain Eukaryota; kingdom Metazoa; phylum Chordata; class Mammalia; order Sirenia; family Trichechidae; genus Trichechus; species Trichechus manatus. The sequence goes on along the minus strand of NW_004443967.1, from coordinate 10,569,381 downwards.
TATAATTTATTTATATTTCGATCATATCGAAATGAGACCAATCCAAAAATAAATCCGATGAGGTATTGTGAAAACAAGATAGGAGAAATGTACATTCAGTGCTTTCTTTCATGCACACTTTTAGCTAATGTTCATTAAGGGCACTGTATGTGTAAGTCATTGTGGGACATGAAAGAGACTAACACCCTGCCAAGGTCATTGACTCCCCTGTTGTTGTTGTATGCCGGTGAGTTGATTCTGACTCATACCGACCCAATAGGGCAGAGTAGAACTTCTCCTTAGGATTTTCAAGTCTGTAACCTTTACTTCTTCACTGAAAATACCTTTTTTCAACAACATAAATGGAAACTATACACATGGACCTTGCCAGATGGAATACGCAGGAATCAAACCGACTACATCTATGGAAAGAGACATTGCAGAAGCTCAGTATCATCAGTCAGAACAAGGTCAGGGGCTGACTTTGGAACAGACCATCAATTGCTCATCTGCAGGTTCAAGTTGAAGCTGAAGAAAATGACAGCAAGTCCACAAGAGCCAAAATACAACCTTGAGTATACCCCACCTGAATTTAAAGACCATCTTAAGAATAGATTTGATTCATTGAACACTATTTGACTGAAGACCAGATGAGTTGTGGAATGACATAAAGGACGTCATATATGAAGAAAGCAAAAGGTCATTAGAAAGACAGGAAGAGAGAAAAGACCAAAATGGATGTGACAAGAGACTCTGAAACTTGCTCTTGAATGTAGAGTAGCTAAAGCAAATGGAAGAAATGACCATGTAACAGCTGAACAGAAGATTCAAAGGGTGGCTCGAGAAGATAAAGTTAAGTATTATAACGACATGTGCAAAGACCTGGAGATAGAAAACCAAAAGGAAAGAACATGCTCGGCATTTCTCAAGTTGAAAGAACTGAAAAAAAATTCAAGCCTCGAGTTGCAATATTGAAGGATTCTACAGGGAAAATATTAAATGACATAGGAAGCATCAAAAGAAGATTGAAGGAATACACAGAGTCACTGTCCCAAAAAGAATTGGTCAATATTCAACCATTTCAGGAGGTAGCATATGATTAAGAACTGATGATACTGAAGGAAGAAATCCAAGCTGCACTGAAGGCACTGATGAAAAACAAGATTCCAGGAATTGACAGAATACCAATTGAGATGTTTCAACAAACAGATGCAGCACTGGAGGTGCTCACTTGTCTATGCTAAGAAATTTGAAAGACAGCTACCTGGCCAACTGACCGAAAGAGATTCATATTTGTACCCATTCCAAAGACAGGTGATACAACAGAATGTGGAAATTATCAAACAATATCATTAATATCACACATAAGTAAAATTTTGCTAAAGATCATTCAAAAGAGGTTGTAGCAGTACATCTGCCAGACATTCAAGCTGTATTCAGGAAAGGACGTGGAACAAGGGATGTCACTGCTAATGTCAGATGGATCTTGGCTAAAAGCAGAGAATACCAGAAAGATGTTTACCTGTGTTTTATTGACTGTGCAAAGGCATTCAACTGTGTGGGTCATAACAAATTATGGATAACATTGCGAAGAATGGGAATCCCAGAACACTTAACCGTGCTCATGTGGGACCTATACATAGACCAGGAGGCAGTTGTTTCAACAGAACAAGGGGATACTGCACGGTTTAAAATCAGGAAAGGTGTGCATCAGGGTTGTATCTTTTCACCATACTTATTCAATCTGTATGCTAAGCAAATAATCCAAGAAGCTAGATTACATGAAGAAGAACGTGGTATCAGGATTGGAGGAAGATTCACTAACAACCTGCGATATGCAAATGACACAACCTTGCTTGCTGAAAGTGAAGAGGACTTGAAGCACTTACTAATGAAGATCAAAGACTACTGCCTTCAGTATGGATTACACCTCAACAAAAAGAAAACAAAAATCCTCACAACTCGACCAATAAGCAACACCATGATTAGCAGAGAAAATATTAAAGTTGTCGAGGATTTCATTTTACTTGGATCCACAGTCCATGCCCATGGAAGCAACAGTCAAGAAATCAAACGATGTATTGCATTGGGCAAATATGCTGCCAAAGAACTCTTTAAAGTGTTCAAAAGCAAAGAATTCACCTTGAAGACTAAGGCGCACCTGACCCAAGCCGTGGTATTTTCAATCACCTCACATGCATGCAAAAGCTGGACAATGAATAAGGAAGACCGAAGAATTGATGCCTTTGAATTATGGTGTTAGCAAAGAATATTGAATATACCATGGACTGCCAGAAGAACGAACAAATCTGTCTTGGAAGAAGTACAGCCAAAATGCTCCTTGGAAGCAAGGATGGCAAGACTTTGTCTCACATACTTTGGACATATTATCTGAAGGGACCAGTCCCTGGAGAAGAACATCATGCTTGGCAAAGTAGAGGGTCAGCAAAAAAGAGGAAGACCCTCAATGAGACGGATTGACACGGTGGCTGCAACAGTAGGCTCAAGCACAACAACAATAGTCAGGATGGCGCAGGACCAGGCAGTGTTTCCTTCTGTTATACATGGGGTCGCTATGAGTCAGAACTGACTGTACAACACCTAACAACAACAACAGCAATCTTTATGAAAGCAAGTTGCCAGGTCTTTTCTCCTGCAAAGCTGCTGGTAGGTCTGAACCGCCGACCTTTCAGTTAAAAGCTGATTGCATAACCATTTTGCCACCAGGGATCCTATTGAGTCTATTAGGCGAGATAAAGCATTTAGAGAGAGGACACGGTATTTTCCCGACTAGAAACCAGAACACAAGGCAGATCAAGTAGCTAAGGGAAGGAAAGATCAAGCGAATGGGAGTTTAATGATGGAATAGTGTGTTGAGATCTTTGTTGTGCATATTGAGCATGGGTGAATGGGTCCACTCAATCACATTTATTGAGCACATACTGCATGCCAAGCACTGTGCTAGGAACTGGAAACCCAGAAATGCAAACAACATACACCAATGAGGCCACTGCTGCACTAAATGTGTGTGAGAATTTCAGGGTGACTCAGTGTGACAGGGCACTTAATTCTGTGTGGATAGATTGCTGATGTCAGAAAGGCTCCATCTGCAATGAGCCTCAAAGCATGGGTAGGAGCTCACTAGTGAAGAGAGAAGGGAGGGAAAGACAAGAAATGTACATAAGGTAAATCCTCAGGAAATAAATATGAGAGAACCAGAGTTCGTCCCCCGTTTCCTGAGAGTCTCTGAAGCTGCTGCCCCTCAGCTCATGTTAGGAACGCTCTGGTTCTCTTTGGTAAGTAAGTCTGACACACAATGTGCTCCTTGGCAGTGTGACTGGAATTAGCAACACAGAGGTGAGGCACTTGGGGCCTTGCTGGGCCATGAAATGAATCCAGCATGAATAACAGCTTTTCTATCATCCTGCCACAAGTCAAAAAACACGAGTTCCAGACATATGGGCAGTCATCACTTATTCTCTGAGAGCTGAGAAGAAAGGGGTCAATGAGCATTTAACATTCTAATAGGAATTATATCATAGCCACTGAATATTTAGAGCCCAGAAGAAGCTTGCTGCTTCAGATATGGCTTCTCGAGAAGAAAAGGAGGAGTAAAGAAATTGAGAAGTGAAGCAGCAGGAAATTGAGAAAGTCATCCCTGGGGCTAAAAAGTCCTGCTTGCTTATCCTTCGTGGCCCAGCTCTATAGGCGTTTGTCTTAGTCATCTAGTGCTGCTATAACAGAAATACCACAAGTGGATGGCTTTAACAAAGAGAAGTTTATTTTCTCATAGTCCAATAGGCTACAAGTCCAAATTCAGGGCATCGGCTCCAGGAGAAGGCTTTCCCTCTCTATAAGCTCTGGAGGAAGGTCCTTGTGATGCATCCGTCTTCCCTTGGTCTGGGAGCTTCTCAGCACAGGAACCTCAGGTCCAAAGGACGTGCTCTGCTCCCGGCACTGCTTTCTTGGTGGTGTGAGGTTCCCATGTGTCTCTGCTCACTTGTCTCTTTTATATCTCAAAAGAGATTGACTTAAGACACTATCTAATCTTGTAGACCTCATCAGTATAACTGCCGCTAATCCATCTTATTACATCATAGTGATAGAGTTTACAACACATAAGGAAATCACATCAGATTACAAAATGGTACACAATCATACAATACTGGGAATCACGGCCCAGCCAAATTGATACACACGTTTTGGGGGGGACATACTTGAATCCATAACAGCATTTATACAAAGCCTTGCAGACGATGGCTTTGAAAAATCTGGAATTATACTTAAAGATAATAAACTTTCCTTCTTAAGGAAAGAAAACTAAAATTGAACTTCAAATTCAAGAAAACTGTGCCATAATTTATAGTATGGATCATTAATTTTTGCAATCGTTTACTCAAGCAGAGGTAGCCTTCTGTGTACTTCTCCCTTCTCTTTGTTTCCTGCGTTCATTCGTAATCACATTCCCAAATCATTGGCAAACTTTCCACGCGCTTTCCCACCCTGTTCATTGAATCACATCCGGGTCTGTTTTTCAAATTGTACCTGCTCCTTCAAACTGATGCCGTGTGAGAGAAAAGGGTGTTTAGCCAAGACCAACCCAACCGAAAAACTTGAAAACTTGACACTCCACAAATTTACAATTATGTTTTTCCTTTTACTTCCTCTCTCTCAGATTGCCCAGATACCCTTATCTCATTTTTCACAAGAGTTTTTTACCCCAGAAATAGTATTATTCAATTTTTGAAAATTATACTGGGCCTTAAGTAATCAATGAGTATTTTTCTACTTCAAGAAAGCATTTGGTGAAATATTTTATCAAGTAAACAAAATGTGCTACAAATATTTGCATCCTCACAAATTCACTTGCAATTCATATTTTAAGCGTATTTAAAAAACTGGGTACTACCTTCTCTAAATGCATGAAGTTTTGCATGGGCATATCAGAGATACTCACTGATACTTATTACTATTAAACCTGAGAAAGAGCATCATGTCATTCCAACCATATCTTCCTTAGAAACATGGCAAAACCAGATTCCAAATTTTTATAAGAACTGGGAAGTACAAGCAGGAGATTGTTCACTGAAATTCATTGGTGATACAAAAAATGATTTCTTTAAGGCACTTCTGAAAATTAAGCCAATTAAAATTTTACCTACCTTGGAGGTAATTTTATGAGGTAGTTACATTTTCAAACAAAGTTCAGTTTCTTCCCCAAAGTGTGCTCGCTGAAGAAATCTAGAGGAAAAAGGCAAGACACACAGATGAACTTAAATGCATTTGGATTAACAGGAAAGCTTTGGGCAATGGTGAAAATACAGCATACGTGGCAATGATTACTTTCTCAAAGACTTTAAGAAGAAAACAGAGCTGTTACCCAGAAACTCCTTCCGTATAATATTATAGAGAGAAAAAAACTGGGCTAGTAAAGTGAAGAATTATATGGGGTTTATCCATCTTTTTGTCATTTTTATTTATCTATTTAGTTATTAGCTCAGCTCCATTTCTCCTTTCCCCATATTCTTGGGGGTACAATGTCTTGTGTCTTTTGTTTACTGTCCACCCAAAGTAGCCATCTCAGTAAGACATTTGTGGTATTGAAATGTCTGGTGATACAGACTCACCTTGCCCTCCTTCCTACCACCCATCAAGCCTTCCCCTTTCAGAACTATCTGGAAACATTCTGTCTGGAGCAGTGTTACCCAAACTGTAGTCTCAGACTAACAGCATTGGCAGCACCTGGGAGCGTCTTAGAAATACAAACTCTCAAGCCTCATCTCGACGTTCTGAATCAGAAACTCTGGGAGTACCAGTTACTGTTGAGTTGACTCCAGTGTATGGCAACCCAAATGGGTCAGAGTAGAACTGTGCTCCATAGGGTTTTCAGTGGCTGATTTTTCAGAAGTGGACCGACCAGGCCTTTCTTCCACCTCTGGGAGGACTCAACCCTCCAACCTTTGTGTTAGCAGCCAAGCACTTAACTATTTGCAACACCCAGGTTACTGTATTTTAACAAACTCTCCATGTGGTTCTTGTTCACATTAAAGTCCGAGAACCACTGACTTAAAGAAATCATGAGAGAAAGCAAGAGAACTCAAACCTTAGATGAGGTAAGTTGAACCAGGTGATCTCTGTAAGCACTCTCAACAAGAGATTCTAGTCCAAAGCATTTTCACCCCCCAACTGTAAGCCAATTTTTGAAGTATCAGATGCAAAATGAAAAAAGATGGTATAAAGTCTTATTGAATAATTTCCTTGAACTTTGGGCTTTAGGATTCAAAATTAATGACTCAAGTTTTGGGAAATGAACTGTATGTCTCGCTCAATTCTCTGGGCCTCTAGAAAGGTTAATTGGGGCCTATAAACTGGGAGAAATTACTTAATGAGTTGATAAATGTTCAGAGAAAGGGGGGCCCAAAATGGACTCATTCTGATTTCTAAAAGGAGGATTTAATTAAAATCAATTGCTTAACCCCACCGTAAACATGCGGGATCAATCCGTGCTGCAGGGAGTCTGTCAGTGTGTGAGAGGAAGAAAATTAGGTCACAGCATGACTTCAGGAAGATTCAGTATTTGCCAAAAGACTATTTGTCACCTTCGGGCATGTAAGAGTATGGAAGGAAAAATCAAACATCAATCTCAGCCAAGAATAGATTTTCCTGTGTGCTGGAAAGGGGAACACCCAGCCCCTAGTCATCGGAGTTAAGTAAATTATCCTCCTGGGTGAAACTGCTGTCACCCTGAATTTCAGAGCCCAAATGTTTCCTGTGCTTTTTTGATAATTTGGATAAGCCGTGGTGTGGGTCCACATGAACAGATGGGGAGGCTGGCAGTGCTGACTCGGTGCCAGTGCAGTGAGGTCCTAATTAGTCACCAGTGGGCCCTCAGCATTACAGATTACCTGGGTGGTGTGTGCAGCCCCAGACTGCCCCCCACACTCCCACTCCCAGCCAAGAGAGCCCCCACCCTCAGCAGGGACCCAGGAGAGAGCCCCCACCCTCAGCAGGGACCCAGGAGAGAGCCCCCACCCTCAGCAGGGACCCAGGAGAGAGCCCCCACCCTCAGCAGGGACCCAGGAGAGAGCCCCCACCTTCAGCAGGGACCCAGGAGAGAGCCCCCAACTTCAGCAGGGACCCAGGAGAGAGCCCCCAGCTTCAGCAGGGACCCAGGACAGAGCCCCACCCTCAGCAGGGACCCAGGAGAGAGTACCCGCCTTCAGCAAGGATCCAGCAAGAGAGCCCCCACCCTCAGCAGGGACCCAGGAGAGAGCCCCCACCTTCAGCAGGGACCCAGCGAGAGCACCTCCTACCTGCAGCAGGTTCCACCTTCCCCATAAAGGCCTAGAACCCCCATTCCTAGTTCTCTGCACTCCCACCCACAGCCATCCCTCCAAACTTAGGCAGTCTTCAAGTTAGCCCTGCTTCACAAGGGTCAGCTACTCCTGCTCCAACTCTGAGCAGATTCTCCTGCCAGGGAGAGGAAGATGACCCACACCTGGAGAACCTGGCTGCCCAGCAGAGTTAAGAGTGAACAGCACAGAGAATACGGGGACACGGTCAGCAGGCATGACTGGGTCAGCGGTTGGCAGGATGACGCCCCCGCCAAAGATGTCCATGCGCTAATCTTGGAAACTGTGAATACATTAGGTTACATGGCAAAGGGAATCAGGGTTGTAGTTACAGTTAAGGGTGCTGATCAGCTGATTTGGGATGGGGAGATTATCTTGGATTATCCAGATGGGTTCAATCTAATTACACGAGTCCTTCCAAGTGGAAGAAGAGGAGGCAAATGAGAGGATCAGAGAGATGCAATGTGAAAAGGATTCAACTAGCTTTGAAGATGGAGGAAGGGGCCACAAGAAATGCAGGCAGCCTCCAGAAACGGGAAAGGGCAAGGAAATAGATTCTCCCCTAGAGCTTCCTGAAAGGAACACAGCCCTGCCAACACCTTGATCTTAGCCCGTGGAAACCCATGTGGGGCTTCTGACCTATAGAACTGTAAGATGGTAAACGTGTGTTGCTTTAAGCCACTCGGTTTGTGCTAATTTGTTACAGCAACAGTAGGAAGCTCATGCAGTCGGCCAGAGCAGAAGGGCCAGGCCTCTTTGCAAAGGAGCCCTCTCCGGGGTTGGCAGGACTATCTGCCCAGGTGTCCCAGGGTGGGACGGGCAGTTACTGCTTTGTTGGCTGGGAAAAGTGAAGGAGAAGCAAGGTGAAAAAAAGACAATTTCTAACCATTAATCCATCCCGGAAATTTCACACTTAATTGGTAGAAACTCAGAGAAATAAGGTCAGTGCCCTTATTATTGATTGTATAAAACAGATATGATCTCACAGCTTTTAGAAATTCATGTCATGTACTTTTGACTATTTGAACAATCTTGACAAAGTAATCTGATGATAATGTCTCAAAACAACATTACGGAGCTAGTGAAATTGTTTTTACTGCACAGAGGGAAGATGGAACCTAGCATTGAATATTTTACAAACTCCTTATTTCATTAGAAACATTTTGACTTCAATGGCTAATTATATGTTATAACAGTATCTAAACTACACAGTATTTGAGTGGTTTTTTAGATTTGGGTAAATTCACACGCAGGCACCCCTCCTTCGTGGTAGAAGATTAAGAGATACTCAGAAAAGGACAGATGTACTAAAATATCCAAAACACATATGTGGATGATTTTTAGTGGCCTCTAGTGGGAGATATTCGAGACTTCTTCCCACTTCACTGATGGAGAGGAGGCCTCGTTCAGTAAAGTGTTTGGCCTCTACGGTAAGGCCAGTGCCACACTTACTAGCGAGCACTGATGGCTAAGAGGTCTGTTCTCTTGGTCTTCTAGGCTCAAGAGTCTGTCCACTCTCAGCCCTGGGTGCAGGGAACAAACGGGGCTCTCTCTTGATATTTCATTCTCTCTGGTTACATGTCTCTCTGGAGCAAGTAGGACTGTCCAGTTGCTTTCCTCTGAAGATGTTTAAGTTTAGGAAACAAAGATCCTCTATGTGGTCAGGCCCATCTTACCAGGGAGATCTGCTTTGGCCTAGGCAGGCTGTTCTCTACCAACATTCTGCAGTTAATCTTCCATAATGCTTTCCCGAGGTCATCAAAAACACACCACAAACTGTAATATCTGAAAAAGGAGGGAGGCAGGGTGGAGAGGGAGGAGGAGAAAGAAGAGGCAGAGAGGGGAGAGAGAAGGATGGGCAAGGAGGAAAACCAGAATCACTTCTAACTAGTAGTCAATTAACCTCCCAGCCATGGGGCGTCATGACCAACATCTGAACCACCTTCAAGACCGTCAGAGGAGAAGACCCAAACCTGCCCCCACAAAACTTGTAGTAGAGCATGCACACATGTGGGAAGATGATATGTAGGGGTAGAGCTTCCCAGCACCTTTTTCTTTTATAGCCATTTCCACACTGAGCTTTTGAAGCATATTAATGCTTCTAATTCCACTTTATTAGGAAACAAAGTTCACCATGCCAGGATATAGACCAGTGCCTGAAACCCTGTGAGCAGAAAGTAGAAAGTGCATATTTCCTAAGCTAATGAGCATTGAGAAATAGTGAGCTTCACCCCCACCACCACCACCCTTTTCTTCCCACATACCAGAAGTTTCAGATGAGTGAGGTTATAAGCTATCAGCCCAGCCCACACCTTGGAATACGAATCTGTTAGAAAATAGCTGCTTTCAAAATAGTATTGTGGATTTAAGCAGAAAATGATAACCACCATTAATATATTTTGAGGTTTTACAATAAAATTTAGAGATACCTGACAGCTTCAGATGATGCATGTTTAAGCGCAAGTTTATTTTTCAAAACTTCTGGAATAGAGATGGTGTGAGAGTGAAGCGGGGCGGGAGAGGCGTTTTATAATTTATCAGACTATGAGCACAGCAGGGCAGTTGTGTGTGGGTGTTTTCTAGGGGTGTGTGTTAAGCACTGCTCATTCCCATGTCTAAGATTCTTTCCCCAGGCTACGAAGTTCACCCAAATGCCTAACCACAGCTTTTCCAAGTGTGGAGGTTTTGTCCCTAGAGAAGACACAGTCAAGGTAATCTTATCAGCAGAACAGAAGCTATCCATGTTTCCCCAAGCCCGTGGCTTCCTGCTGCATTTTAATAGATGCAAGAATCTATTATCATCGATTACTTGTCTTTTGACATTTAATATAGCTCCTTGTCTCTGAGGCCTTCAAGACACACATGTTTCCTTTTCACTCTAAGTTAACGTTACGCCTTTCCTCCGAGGTCATCACTCTTAATCCTCTTTAAATACTTCCCTCAAAGCCATCAGCCGTGGTTAGCCTTTCAGCCTGAGGTCTATTTCTGATAACTCTCCCAGGTCACAGTGTGTTTGAATTTTGATACTCTGCGGTATCTGTCTTAGTGAGGCTGGCAGTCCTCGGGGCCAGGCACCTCATCTTTTTATACATTTTGCAAAGTGTCTTACAGCCTTCAGTAAATAACAGACCGCAGCGGTAATGATCACTTTCCATTTCCACCCTCGGGACTGTGGTCATCTATATTTTATGGAGCTCTCTTTTAACTAGGTCCATTAATTTTGCAGTAAGCATTCTAACTGCAGAGCAGTTCCTCTATAGCATGATTTGCCAACTGGTCTTTTTCACAAAGGTGCCAAAGGAACTCCATTTATAACACTCTTAAGTAAGGACCGTGATTTGTCGTTGTTTTCATGTAGGCTTGGTGACTCAGCCGTGACATGGGAGCAGCTTTTACCTGGGCAGTGCTAAGCTCCAGAGGCTTAGTATCCAGTCTAGGACGCGTAACTCAACCTAGAAGAGTTTAGTGGGGTTCCTGGAGGAAGCCGTCCTGGGGGCATGGGCTGAGCCCACCACGTGGACACCTTTACCTCCACTAGGGTATAGCCCTGGGCACATGAAGTAGCAGCTGGTCAATGGCAGAGACAGAAGGTGGGCATCATATAGGTCCCAGCAGAGGGTCCTAAAACTCGTTGCCATCGAGTCAATTTCAACACATAGCAACTGTATAGGACAGAGTAGAACTGCCCCATAGGGTTTCCAAGGAGCACCTGGTGGATTCAAACTGTCGATCTTTTGGTTAGCAGCCATATCTCTTAACCACTACGCCACCAGGGTTTCCACAAAGGCCCCTAGGTCCTCAGATTTGGATAAATTGGCCCAAGGTTTGGGACCAGGTCCCTCCTAGTCTTGATTTACTTTTCCAGATACTGACAACTTAATCACAGAGAACTCACATAACCTAAAACTGATCATTGCCCTTCAGATCTCAGGCTCTGCAGTGAGGCAGTCCCTGCTTACTAGCCAGGTGGCCTTTGGAGATCTTTTAGCCCCTCCTGAGCTTCCATTTCTGCTAACCCAAAGGTCAGGCCGTTCGAAACCACCAGCTGCTCTGCAGGAGAAAAATGTGGCAGTCTGCTTCCATAGAGATTTACAGACTTGGAAACCCTATGGGGTTGCTATGAGTCGGAATTAACGGCAGTGGGTTTGGTTTGAGTGAAGCCTCCATTTAGTGGGGAGTGGTGGTTCAGTAGTAGCATTCTCACCTTCCATGTGGAAGACCCCAGTCCAATTCCTGGCCAGCCTATCTCGTGTACAGCAACCACCCATCTGTCAATGGAAGCTTGCATGTTGCTATGATGCTGAACAGGTTTCAGTGGAGCTTATTAACTAAGATGGACTAGGAAGAAAGGCCTGGTGATCTATTTCCAAAAATTAGCCAATGAAAACTCTAGGGATCACAGTGGTCCCATCTGAAACCAATCATTGGAATGGCTCCAGACCAGGCAGTTTCTTTCCGTTGTGCATCGGGTCACCATGAGTCAGAGGCTGACTCAACAGCAGCTAACAATGAGACTCCATTTGCCATCCATTGCGGGAAGATAACAGCATCAACCTCAGAGAATTGTTGTGCAGATTTAACAAGAAAATCCATATACAGAGCACAGCACCACACCTGGCACAGAAGCACTCAATACATATAAGTTCTCTGTATTTTGTTATATTTATTATCATTGCTTCTGAGCCAGATTCTGACTCCTTTTGCTGCAAGTCTTCAAAGTCCGCTTGGAGTGACCAGGACAATCCTGAAGTCTGTGTCCCTATGCAAGACAAACAGTTGGACCCATGCCAGAAAAAAAATCATAATTCTGGAAGCCAAAATGTCACTTCTCAGCAATGCCTCCCTCAGGCAGAGTTGGAGACTCCTGCCTCATGGCACCTGTGAATAATCTGTGATCTAAGTTCTCCAGCCTACTAGAAACCATGTTTTCTTCAATACCAAGTCATAATAACCTGAACAACCTCCCACATCTCCTGCATGATTTCTCTCCACTAGCCCCATCCCACTATGAGTCAGAATCAACTCGATGGCAGTAGGTTTGGTTTTGATTTTGGCCCCCTTCTCTCTCTATGTATATCCATGCTGGGCTTCTTTTCAGTCTTCAAATTTGCCATTCTCTCTCATCTCTCATCCTCTGGACATGCTAGTCCCGATGTCTATCCCATAGCAACTCCTCAATACCTATGTGACGAATGAATCAATCATCTATTACTGGGCTATTCACTGCCTATCAAAGAGCTTGAGTGACACAGGAGTAGCTCCTTAGTAAATGTTTGAAGGAGAGGTGAGATGAGAAGTGGGGGAGACAGAAGAGAAGGTAATAGAAGACTAGACAAGTCAAGAAGCATGGCAGCTGATGAGACCACAGATGGAGATTAAGAACCAAATCAGTAAGTCTAGGGAGGATGAAGCCTGTAGGATAATTAAAGGGTAAAGCTAGAGAGACAAAGGTTGTCACAGAGTAGGAGTCTTGAGACCTTGGTCAGTCCTACTGGGTTGGATTCTATTGAGAGTCCTCAGCCCTTATAAGTCCCACATGGTCCAGGCTGCTCAGGAGGACTCCTGCTCTCTTAGGTCAGAGAGCAGTGATGGAAATGAAGATACAAAGGGCTCTCCTAGGGGAGGTTGGAGCTGGAACCTTAGCTGGATGCGATCCCTGACTGCATTTATGAGCTTGACTGTCACCCAGAGCCACATCAAGGTCTCAGCACCTGGCCCTTTAACCAGGGTCTCAACAGCCATTCTGACCTTTCCAACCTCAGAAAGTGATATGAAAACATCTAGGCAGAGATACTAAAATCCAGATGAATATCTCAAGCCCAACACTTCATACCAACCATGAGGCAATTAAACAGTCATATTATTACACATCAAATCAGCATGCCACCTCTGTGAGCAGCTATCAGTTTTGTCTTTTACCTAGAAAATGTGTTTTCTCCTGCCTAGTAGGAAACTTGATATCTATGCATCAGCATAGCTCTTAGGGATTCAGTCTGCATAAATTTATACTTCACACGGAACTCATGGCCTACAAGGAAAGGCAGAAATGTAAGTAAATATATTGCATGAAGTGTGACAGCACAGGGCCTAGCTCATAGCAGGCATGCAAGAGATAGTTGCTGCAATGAATGAGTGAATGAGTGCGTGCTATAGTAGAGGTAGAGTGTAAGACCCAGTGTGGCACCAATAAAGGGTATGGTACATACTGCAAAGGGAACTTGAATTGAATCATTGGATACAGGTAGGATGCACTTGGTTGTTATCACTGGGGTAATTTGGTGGAGGAGGTTCTAACGGCGAAAGCGCTTGTTGGAAAAAAAAACTTGGATATAACACAAAGTACAAAGAAGAAAACAAAATCACCAACAACTCACTTTGATGAGTGAAATTTAAATAGATGAAGTGGCTGCGCAGTGATGAAAATGAAGTCAATAAGGAAACTGGCCTGCTAGGCTCTGGTGGATGAAGGGAGGGTATGGAGGTTGTTCCAGGGAGGAATGAGAAATTCAGCTGGCCATACTGTGGAATCTCAAGTGAAAGAAGTGTTGTTGAGACTTGAAAAATATAAAGACCCCCTACTGGTTCTTTGGAGAGAAAGATGGGGCAGAAGGAGTACTTAAGAGTGATCAGTACCATCCCAATGTAGTCCTGGAAGGCTGGAAACTCTGTGTTTGACCCAGAATGTTCTCACTATTATCTCTGCAGTGGTCAAAAGCCCTTGCCAACTCATCAGGCCTATTTATCCAGAAAGACATGGGACTCCTGCCATCACCAGAAAGAAAAGAACATCACCTCAATCTTACCCAGTCAAGTTCAAACTAGCTTTTGGAATATGGAGCAGGAGCCCCGGTGGTGCAGTGGTGAGCACTCGACTGCTAACCAAAAGGTCAGTGATTCAAACCCACTAGCAGTTCTGTGGGAGGAAGATGTGGCAGTCTGCTTCTGTAGAGATTTACAGCCTTGGAAATTCTACGGGGCAGTTCTATTCTGTCCTATAGGGTTGCTATAAGCCAGAATTGACTTGATGGCAATAGCTTTTATTTGTTTTATGTGTGCTAGGCAGATTACTGGAGCCCTGGTGGCACAGTGGTTAAGCACTCAGGTGCTAACCAAAAGATTGGTAGTTCGAACCTACCAGGTGCTCCACAGGAGGAAGATGTGGCAATCTGCTTCTGTAAAGATTACAGCCTTGGAAACCCTATGGGGCAGTTCTAGTTTGTCCTGTAGGGTCACTATGAGTCAGAAGCGACTCAACGGCAACAGGTTTGGTTTTGGTTTGAGGCAGATTGTTGTTAGGTGCCATTGAGTCGCTTCCAACTCATAGCGACCCTGTGTACAAAAGAACGAAACAGTATCCGGTCCTGCGCCATCCTCACAATCGTTGCTATGTTTGAGCCCATTGTTGCAGCTACTGTGTCAATCCATCTCACTGAGGCAGATTAATGGCCCCTAAAAATGTCCATGTTGTAGCCTCTGGAACCTGTGACTATGTTAACCTTACATGACAAAAGAGATTCTGTAGGTATGCTTAAATTGAGGATCTTGAGATGGGGAGCTTATCCTGGATTAGCAGAGTGGGCTCCATGTAATCACAAAGGTCCTTGTAACGGAAAGAGGAGAGGAGCCTCAGAGGAGATGTTGATAGCGGAATCAGAGGTCAGAGAGTCAGAGAGAGATAGGAAGGTGCTACACTGCTGACTTTGAAGATGGAAGAAGGAGCCACGGGTTGAGGAATATAGGCAACCTCTAGAAGCTGGAAAAGGCAAGGAAGTAGAGCTTCCAGAATGAACACAGCCCTGCTGGCACCTTGATCTTAGGCCAGTGAGACGACAGAGGCTTTCTGATCTTCCCAACTATATAATAATAAATGCGTGTTGATTTAAGCCAGTAATGTGCGGTCACTTGTCACAGCAGCAATAGGAAACTAGTACATGCTTCCATTTTATAAGACTGTCCTCCACATGACAGGACATACTGCATCCCTAGCTCCTGCCCACCAAGTGCCAATAGTGCCCCCTCAGTCATGTGACAATAGAGACACCCCTCATTTCCAAATGCTCACCGGGGGCAGGGAAGATCCAGCCCATTTGAGCACAACTGCTTCAGAAGACAGCACGACGTTTCTTTCCTGCCCCCACCCCTCAAGCACCCACCACCTGCCATTTCCTCTAAGTCAGTGACAAATTCATCAAATTGCAAGGTTGCTAAAATGTCCCAGGGATGAGACAACAGGGGCTGGGGAGCAGAGGTGGAGGAAGTGGGCATGAGAGGAGAGGGGCATTCATCCATTTGATGCACTTAACACACCTCTGCCTCTGTTCCTGTGTGTGCTACTAAGCGCAAGGAAACCACTTGAGGGGACTTTGCAACAAGGGGGGGAACTAAAAAGGAGCAGCTTTATGCACCCTCATTAATGGAGACAACTGTTAAGCCTCTGGATTGATGACGTACAATCCCCATTAGCTCTTCTCCAGAAAGCCTGGCTACCTACCAGTCCCAGAATCCAGAGGCAAAAATATTTTCAATTCTGGGCGTGGAGAAACTGGGAAACAGCATAGTGAGCTGGAATTCACACTTGCAGTCCCCTGAAGAAAACAACGTTTTGTCAGTTCTCAGTTCCGTTTTCCTCTCAGACCCGCACACCGGAGACAGGCAGCCCTTCAGGTGGATTGCTGGTTCCTCCTGTAAAAGCTGGCCACTTGGACATCCCTCATCTGATAATATTCCAGCTACCAGAGCAGTGATACGGAAAAGTTCAGGTGGCGAAGCTCCGTCTGAGGCTTCCAAGTAAAGGACGTCACTGATTATGCCACTACTTCCCATTAGCCTAAGAACAGTGCCATTTTCCATTAGAGAGGCTCCATGTAGCGAAGTGGCTGTTTCTGCAGGCCCATCAAAGGCCCAGGAATTCAAAGATATTTTTCCTGACTTCAGCTAACACTCGCTGCGTTCTTCTTTGAATTATTCATTATTGAAACGATGCCATCGGCAAAACCAAGCCATCTCTGTTAAAGGAAGTTTACCCAAAGAAAGTTTTAAAAAGTGGAATATGGATTAGGGCCACTCACTCCTGTTTTTTATCTTAATTATTTTTTCCTTAAAATCCAAACATCACCATGATTAATGCTACAGAAAAGCAAAATTGGATTTAATATGTACAGTCACTGACATATACTTCAATGCTCAAGGGTCAGGATTTGTTATTAAATGTTAAATACTTTCCCTCCGCTTCAAGAACATTTTCAGCTATGTTAAGCTTTTAATCTTCCCCTTCGGGGGAATGCCATCACCAAAAACATGTGAACAGAATTTTTTTAAATGTCAAAAGAGTCTTATTCGTATGTTACCAGAGTCATTGCAAAGTCCTCATTGAGATCCTGAGGTTTCTCTTGCTGGGTCTCTCTGCCCCATCTCCATTAGGCCCTTCCAGAAAGTGCACATGGACACACGCACATGCACACACACACACACACACACACACACACACACACAGAGTTCAGTTTCCTTGAGTCTTCATCTTTCCTGTCTTCAGCTTGGATCAGAATTATGAAGTTAGGGAAGATGTGCAAATGGAAAAAACTATACTACTCCCCTTCTTCTCACGTTAAAGAACCTGGACTTAGAGAACAGACGGCCTTTGTAAAAATGAAAGAATGGATGGATGGATGGATGGTTGGATGGACGGATGGTGCTGAGGCATAGAAAATACCACAAGGTAATGGTAGCTCCACAACTCACTAGCTGTGTGACCTCAGGCAAATTGCTTAACCTTTCTATGTCTCAGTTTCTTTATCTGTAAATGTGGATAATATAGCACTGACCTTATAAGGTTGTTGTGAGAATTAAATGCATGAACATGTGAAAAGCACTTAGAGTAAGGAATATGATAGATAGATGTATAGATAGATCTACATAGATTTTAAGTATGTGTGTGTATGTGTGTATATATATATATCTATTATGTGTATCTATACACATACACACATATATAGATGGATTACATATACATATATATGTATGGTTAGGAGAGTACCAGCCTTCAGAAACTGATCAGCCACTCAACAAGTATCGATTCAGCACCTAGGCAGAGACAGGCCCTGGGCTTGTTGCTATGGATACGAACATAAACAACCAAGCAGGGTCTGTAGTCTCAGAGAGCTCTCAGACCAGTCAACCTAGAAAACATGGAGCCTCCACGTAACTGACATGGTCAAATCATTGCCGTTGTGATATAGATTGAGAAGGCCCTCATATGTGCTGTTGACTCAAGTATCTGTGGATAAAGCAGAGTAACAGTAGTCAAGGACATTACAAAATTCAGCTGACTGGCCTTAAAAACACTCCCATTGAAGGCATTCTAGAAATAATTTATGAACAGCATGAAAAGTAAATTGTATTTTCTTCTCACATCCCTATCAGTCATAAAAGAGTTTCCCTTCTTGGTAATAATTATTTTACTTTGGTAACAGGATCACTATTTGATCACAGTGTACGCGTTATGTTTTCTTTTCTTCTAATTTTATTGTGGTAAAATATAGATAACAAAAAAACTTGCCATTTGAACCATTTTTAAGTGCAGAATTCACTGATATTAATTACATTCACCATGTGGTGCTACGATC
Source organism: Trichechus manatus latirostris (assembly GCF_000243295.1). Taxonomy (NCBI): domain Eukaryota; kingdom Metazoa; phylum Chordata; class Mammalia; order Sirenia; family Trichechidae; genus Trichechus; species Trichechus manatus. Next base: position 10,551,428 of record NW_004443967.1, on the reverse strand, counting down.
CCCGTTATCCGTTTCCAAAAGTTTTTCATCACCCTGAACAGAAACGCAGCGTTCCTTCAGCTTTAACTTCCCTTTTCTCGCTGCCTCTAGCCCCAGGTAACCACTAGTAAACATTCTTCTTCATGCATTTGACTCTTCTCACTAATTCGTAGAAGTCGTCTCACACAATAGTCGTCCTCTAGTGTCTGACTTATTTCACTCAGCATAACATTTTCAAGGTTTATCCATCCTGTAGCATGGATCAGGACTTCATTGCTCTGTCTGATTGAACATACCACATTTTGTTTACCCACTCATCTGTTGAACAATTGGGTTGTTTTCATCTTTGGGCTAATAAACAATGAATGGGGGCCCATGCTGGTATTTGCAATGTGGGGGACATGGCTGCCAGCATCATAGCAATATGCAAGCCCTTACAGCATGACAAACTGACAGAAAGGTGGTGGGACTAGGTGACTAAGGCTGCCTAATGCTGGGACTCAGAATAGGAAACCCATCATTCCCGGGAATCTAAGTCACCTTTTCCAACGTCTCCAAAAATAATTAAGCTGACATTTTGCTGTCCGTCTGCCTGAGTTCTCGATTTCAACTGTCTCAGAATTCAAGCCGGTAACTTTTTAGCCCAGAAATTCCACATTTAGGAATTTACCCTGCGAATCTACCTCAGCGAGCAAGAAACAGCATGTGCAATGATCATTCATTGCTGTGTAGTTTGATTAACAAAAGAACCCAAATGCCCATTCACAGAAGAGTAGTTGCATAAACTCAGGGTCAGGGCTTCAGACCAGTTCGGTTCAACCCCCTGCTGAGAATTTATATTTCCACCCCAGGTATACTGAATCAGAATCTACGTTTTAACAAGATCCCCAGGTAATTGGGATCTTGTTAAAAATGCAGATTCTGATTCAGTATATCTGAGATGGAAATGCAAAGTCTCAGCAGGGGGTCGAACCAGAAACAAGCCCTGCTCAGGGTACATCAAGGATGTATTGTTAAATGGAAAAAAACGAGGGTTCAAAAGAATATTATTTAGTATGCTACTTTTTATTTAAGAGTAAAGGGAGAAATATATATTTACACATGTAAGTATTTACTTTGTTTCACATAAACAAACATGTTGTTGTTGTAAAGTGCCATCGAGTCGGTTCCCACTCACAGTGACCCTATGTACTACAGAACGAAACAGCAGCTGGTCCTGCGCCATTCTCACAATCATTGCTATGTTTGGGCCCATTGTTGCAGCCACTATGTCAATCCATCTTATCGAGGATCTTCCTCTTTTTCACTGATCCTCTACCTTACCAAGCATGATGTCCCTCTCCAGGGACTGGTCCCTCCTGATAACATGTCCAAAGTATGCGAGATGAAATCTTGTCTTCCTCACTTCCAAGGAGCACTCTGGCTGTACTTTTTCCAGATTTATTCATTCTTCTGGCAGTCCATGGTACATTCAGTATTCTTCGCCAACACCATAATTCAAAGGCATCAATTCTTCTTCGGTCTTCCTGATTCATTGTCCAGTTTTTGCATTCATATGAGGCATTTGAAAATATTATGGCTTGGGTCAGGCGCACCTTAGTCCTCAAAGTGCCATCTTTGCTCTTCAACACTTTAAAGAGGTCTTTTACAGCAGTTTATGGCAGACTGCAGGCTCAAGTCCCAAGAAGCAGAGGTCAGACGATGACTGAGGCAAATGCAGGACCCAGAGCAGAGCAAAAGCCAAACATACATAGGAAAAATAAACTAGAATCTAACAAAACCAGTTACCTATGGGGTAGGTAGGAACAGCAGTAGAAAGGATAAAGACAGAAGGGAAATGTCTCTGAAGATACCTTTTTATATAGTTTTGCTTTTGAACCATGCAACGGCTTTTCATTTTCAAAATTAAATCAACAGGATAAAAAACAAACAAACCCTAAAACTGAATGCAAACAGAAACAAATTAATATCACTGTATATCAAATTGATAACACAGCCACATGCATAAAGAATTAATTCAAGTAATTTCTGAGCCCTGTCTTCTGATTACACATCCCTAATGGGATGTATTTCAAGAACAAAAAGAATTGCTGTCAAAAAAAAATTTTTTTTTCAGCTTTCTTTGGTAGATTTGTTAGTGACATGAGTGTAATAATTCTGAAATTTTGTGTGTATTTAAAGATACAACAAATTAGTATTGATTTTGGAGGAACCAGAGTTATCAAAAAGGAGAAGGGAGATACAAATACAGAATGAGGCGGAACTCTACAGTGTTGTATTTGAACTGCTGTTCTTGTTCATTGCTGTCAAGTCGGCTTTAACTCATGCTGACCTTACGCACAGCAGAATGAACCTGCCTGGTCCTGCGCCATCTTCCATGATCTTTTATATAAATTAGAGGTATCAGTATAAATTTGTGAGTTAAAATATGCATTTTTCCCTAGCCCTGTCTGCTGAAAGAACTCAGAATCAAAGACACCCTAGTAGCAATAAACATGCCTGGGCTCCTTGGAGAAATGGTTGATTGCAGGTCTGGGGCAGGGAAAGGACAAGATGACACTGTACCATCTTGTTGTTGCAGAAAGCAAGGATGTGTGCTTGAAGAATGAATGGAACACATCAAAAAGGACACAAAGATCAGCTGGAAGTGGCTCCACTGGCCAACTCTGGAACAAATCAAGCATCAAAAAGAATAATAAATCCATTAATCCATAGTAGTATTTGAAACAATAAGTGCGGTAGCTCTTCTTTACAGAGAAATGTTAGCTAATAAACATAGAAGGATAGAAGTAGAAAATCACTATTTTTCCACCATCAATGCAATAATTTATTTAGGCAAGGATCATCAACAGATGCTAAAATCATGAGTGAAAACTTATTGAGAACAGGATAGTCACACAGTCTCAAAGCATCACCCACTGATTCTTAGTTACACAGGGACAATGTTTTTTTTTAAATTTTTTTCCATAAAAATAATTTTTTAAGATTTTTCATAAAGCTCTGTACTTTGAAAGATAGTTATTGTTGATATGTTAACATTTTTTCTCTCTCTTCTACTAGCAATGCCATTTCACTTAGTATATCTTTACAGTGCAAAAAAAGCCCCCGAAGTTATTTGTGATAGAGGCCATTTGTTTTTCATGTCTAAACCAAAACCCATTGCTGTCGAGTCAATTCCAACTCATAACGACCCTGTACGACAGAGTAGAACTGTCCCATAGGATTTCCAAGGAGCAGCTGGTGGATTCGAACTACTAACCTTTTTGGTTAGCAGCCAAACTCTTTATTTATTTATTTACTTATTTATTTTAATTGTACTTTAAATGAAGATTTAAGAACTAGCTTCTCATTAAAACAATTAGTACACATATTATTTTGTGACATGGTTACCAACCCCAAGACATGTCAACACTCTCCCTTCTCGACCTTGGGTTCCCATTACCAGCTTTCCAGTCCCCTTCTGCCTTCTAGTCTCTGTCCCGGACTGGTGTGCCCCTTTAGTCTCATTTTGTTTTATGAGCCTGTCTAATCTTCAGCTGAAGGGTGAATCTCAGGAGTGAATTCATTACTGAGCTAAAAGGGTGTCTGGGGGCCATGCTCTTGGGGTTTCTCCAGGCTCTGTCAGGCCAAGAAGTCTGGTCTTTTTCTGTGAGTTAGAATTTTCTTCTACATTTTTTTCAGCTGTGTCCAGGACCCTCTGTTGTGATCCCAGTCAGAGCAGTCAGTGGTGGTAGCCAGGTACCATCTAGTTGTGCTGGACTCAGTCTGGTGGAGGCTGTGGTAGCTGTGGTCCATTAGTCCTTTGGACTGATCTTTCCCTTGTGTCTTTAGTTTTCTTCATTCTCCCTTGCTCCCAACAGGGTGAGACCAGTGGAGTATCTTAGATGGCCACTCACAAGCTTGTAAGACCCCAGATGCCACCCGCCAAAGTAGAATGTAGAACATTTTGTATATAAACTATGTTATGCCAGTTGAGCTAGATGTTCCCTGAGACCAGGGACAATGGTATTTTTACAGTGGAGTAATCTGGTGAACCACACCAAAACTAAGTGATCAAATTTACCATTACCTATAATGGGACAGTTGTTGAAACAGAATAAGGGGATACTGCATGGTTTAAAGTCAGGAAAGATGTGTATCATGGATTGAATTGTGTCCCCCAAAATATGTATCAACTTTGTTAGGCCATGATTCCCAGTATTGTGTGGTTGTCCTCCATTTTGTGATTGGTATCATTTTCCTATACACTGTAAATCCTAATCTCTGCCTGTGGTTAATGAGGCAAGATTGGATCATGCTGAAGAAGATTAGGGTGGGATGTAATACCCTTGTTCAGGTCACATCCCTGATCCAATATAAAGGGAGTTTCCCTGGGGTGTGGCCTACATCACCTTTTATCTTATAAGAGATAAAAGGAAAGGGAAGCCAGCAGAGAGGGGGGACATTATACCACCAAGAAAGAAGCACCGGGAGCACAGCACGTCCTTTGGACCTGAGGTTCCTGCATGGAGAAGTTCCTAGTCCAGGGGAAGATTGATGACAAGGACTTTCCTCCAGAGCCAACAGAGAAAGCCTTCCGCTGGAACTGATGCCCTGAATTTGGACTTCTAGCCTACTAGACTGAGAGAGAATAAACTTCTGTTTGTTGAAGTCATCTACTTGTGGTACTTCTGTTAGAGCAGCACTAGATGACTAAGACAGTGTGCATCAGGGTTGTATCCTTTCATCATACTTACTCAATCTGTATGCTGAGCAAGTAATCAAGAAGGTAGACTATATGAAGAAGAACAGGGCATCAGGATTGGAGGAAGACTTATTAACCTACGTGATGCTGATGACAAAACCTTGCTTGCTGAAAGTGAAGAGGACTTGAAGCACTTACTGATGAAGATCAAAGACTACAGCCTTCAGTATGGATTATACCTCAACATAAAGAAAACAATCTCACAACTGGACCAATAAGCAACATCATGATAAATGGAGAAAAGACTGAAGCTGTCAAGGATTTCATTTTATTTGGATCCACAATCAACACCCATGGAAGCAGCAGTCAAGAAATCAAAAGACGCATTGCATTGAACAAGTCTGCTGCAAAAGACCTCTTTTTATATTTAAAGTGTTAAAAAGCAAAGATGTCTTCTTGAAGACTAAGCTGCACCTGACCCAAGCCATGGTGTTTTCAATCGCCTCACCTGCGTGTGAAAGCTGGACAATGAATAAGGAAGACTGAAGAAGAATTGATGCCTTTGAATTGTGGTGTTGGCGAAGAATACTGAATATACCAGGGACTGCCAGAAGAACAAAAAAATCTGTCTTGGAAGAAGTACAGCCAGAATGCTCCTTGGAAGCGAGGATGGCGAGATTTTGTCTCACGTACTTTGGACATGTTTTCAGGAGGGATCAGTCCCTGGAGAAGGACATCATGCCTGATAAAGCAGAGGGTCAGCGAAAAAGAGGAAGACCTTCCATGCGATGGATTGACACAATGGCTGCAACAATGGGCTCAAGCCTAACAATTGTGAGGATGGCGCAGGACCAGGCAGCATTTTGTTCTGTTGTACATAGGGTCGCCAGGAGTTGGAACTGACTCAAATGCACCTGACAACAATATAATGGGACAGAGCCCTGGTGGTGCAGTGGTTAAGCGCTTGGCTGCCATCTAAAAGGTCGGCAGTTTGAACCCAGCAGCCACTCCACAGGAGAAAGAAGTGACAGTCTGCCTTGTAAAGATTACAAAACCAAAACCCCCTGCTGTCAAGTCGATTTCGACTCATAGTGACCCTATAAGACAGAGTTCTATAGAGTTTCCAAGGAGCACCTGGTGGATTCGAACTGCCGACCTTTTGGTTAGCAGTAGCTCTTAACCACTATACCACCAGGGTTTCCTTATAAAGATTACAACCTTGGAAACCCTATGGGGCAGTTCTACTCTGTCCTATAGGATTGCTATGAGTCAGAATCGACTCAACAGCAACTGGTTTGGTTTGGTTTAATTGTAAGGAAATATGCAGACAAACCCAGGTTGTAGAACATTCTACAAAACACTTGGCCGGGACTCTCTAAGTATTGACGTCATGAAAGACAAGGAAACTTCTAGACTAAAGGAAACTACAGAGACATGGTAAATAAATGGCAATACATGAAAAAAATCAGCTCTAAAGGGTATTATTTGGAAATCTAGAGAAATGAATATGAACTGTACATTAGATATTATTGCACCCATTTTAAATTTCTTATCTGTGACAATTGTATTGTGGTCTATAGGAAAATGTTCTTGTTCTTAAGAGATAAATGTTGAAATACTTTTCAAAATGTGAGCAGGGGGAAAGGGATACTACTCACTGTCTCCCCAAAATTCCAACAGACGAGGTCTTAACTAAACAAATATATGTGGAACTAACCAAAAATTACTGTTAACTTCTTGTCCATTTAAATGTTCTTGCTAACATTCCCAATTAACATCACATCTCACTACTCTTGTTCTTTGACTCCTGTCTATATCCTGCCCTGTGGGACAGGGAGCATGTCTTCTCTTCCGTACACCTGTGCCCTCTAGCACCGTGCCTTTGTTGTTATTGTTAGCTGCCCTCAAGTCAGCCTCCAACTCATGGCAACCCCATGTGTTACAGAGTAGAACTGCTCCATCGGGTTTTCTTGGCTATAATCTTTACAGAAGCAGATCGCCAGCCCTTTCTTCCAGAAAATCACTGGGTGTTTGAATCATCAACCTTTCAGTTAACAGCTGATCGCAAAACACTTGCATTACCCAGGCGCCTTGCACCATGCCTTGTTGCTGTTAGGTGCCGACAAGTCAGTTCCGACTCAGCGACTGTGTTTACAACAGAACGAAACACTGCCCGGTCCTGCACCATCCTCACAATCGTTGTTATGCTTGAGCCCATTGTTGCAGGGTCTTCCATCTCGCTGAGGGTCTTCCTCTTTTTCGTTGACCCTCTACTTTACTAAGCATGATGTTCTTCTCCAGGGACTGATCCCTCCTGATAACATTTCCAAAGTATGTGAGATGTAGTCTCGCCATCCTTGCTTCTGAGGAGCATTCTGGTTGTACTTCTTCCAAGACAGATTTATTCGTTCTTTTAGCAGTCCATGGTATATTCAATATTCTTCGCCAACACCACAATTCAAAGGCATCAATTCTTCTTCGGTCTTCCTTATTCATCATTCAGCTTTTGCATGCATTTGAAGCAATTGAAAACACCATGGCTTGGGTCAGGCACACCCTAACCTGCAAGGTGACATCTTTGCTTTTCAACACCTTAAAGAGGTCTTTTGCAGCAGATTTGCCCAATGTAATGCATCTTTTGATTTCTTGACTGCTGCTTTCATGGGCGTTGATTGTGGATACAAGTAAAATGAAATCCTTGACAACTTCAATCTTTTCTCCATTTGTCATGATGTTGCTTATTGGTCCAGTTGTGAGATTGCTTGTTTTCTTTATGTTGAGGTGTAATCCATACTGAAGGCTGTGGTCTTTGAACTTCATCAGTAAGTGCTTCAAGTCCTCTTCACTTTCAGCAAGCAAAGTTGTGTCATCAGCATAAGGCAGGTTGTTAATGAGTCTTCCTCCAATCTTGATGCCCCGTTCTTCTTCATATAGCCCATCTTCTCCAATTATTTGTTCAGCATACAGATTGAGTAAGTATGGTGAAAAAATACAACCCTGACGCACACCTTTCCTGACTTTAAACCACGCAGTATCCCCTTGTTCTGTTCGAACAACTGCCTCTTGATCTAAAGACAGGTTCCTCATGAGTACAATTAAGTGTTCTGGAATTCCCATTCTTCACAAGGCTATCCATGATTTGTTACGATCCACGCAACAGATCACACCATGCCTTACTAGCATGAAAATACTCAAATTTTCACTGAGTGAACAGGTGATTTATAGAATTAGTATATTTTCTTAAGTCCTTATTGTGCCGCCTGGCCACGGCACCCCTTACAGATTAGGGCTTCTCTTTCATGAGACCTAAAAACAAGGCTTAATTCATTTACTCAAAAACATTCTCACAACACCAATCATGTACCAGGCACTGCGCTAGGGCCCTGGGGAGAGAAGGACAAACAAGACACGATGCCTACTCTCAAGGGACTCAGTCTCTTGGGAGAGACAAATAGGTCATTACAACACAGCAATGGTGTTTGCCACAATAACAATAAGGTGCTAAGAGGCACATAACCCATAAATGAAGAAAGCTGGTTCCATTTCTGAAGGACTTATCCTTACACTGACCACTGTTTAGATAAATACTATGAGGACCACAGGACAAACAAAAAACCAAACCCACTGCCATCACGTTGATTCCAACTCATGCTGACCCCATGTATTACAGAGTAGAACTGCTCTATAGGGTTTTCTTCTCTATAATCTTTACAGAAGCAGATCGCCAGGCCTTTCTTCATGGCACCTCTGGCTGGATTTGTACCACCAACCTTTCAATTAGTAGCCAAGTGCAAACCATTTGCACCACTCAATGACCTTGACCACAGAACAAACTGTCTAGTAAAGGCTGCCCTAAAATATCTAAGACTATGGCTATACTAGGGAGCCCTGGTGGTGCAACTGTTAAGCTTTCAGCTGCTAACCAAAAGGTCAGCAGTTTGAACCCACCAGCAACTCCAGGGGAGAAAAGACCGGGTGATCTGTTCCCATAAAGATTACAGCCTGTGTGGGGACCATGGTCTCTGGGATCATCTAGCTCAATTGGCAGAACATAGTTTATAAAGAAAATGTCCTACAGTCTACTTTGGTGAGTAGCATCTGGGGTCTCAAAAGCTTGTCAGCAGCCATCTAAGATACTCCTCTGGTCTCACTCCATCTGGAGCAAGGGAGAATGAAGAAAACCAAAGACACAAGGGAAAGATTAGTCCAAAGGACTAATGGACAACAACTACCACAGCCTCCACTAGATTGCGTTCTACACAACTAGATGGTGCCCAGCTATCACCACCAATTTCTCTGACGGGCATCACAACAGAGGGTCCTGGACAGAGCTGGAGAAAAATGTAGAACAAAATTCTAACTCAAAAAAAAGACCAGACTTACTGGTCTGACAGAGACTGGAGAAACCCCGAGAGTATGGCCCCCAGACACGCTTTTAGCTCAGTAATGAAGTCACTCCTAAGGTTCACCTTTCAGACAAAGATTAGACAAGCCCAGAAAACAAAATGAGACTAAATGGGCACACCAGCCCGGGGGCAAAGACGAGAAGGCAGGAAGGGACAGGAAAGCTGGTAATGGGGAACCTAAGGTCGAGAAGTGGAGAGTGCTGACATGTAGTGGGGTTGGCAACAAATGTCACAAAACAATATGTGTATTAATTGTTTAATGAGAAGCCAGTTTGCTCAGTAAAGCTTCGTCTAAAGTACAATAAAAATTGAAAATTAAAAAAAGATTACAGCCTAGGAAACCCTTTCAGGCAGGTCTACTCTGTCATATACATCTCTGTGAGTTGGAATCCGCTTGATAGCACACAACAACAATGACAACATGGCTATACTGCTCCCTTTCACTGAGCCATATCTGGCTGGAGATAAGACTTTAAAAACAAGGCAATCTGAAGCTTTGTTTATCCCCCAAGACATCCAGATCCTTCTCACTCCTAATTGGCAAAGAAGTTTCAGTCAAGGGTCTTCAATGCAGATGTGAAAGTCCACTTGTTTCCCCAAAGATGCTATGTATAACAGCTGTGATGCAAAGGCATTCATAGCTCAAAACAGGCACTGTTTACCATCCTCTCTTTTCTATCGAAATAATTGCACAGTGCACAGGCTCGTTATTAAGAACTGGGCACCACCATGGAAAACATGTTTTTAGAAAACACCTGCATTGGCAAAGCAAAGATGAGCCGACCCAATTATTTCCTCCATCTCTAATTCTGGACGAGATATTAAGAGTAACTGAAAAGAACACATTGGCCAGAAATGGAGATAATTCTGCTAAGGGGAAAAAAGCTGCCCACGGAGCTCTATTGGGCCAAACTTTGAAGCATCATCTAATTATACTTTTACATACCCCATTTCATCCCCCATGAAAAATGCCAGGGGTGAAAGCATGTCATCCAGGGCCTTTCACCCACCGACAATTCCTCCCACACATTCAATTTGAAATTTTTAAAATTCCAATCTAGAGCTGTTTGAAGGACAATGATGGGGATGAGACCCTGCCAGGCACACAGGATGGGATGGGGTGTGCAATGACTGGAACAGATGGCTCGGACAGAAGCCACCAATTCAACGTGACAGCCCGAGATTAAACTGCTCCCTTTACGCCTTCAGCAGTTGTGTGGCCCAAAATTCTTAGGAATTTCTCCAGAAACACAAAGAGGCTTGCGTCTACATAAGCTCCATCAAGGCACTTCTCAAATAATGCATGGACTTGAGCAAAATTATAACTGGAGGAGGACATAGGCTGATATACTGATAGACATACTGATGGCACACAAGAATCACTCTAGGGCTTTGAAATACTGCTATGAAATATTTCAAACATACAGAAATATAGTATATTAAAACAGTCATGTACCTGGCACAGATGATTTATAGATGTCATCATTTTTCCATATTTTCTCTGGATTGCTTACAGGAAAACCACTACAGACACAGTTCAACATGCTTTGTATCCTCTTCCTTTCTCCCCAAAGACAACCATTACCTTAAAGATGGTGTGTCCCTGTCTTAGGCTGGGTTCTCTAGAGAAGCAAAACCAGTAAAGTGTATAAATATATATATATAGAGAGATTATATCAAGGAAACAGCTCACGCGATTGTAGAGGCTAGAACGTCCCAAGTC
>NW_004443967.1:10473277-10537673 GCF_000243295.1 Trichechus manatus latirostris | reverse complement strand
GTCTCAGGATCCCATCTCTTCCCAATCAATGCCCTTACTTTAACCTCAGACACCTCTCGAGGTTTGCAATTGAGCTGGCATTGTAATTCAGCCATTCTTACTATAAGACTCTGGGTTTGGTTTTCAGCAATTTTGGCTCTGTTACTACAAGAAATAAGGCTTTCTTTCAAAGTGCAAGTGGAAGCCTTGAGGTCATGTATGCGGCATTTGAGCCTTGACTCTGAAGCCCTGAGCACATCTCTTTCCTTCGTCAGTTTGTCTAAAGTAGGACAAACCAACCAGTTTCCTTATACTTCTCATTCTGACAAAGCTGTAGAAAGATATCACACATGTGTTGACCCTGAGCCTCACCTTTCACCAATACCTGATCTACCAGTGGTGATATTTTGTGTATTTGTATCGCCACCTCACTCCATGGACTAGCAGTGACCTCTTTACTGCTGGAAGCAGAGTCATCAATGTCTTTATGACTACCCAGATTTGAGAACCAATTTAGAAAATTCATCCTTAAACTTTGTTTCTCTAGAACCACTCCTGGTACCAAATGTCTTAGGCTGGGTTCTCTAGAGAAGCAAAACCAGTTAAGTGTATAAATATATATATAGAGAGAGATTATATCAAGGAAACAGCTCATGCGATTATAGAGGCTAGAACATCCCAAGTCCGTGGATCAGGGTAGAGGCCTCTCCCAAGTCACACAACTGCAGAAGCTGGCAAGCCCAAGATCGGAAGGTCGGAGAGCAGGGCTCCCACTTACAGGCTGCGCAGATCAACGAATCCCAGCTTCAGCAGATAAGCTGACAGCTCAAGTCCCAAGAACGGGAGATGAGACGACAGGAAGCAGCCGCAGGATCCAGAGACAGCAAAAAGCCAGAACGTCTGCTTATATACAGATTCGGGCCACACCCCCAAGGAGACTCCCTTTCATCTGATTGGCTACTCACTGTATATTCAATCATGGGAGTGATTACATTAAAACACAGAGAATCACAGCCCAGCCAAGTTGACACACAATCTTAACCATCACAGTCCCTTTCCCATTTACATTTTTACATTTTTAGTATATATATATGTGTGTGTGCATATATATAAATATAGAGTCCCTAGGTGGTGCAAACATTAACACGCTTGGCCACTAACTGAAAGATTAGAGGTTCAAGTCCACCCAGAGGCTCCTTGAAAGAAAGGCCTAGCAATTTACTTCTGAAAAATCAGCCATTGAAAACCCTATGGAATGCAGTTTTACTCGGATACACATGGAATTGCCATGGGTCAACAGCAACTGCTTTTGGTTGTGAATAATATACACCCACTCCTCACTTACCGACATGGTTAGGTTCCAAAGACCAGGTCATTATGTAAAAATGGGCATTATGCAAAAATGGAGGATGGCTACATCATTACATAACTGCCAAACCCTGAGAATCGTGGTGTAGCCAAGTTGACACATAATTTTAACTATCATAGCCAGTGTTACTCTCGCCTGGCACCCCAGCCAGGTAAATAAGATTGCTAGCGCCATCCAAGAATATATCCTGACAACAATCACTGCAGTTTTAAAAGACTGTCTGGAGCCCTTGTTCCCTCTGCTGGCGCATTCCCAAGGGCTCCACTTTCCTTTTATTTCCTCGCCCAGCACCTCCTACCCTCCCCACCAAATTCACGGGGTGCCCTCTGGGCTGGGGTGGGTGGGCAAGCACGCTAGCACCGACCCCTTAGTCTGCAGTTCTGCCACAGAGACTCTGAGTGAAAGGTTTGTACTGGGGTGGGGCTGTAAACACTCCCATAAGTACCCTGAGTCTGGGGAGGACATTATAAAACCATGGAGACCCCTAGCCGCACAGCCCCTGAGGTTTAAAATTCGGGTTTCGAATCCCAGCCCTAACCCATCCCCGCAAGCACGCACTTAGCAGATGCACCTTGGTCCTGCCACCCCTCATTATACTTCCGAGAGTCTCCGCCTGAAAGCAGCCCCCACCGTGGGCGCCCACTTTTCCGATGCTCACTCTCAGGAAGGACTCTTCCCTCAGCGCTATAGAACCAGCTGGCCCTAGGCAGTGCCCAGCCACTCCCAGAGGCGCCTTCCACCCTCTGCGCCAGCCCTAACCCCCCACTCCTGCAGACCCCTGACCCAGGCTCAGGCCAAAGCAGCTGCCAAAGGAATAGCTATGACTGCCAGCTGTGGAGATGGAGCTCGAACCTCCCGAACCAACTCTAGAGAGCAGCCTCCAGGCACCGTGGCCGAACGCAAGCTAGAGACGTAGTTGCTAGGCAAAATTCTGTCTCCTGGCAACTCGGAGGTGGGGAATTGGCAAACTTGAGCTGTTAGAGACAGACAGCAACGTTAGCCAATAACTGCTTGCTCCAGTGGAGGGGCCTTGGCCAATGAGAAACGTGAGTGTAGGATGGCAAATCAGGAGCAAAGGGGAAAAGATGTGTCAGGGAGACCATGAGAAGTAAGTTTATCATAGCCATGGTTACTAGAGTGGTACACAGCAGGATATACAGGGCCGTGAGGCAGTACTTTGGCGGTTCGTTCCTGCCGGACGTAAATCTGCGGCAGAATAATAGTAGTTTTTTTTTTACTATTGTCATAAATGTGAAATGTCGGATAACAAGACAGTCGGTATAAGTGAGGAGTGGGTGTATTGTATTGTTTTGAATACTTTGAAATAAACATAAGTAAAACTTGAGAGCAAGGGTATACTATAACCGTAACCAAAACCCGTTGGCAGTCGGATCCATTCCGACTCATAGCAACCCTGTAGGACAAAGTAGAAATGTCCCATAGGGTTTCAGGGAGTGCCTGGTGGATTTGAACTGCCAACCTTTTGGTTAGCAGCCGTAGTTCTTAACCACTAGGCCGCCAGAGTTTCCGCTATAACTATAGTACTGTATTATAAATGTATTTTACTGTATCATTCTGTTAACTGGGATTTTTCACTCAACTTTGTGTTCTAAATTTATCCATATTGATATATAAACATGCATTTAATTCCTTTTAATCGCACTGGTCATATTTTAGATGTATCTGTTAAGCTGCATTATATATTTTTTAATTTAGTGTCTTTATCTTCTAATATGGAATTTTAATCTATTTACATTTGTTGTGATTGCTGATAAAATTAATTTCTATAGTCTTTCTATTTACTATGAGTTTTTTTTTTTTTTTGCTAGCTTTCTCTTTTTCTGTCTTCAATTGTGTCAATTAAATTTTCGTTTCTTCTGTTTTCCATATATTGGTTTAGAAGTCACACTTCCTATTTTTATTATCCCAGTGGTTACCCTTAAATTTCCAGTATATGTATATAACCTAACAAATCTAATCAGTATCTGAATCCTGCTCATAAATAATATAAAGTAGTTTAAAAAAAAAATTGCCGTCTAGTCGATTGACTCACAGTGACCCTATAGGACAGAGTAGGACTGCCCCATAGGATTTCCAAGGAGTGCCTGGTGGATTCAAATGACCTTTTGGTTAGCAGCCATAGCTCTTAACTACTGTGGGTTAAGGGTTTCCATAAAGTAGTTAGAATGTTTTAATTCCAAACGCCTTTCTTCCATGATGTATTTGCTAGTATTAGTTTCATCTTCGTTTTTAAATCCCCACAAACTCATCTTTTCTAAGCCAACTTGTAAGGAGCCCTGATTCTGTAATAGTTAAGTGCTCAGTGCTGAGACGTCAGAGGTTCAAACCTACCCAGCAGCTCTGTAGGAGAAAGACCTGACAATCTGCTTCTGTAAAGATTACAGACTAGGAAACCCTATGAGGCAGTTCTACTCTGTCATATGAGGTCGTTATGAATCGAAAAATCGACTTGATGGCACCCAACAACAAGCCAACTTGTATTTAGAAATACCAACATTCTTACCAAGTTCCCCGTCAAATGCTGCCTACATCTTTCTCTTTCCTTTTAGATTGTGCTACAAGAGAGAAATATCTTTCAGACATTTCTTTCGACAGGTTCTCTGAGTAGCAAATGATCTGTCTTTGTATACCTATAAAGCCAAAAAACCCATTGCCATCGAGTCAATTCCGACTCATAGCAACCCTATAGGACAGAGTAGAACCGCTCCATAGGGTTTCCAAGAAGTGGCAGGTGGATTCAAACTGCAGACCTTCTGGTTAGCATCTGAGCTCTTGACCACTACGCCATCAGGGCTCCTGTATATGTATACCTATAGATGTCCTTATTTCTGAATTGTAGTTTGTGTATAAAATTCTAGGTTGGCCCTTATTTTCCCTCAGCGTTTTAAAGTTATCATTCCATTTTTTTCTGGCATCTATTATATCTGATGAGAAGCTTACTATCAATTGATTGTCATTCTTTGTAAATAATCTATATTTTATATCTAGCAGGTTCTGTAATTTCTTCTTTGAGGTTCATTTTCTGAAGTTTTACTATGTTGATGTCTGATTGTGCAGATTTTTTATTTTATTTTTATTTTTCCTACTGGAGACTCAGCATACTCTTCAATCTGCTTCATGTCTCCTAATTTCTCGTTCATATTTTCCATTTACTGTCTGTGCTACATCCTGGATAATTTCCTCAGCTGTTTCTCCCAGTTAAGTAATTCTCTTCTCAGCTATATCTAATCTACTTTTAAACCCATGGTTTGAGATATTTTCCCTTCCATGTTGTTGTTGTTGTTAGGTGCCATCAAGTCAGTTCCAACTCATAGCAACCCTATGTACAACAGAACAAAACACTGTCTGGTCCTGCACCATCCTCACAGTCTTTGCTATGCTTGAGCCCATTGTTGAAACCACTGTGTCAATCCATCTCATTGAGGGTCTTCCTGTTTCTCGCTGACCCTCTACTTTACCAAGCATGATGTCCTTCCCCAGGGACTATCCGTCTCATCGAGGTTCTTCCTGACCCTCTACTTTACCAAGCATGATGTCCTTCTCCAGGAACTAGTCCCTCTAACATGTCCAAAGTACATAAGACAAAGTCTCGCCAGCCTCACTTCTAAGGAGCATTCTGGTATACGTCTTCCAAGACAGATTTGTTCATTTTTCTGGAAGTCTGTGGTATATTCAATATCATTTGCAAACACAATAATTCAAAGGCATCGATTCTTCTTCGGTCTTCCTTATTTATTGTCCAGCTTTCACATGCATATGAAGCAATTGAAAGTACCATGGCTTGGGTCAGGCACGCCTTAGTCCTCAAGGTGACATCTTTGCTTTTTAACACTTTAAAGAGTACAATCAGAATGCTCCCTAGAAGTGAGGATGGCAAGACTTCATCCTACATACTTTGGACATGTTATCAGGAGGGACCAGTCCCTAGAGAAGGACATCATGCTTGCTAAAGTATAAGGTCAGGAAGACCCTCAGTGAGATGCATTGACATGTTGGCTACAATAATCGGCTCAAGCATAGCAACAATTGTGAGGAGGGCTCAGGACCTGGCAGTATTTCATTCTGTTGTACGTGGGGCCACTATGAGTCAGAACCAACTTGATAGCACCTAACAACAACAACGTATTCAATTACCTGCTCTTCCCTGAGTATATCCTTCTGCTTAATGCTTCTGAGCCCTTACAGTCAGTCTTCATACAGAGTGTTTTGCCCTGTGCTGTCTCATTCCATTGCTACCCTCACCACCTCCACATAAACACAAACACTTCATTACCCAGCACCTCCCTTCAAAACTCTAAACACAGTTATAAACATACATCTCTCATAGCACTTTTCACACTTTGCTATAATAATTCACTTTTTCACGGTAGAGTATAAGCTCCTTGAGGACAAGGACCATGTTTTATTTAACTTCCATGTGTTACCTAAAAAATTAAATGTTTATTACATGGCCAAGTCTTGTGAGGCACTGAGGATCTGATGCTGAGGCCCCAGAAATCCTGTGCACATGAGCACTTAGAGTCTAGTTGGGGGGAAAGACAATTGAATAACCATATAAACAGATATGTAATTAACCAGTCTGGCACATGGTGACCCCACGTGTGTCAGAGTAGAACTTTGCTGATTCTACAGTCGCTCATTTTTCAGAAATACATTGCCTGGCCTTTCTTCTGAGGAGCCTCTGGGTGGACTCGATCCTCTAACCTTTCAGTTAGCAGTCAAGCACGTTAACCATTTGCACCACCCAAGGACTACTACAACTTATAGCAACCCCAAGTGACAGAGTAGAACTTCCCCATAGGATTTTCTTGGCTGTAATCCTTACAGAAGCAGATCACCAGGTCTTTCTCCTATGGAACCACTGGGTAGATTTAAACCACCACCTTTTGGTTAGCAGCCAACTGCTTAAGCGTTGTGCCACCAGGGCTCCTTAGATGTGTAATTACACACCAGGAAATCTTACAAACAAAAAGTGCAAGGTGTACAATAAAGATATCTGGTTTATTCTAGAAAATTCTAGAAGGCTTCCTTCAGGAAAGGATGTTTGAGCTGAAAGAGGAGTTCAGAGAAGCTAGGCAAGAGGATAGAGAAGACGGTTCAATGGAAGGAGCCACCTACTGTATTTTTATGAAAGTAGCATGCACCTTCTATGTTTGTTTGCCAAACGCGCCCTCCCCCCATGAGGTATTTTTGTAAGTGTACTATGCTGATTTTTTTTACAGCAACATGTAAAAAAATTGGTTTAGTGGCACTTATGAAAATACCTTGCAGGGGGAGGGTGCAGTTGGCAAACAAACGTAGAAGACGCACATTATTTGCGTAAAAATACAGTACTCGAAAACCTTAATATACAAAGGGGCATTTAAAGGGAAGAACGGAGGCCAGTGTGGCTGGAATCACAGAGTGAGGGGCAGATGAACCAAATATGAGGCTGAAGAGAGGCAAAGGAGGTCTGGCAGGAAGTTTTAGGCCTAGAGCAAATCACTGAGGGGTGAGGTAGTGGGACGAGGGAGGGCACATTGACATGTATCCAGCCCTTAGCATAGTGCCTCAGTAATAATCGGGGATCAATAAATGTTTGAGAAAGAATTAATAATCTATGAACAAACAGAAAATCAACCTTGATTTCAAGGCCAACCAAGGCTGAATTATTATCTTGGTTTGAGTAAAATCAATTCCCAAAAACAAATAGTACAGAACCATATTCATATTCTCATTCAATATTTAGAAAGCCTCTGCATTACACAAGGTACTGCATGGCACCACAGTGGGTTATCAGAATCCAGTCACTGGTGGCACAGAAAGATTTTTCTGAAATCCAGCAATTCTTTTCACTTTATTTTGCTTATTTTTCTTCAGTTAAATTTAAGTAAGATGAAATTTAATAGTTTTGTAATAAAAAGCAAATACTCTATAATTCCATTTTTCTCAAGTCATTTTTGTTCATAGGGAGAGATCTGGAATGGAGTCCATCAAATGTTAGTGAAAATTGGTTATTTCTGGGTGGTGAGATTTTTTTTTAGTGAGCTGTTTACCTTTCATCTTTGTATTTTTCTATGTTGTTTAATTTTTTAAATATAATGAGTTTGCATAATTTTTACAAAAACAATAGTTGCATTATTTTTTTAAGCTACTGAATAAAGGGATTCATGTTGATCCTATCTAATATAGCCATCTGTAGCCAACAAACAAATATAGCCAACAAACAAATCTGTTCTGGAACAAGTATAGCCAGAATGCTTCTTAGAAGCAAGGATGGCAAGACTATGTCTCACATACTTTGGACATGTTATCAGGATGGACCAGTCCCTGGAGAAGGACATTATGCTTGGTAAAGTAGACGGTCAGCGAAAAAGAGGAAGACCCTCAGCAAAATGGACTGACACAGTGACTGCAACAATGGGCTCAAGCATAACAATGATCATGAGGATGACAAAGGACCAGGCAGTGTTTCGTTCTGTTGTGCATAGGGTCACTATGAGTCAGAACCGACTCGCGGCATCTAACAAGAACAACAACAATGTAGCCATATAAATTTTATGTCTTTCATCAAAACTGAAGAAAAAAAACTTCAATTCAGACAGGTTAAATGACTAATGCAAAGTCCCAGAGTTTTTAAAAAAGAAAACAAAACCTAAAACAGTCCTTGTGAGAAATCCTGCCCATTCCCAAAAAGCAGAGATCTAAAATTCTGCCATTGAAAGACAGAACCTACCCTCTCTTCTCCTCCCTTTATCCCCTCAACCACAATTACAGAGGTGAGTACTACGGACGGGAACCCACACAGTCCTCTGGTGGTTGCCACATTCTCAGGCTTTTCCTGTTTAGGAAACATGACTTTACATGCGAAATCTAAACCTCTAACAATTAGTCCTATCCCTGTATTTCACAGGAACACTACTGCCCAAGTGTGGGTATGGAATAGGTCAACCTCTGACGCATTTCCTATTATATTAATTATATTTCTCTTCTTTACCAAAGAATTTAAGGGATGTGACTTTGAAGAAGGGAGTAGGAAGAAGGGATAAGGAGCCTGATATAACATGCCTCAGGCTTTCTACCACGAATTCCATCATACTTAAGATAAGATAAAATCCCCACATACATAACATTTCTATTCCACTTCTATTGTTGTCTTTCAAAAACAGTTGCAGAAATGGAATGAGATCTCCTTCGTTGTTTCAACCAACAATTTGAGTCCCTATAGTTTTCCAGAAACTCTGTAAAGCACTGGGAAAGCAAAGATAAAGAGGGCATTATCCCTGTCCTCAAAAAGCTTACTGTCATGAGCCAGGTTTCCACTACTAAAACATTATTAGACATTATTTAATACTGCACTACCAGTTAAAGACTAGAGGTTTCTAGAAGGAAAAGCTATTACAACTACCATCTTAGAAAGAATTTATGTGGAACGAAGAGCCTAAACCAGGAGTTTGACTGAAAAAAGAGGAAGACATTTGGTATGAGAAAGGTGAGCAAAAGAACTACAAAATATTATGACTGATAGAAATCCAAGAAGCCCATTCTGAGACTGAAACTATCTTCCCTGGCAAGCACATTAGTCATTTGGGTAGGGAATGGCAGGGAGGAGGTGCTCTGGGCTGAGGTACACTTTCTGGATCATTATTTAGAGCATATGGAGAACACTTTTGCCAATAGAAACTGCTCTTCCTTTAGTCTTTCTTATGTCTTTCAGGGAATTCAAGAAACCACTCTGCCTGAGCCATAAAGTGAAAGAATAATTGGCCCCGGTCTACTGGTGGGAAGACACTAACTCATGGGAACCAAGAAGTATATGTTTGGTAGTTACCATTACTCACCTAGGAAATAATTGTCAACTCCCCTAAAAGAGATAAAAGAAAAATCAATATAAAAGAGATCATAGAGAACTTTTCAGACCAAATGTGTCCACCCAGGCTTAAACCACATAGCTGTAAATGGGCCCATGAAAAGTTTGGGATGGCTAGGCACCCAAATTTGGACTTTTCTACACCTAGTAGAGATCTTTAATAACTTTACCTATAGAGACCCATCAGTACAAGTTGTGTGTCTCTCTGCTCTAAAAACCTCTCCAGTGTGTTTTATGAAACCAACCCAGGTATCTCAATGCAGGAAAAGAAATCAATACCCAGGGTGGCACTGGAGAGCTATAACAAATTCTTAAACTTGGACTCCACAAAATCATTCTTTAAAACCTTCACAGAAAACTGATTCATTTATTCAAAACTTGTTTCAAGCTGCTCTTTCTTAACATTCTTGTTTTATTAGAAGAATTAGAACTTATTAAGAGGTTAGAATAATCTGCTTTCAACAAACAGACCCTGAGGATTTGAGAGGATAACCATCCTAACATCCCTGTTAATGCTCATTCATAGTTTATGGTTATTTCATAAAGTGAATATTCAACACTGTAAGAAAATATTCTTTACCATGTCAAAATTATAATCCTTAGTGGTTTCATACACAAGAAAGAATCAAGTTATCTTGATAAAAGCTTGAACGTGGTATAATTTCCCTTTCAGACACAGTAAATAGTAGTCATTGTCCCATGTACCTGCCTCAACTCCTCCTCCTTAACAAAATAATAATAACAGTAATAATAATAAATCATCTTCAGGTTGAAAGCAAAAATAATCTATTCATCTGGGGGATTTGATTTTGGTTACATGGAGTATTTTAACTAGATTTTCCAACCAGAGTTGACATCTTAACTTTGCAAAGGTCCACCTTGATCAAAAGTCTCCTAAGTCAGCAACTCACTGAAGTTTAAGGGCCACAGAACACTGCTGACCCTCCTATGGACAGAGGTCAGTAAAGAAAGTAACTCCGGAGAGCACATGCTAAAATGCCAGCATGGTCTTCAGTTCTCCAATGTTTCTTCCTCCCAAACCCCTGCTCTTGTTTAGCAGGTTCAATTGCCCTTCTCTCTGGGACTCTGGAGTTCTCAGAAAAGAGGAAAACTTTCAGGCTTTTTCTTGAGTGACATGGTAAGAAATTGCATTTCCTTTGCCCCACCCTCTCTTCAAAGACTCAAAGGAAAAGTGGAACTTCAGATTGGTTTCCTAAAAGCACATTTAAGGATTTGACCTTGAAAAACTCAAGTGAGGAGAAAGCATCTGATGTTATCCAAAACGAGTCTTTAGAACTCCTCTCCCCAGTATCAAAAATCTAACAAGTAGGGCTAGGTCATTTACTTACAAGAAAAGAATACAATTTTTAAATCATATAGAAGAAAAGATTAGCAACTCTGAACGATATCCAATTACTCCATGGTTAGGACTTGACTTAAAATCACTCATTCATTCATTTGTTTATTCAGTAAACATTTTTTGTGGTAAATATACATGAAACAAAACATTTGACATTTCAACAATCAACAATCTTCACATGTAAGTTCAGTGACATTATGTTCATCATGTTCAGCCATCACCCTAAACATTTCTTGACACCTACTCTCTGCCAGTCAACATGCTGGGGCCCCAGAGGCATGAGACCAGCCTGCCTTCAAAGAGCTTACAGCCCGGAAGGAGGGCCTGACTAGTAACGAAATTAGAGGGCAACATGATGTGTACCCAGAGCAGATAGCAGTGGCCACCAAATGAGGCATGACTATTATAACCTGGGAAGAAGAGGACTCACGGGCTAGGATTTGAAAGGTGGAAAAAGTTCCATTAGGTGAAGAAGTAAGGGATTGAGGTGTCCATGGAGCAAAAGGAACAGCACCTACAGAGATACCAGGGCCTCAAATGGGTAGCATGTGGGCACAACAACTAGTAACCAGCAAGGAGAAAAATCCAGGCTCTGTAGTCTATCCTATCACCACCACCTGCTCATGACCTGTGAGAAACTTTGGGCAAGTCACCTAACTCAGCGGTTTGCAACTCTATATGCATACTAGCATCACCCTAAAAATTTTAATTTAAAAAATACATTTTAATTACAAGAAATTTTATTAAAAAATAAAAACCATTATTTGGGTACCACACCAAACCGATTACACAGGAATCTCTCGGTGTGAGGTCCAGGCATGAGTATTTTAAAGAGCATCGCAAATGATTCTAATGAAGTATGAGCCCAAGCACTCTCTGAAAAGTAGGGTTAGTGAGAGCACCTAGCTCTGTGGGATTAAGTGAATAATAAATTCACAGTGCCCAGCAGGTTATTGTATGCCATCGAGTCAATTCTGACTCATAGCAACCCTATAGGACAGAGTAGAACTGCCCCATAGGGTTTCCAAGGCTGTAAATCTCTACGGAAGCAGACTGCCACATCTTTCTCCCACGGAGTGGCTAGTGGGCTTGAAATGATGACCTTTCAGTTAGCTGCAGAGTGCTTAACCACTATACCACCAGGGCTCCTTGCCTAGCAGGTAGGGAGTGTTTTTAAAGATGATGGGGGGTTATGTGGGAGAGGTCATGATGGAGAAGAGACTGGAAGATAGGCCAAAGCCAGATCATCATCTCAGTTTAATCTTACTGTGCCCTCACCATATGCCGGGCACTGTTCTATGCCCTTCACATATATTAACATAGGCAGTCTGGCTGCATGGACCAGGAGGACCAGCATCACTATACTGAGAGATGGTGAAAAGCCTTGATTGTGTAGGCATTGGTGAGCCACATAATCAAGGAGTGATGGGATCAGAATTGTGTTTCATAGTCTTCTGGCTCTAGTGTGAACAATAGTTTGGAAGGGGAAGAGATTGGAAGGAAGGAGGTGATTCTACTTCATGTCAGGGACTAGATGGTTCTATAGGGGAAGAAAACCAGCTCATAGAAACCCAGAGCATGGAACACACACACACACACACACGGCTGATAGATTTTCTCAAACTACCTGAAAGGCTTCATTAAGACATAAATGTGTTCTAATACACAAACATGTTCCATTTCTACATCCACCATCTCTTACCTCTCAACCAGTTTCAGGCCTCAACATTAATATCATTTGAAACATTTTTAATCATGTCTCTAGAAGAGTCTATGAAAAATAGTACACTTAGCATACTTCCACTATCAAGAATTTCATCTGTTCAAAAGGTTTTTTTTTTTTAAAACTCTTGTATTACCATGATTTTTGAGAGAGTTTGATTTAAATTATTTCCTCTACAGTAGAATTCCTTTAATTGGCAATTCAGATTTAAACGAGACTGTGTTTTTCCATTGCTGATATATTAATAATATTACTGGGCTAGAATATGCTACGTCTCAAAGCTCAAGAAAAAACATTAAGCTTCGACTTAGTTTCTAGAGATAAGGAAATGAGAGTAGTAGTGGCTGAGATGAAACCAGGGCTTTGAACTGGTTGGTTCCAGTGTGAATCCCTGCTGATAATTTGCATTTCTAACAAGTTCCCAGGAAGTTATCCCTAAGAATCGCCTGGAGATCTTATTAAAATGTAGATTCTGATTTAGTATATCTGAGGTGGAAATGCAAATTCTCAGCAGGGGTTCCAACCTTAAGGAACCAGTTCCAAGCCCTGGATGAAACTGCTGCTTTTGTTTACTTTAATACTGACAATGACCCTCTGAGATACTGTGAATCTGACCACAAGATAGTCTGGAATGGGAAGAGACCTGAGGACAAGTCTACTGTCCAAGGTCAGACAGTTGGATGTGTGGTGATGTATTCTCTCCACCACCTCACAACTCTTCCATCTGTGCCATGACATCTCCTGGAAGAACAAGGCCACTTTTCCAAGGTTGTTGTGTTTATTTTTCAAAATATCATCTCCAGATTTTCCTGGTTTATTAGGGTTTCTTCAATATTCTACCTAGGTATTTGTCATTGGCATTAATTTTCATGAAATAAGAATAACTACCTGATACTAACTCTCCACTGTTGTCAGACTAAACGTCTACTCTTATTCTACAAAGTAGGTGTTATCATCCTGATATTGTAGACCGGGACTGAGCCCATGAACCTTTAGAGAGGTCACAGTTACAGAAAGAATAAGCTAGTCAACTACCAATTATTTTTACGCATTTCTAGCACTTCAAAATTGTTATTTAATTCTAGGAAATAAATGAGGCAATTCAGTCATTTTAATTCATTAAATTCTATCTCCAAATTACTAGGTAAAACAGCTACTCTATTTATTCCTAGGGAAAATAAATGGCTATCCTAGTTTAAGTTGCTCCTTGTAGTTAGAAACACTACTAGTTGAAGCATATAAAATTTTTCATTTTTATATGTCAAAAATGAACAAATATTGGCAATTTCATATGATTCACTCTAATATATTACATTACCCATTGTCGTTGAGTCAATTCCAACTCATAGCGACCCTATAGGACAGAGTAGAACTGCCCCATAAGGTTTCCAAGTCTGTAAATCTTCATGGAAGCAGACTGCCACATCCTTCTCCTGCGGAGTGACTGATGGTTTCAAACCGCTGACCTTTTGGTTAGCAGCGGAGTGCTTAACCACCGTACCACTAGGACTCCTTTTTGAAAGATTAGCTGGATCTATATCCACAGACATAGAGATTACCGAGATATACTGATAGCTTAAAAAAAAAGATCTGATGTATGTGTCTGTATACACACACACACACACACACATACACACATACACAGGTCTTAGAAGATAACAGTGAGCACTTGAAAGTCGTTCCCTATGGGGAAAGAAAAGAGGCAGGGGGGTGGAGAAGAAAATTTTTGTGTGTTTCTTCTACAAACAGTTCTAAAGAGGGGGAGAATTATGGATTAAAATAGACAAGAGGTATATCAGCTTATTGAGTGTGTGGAATTTATAAGTCCCTGATTTGAACAAAGCTTTAAAGAATTATGAGACAATGTAGAATCAGCACTCTGGACATATGCTGATAAGAAATGATCATTAATTTGAGGAACTAATGACAATGGCATTGGGGTTTTGTTTTTTAAAGCCTGTACCTTTTAGAGATGACACTGAAATGTTTACAAATGAAGTGGTAGTTAATCCAGTGGTCAAAAGAAGAAAGACCTGAAAACTGTTGAGGCGGGGTGATGCAACACGTTAGGGTCCATTACTGTATTTTTTCTCCTTTTGTATAGATTTGAAACTTTCTATAATAGCAAGTTACAAAAGGTTTTTTTTTTTTTAATACCTTCCTAGCTATGTGATTTGGGGCAAGCCGTTTAACCTCTGTAGGTCTTGACCTCCTTTTCTGAGAAATGGGGTGTCTTAGCTACTGCTGCTATAACAGAAATACCACAAGTGGGTGGCTTTAACAAGCAGAAATTTATTTTCTCACAGTTTAGAAGCCTACAAGTCCGAAGTCAGGGCACTGGCTCTAAGGGAAGGCTTTCTTTCTGTCAGCTCTGAGGAAGGTCCTTGTCTCTTTTCCGCATCTGCAGGCCTAGCGTTCCTTGACTCCTTGGTGATCTTCATGTGGCATGGTATCTCTCTTCCCCCATCTGCGTCTTGCTTGCTCGTTGCATCTCTTTTATATCTCAGAAGGGGTTGACTTAAGATACATCATACACTGTCTCATTCACTTAACAAAGAAAACCCATCCCAAATGGGATTATAACCACTACAGGGGTTAGGATTTACAGCACATATTTGGGGGGGACACGATTCAATCCATAACGTAGGGAGAATGTGCTATGGCTCAGAGTAAATGCTCAATAAGCTTTGACCTCACGGCTCCATTGGACTTGCCCTCACCAAGTTTGTAGTCCATAAAAGGTAGTAGTTATTTTATAGCTATGGGCATCTCTCTTTGGACGTGCTATAGGAACCTCAAACCCAATATGTCTGGAATTGAATCCATCCATTTGGATTAATTAATTATTGAGTGAAAGTGACCTATGTATCATTCTGGCCTATGTTCAATGGTCCCTTCCTTGTAGCTGGGCTTTTCATGACAACTGTCAGGAATGCTGCAGCTCTCTGACTTCGGTTGCTCAAAGTTTAGACCTTAAGTACAAAGTCATCATGAATTGTATTTTCTGTAGATTTAGCAACCCCGTTTCAATTACCAACCACACGCATCTCTACCACTATGGACACTGCTAATGGGAGCTTTACAAAAGACAGGACTTTCACTGTACTCAGCTTCTTTCCATCTGAGGAGATTCTATTTTCTAGATCCTTGGTCTTGGGCAAGAAGTGAACTTCCAGATTATATCCACCTCCAGCAACAAAGAATTCATAGACTTCATGATACCTTTACTATTATTTGATTGGAGCCTTGGTGGCACAGTGGTTAAAGTGCCTGGCTGCTAACTGAAAGTTCAGCAGTTCCAACCCACCAGCCACTCTATGGGAGAAAGATGTGGCTGTCTGCTTATATAAGGATTTACAGCCTTGGAAACTCTATGGGGCAGTTCTGCTCTGTCCTATAGGCTCGCTGTGAGTTGGAATCAACTTGAGGGAACTGGGTTTGTTTGTGGGTATATTATGTGATTAATCATACCCATGGATGCAATGACTTATTCTTTTACCCTTAACTATTTCATGCCCATTTTTTATAAGATCCAAACTAGGTGTGTAATAACCATACCAGAGATTTTCCCCAAGGAAGATTAACCATTTGGGGGCCATATTATGACCAAAAAGGGTGGGGCGGGGGTGATGACAACATCCCAAGAGACTGTTTTCTATAAAACATCTTTGAAATTTGAGCAACTTAATGAGAGCCTTGCTGAGCACATTGCCTCAAATGTCTCCTAATGGATTTCCTAATAGTTATAATTCCTCCACCACTGTTCAGTAATGGGCATCTTTCCATGTCCTCAGGAATAATAACAGGTGTCTCATATGGACAATTTTGAAAATTTATTTCAGATGCGTTAGTTCCTTGGCCAGTGAAATACATTTTTTCTAGGTAGATGCAGACACTATAATTTTGCTGCACCATTAACTCACCGAGGAACATTTGGGCTATGTCTTTCCATATTGCCCCTTTGTTCTCTTTTTGTGGGTATGCGTATAAAATAGCCCGTGTCTTGCATTCACTCAGCACTCAGCTTCTCCTAAGTGAGGTTTTTATGGCTAATTAAGATATTAGAATTATAGACCATCACACCTGAGAGCTGAGAAGCATGCGAGAAATCTAGTTCATCGTTTTTGTTTTCATGTGGGAAAAGTGGGGCACAGAGAGCTTGAATGTCTTGCCCAAACCAGTAAGTCTGGTCAGGGATAAAGCTAGGGCTGAAGTTGTGTCTTTGGAATCCTAGTTCAGAACTCTTTGCTCCACACAATGAGAGTCTGATGCCCTTCGACCTGATGAAAACAAATTACTCCCTGGTCTTTGGAAAGCAGAGACTTTTTCAGACTAGTCAGGGGCCAGATGACTGCTTATGAGAATACAATAAGCAGTTTTCAAAACCCCATACCAAACTCCATTTACATCTAGGAGCAGCTCATTACCCCACAGAGGATGTCTCCATTTCTAAACTAGTTGTCATCCAGTTGACTTCAACTCATGGCGACCCTATGTGTGTCAGAGCAGAACTGTGCTCTATCGGGTATTCAGTAGCTGATTTTTTGGAAGTAGATCACCAGACCTTTCTCCCAAGTCGCCTCTGGGTGGACTCAGACCTCCATCCTTTTGGTTAACAGCCGAGGGCATTAACCATTTACACCATCCAGGGATTCCATTCCATTAGTAGTGATATCTGTAATGCCTGCGCCTTTGAAAGAATGCATGTGAGGTCCTGATGAAAGCAAACAAGCAAGTCTCAACAGAGACCTGAACCAGAAGATTGTGCTGAAATGCCAATGTACATTCATTCTAAAATCACAAACGCACAAAAGCTTTAAACACCTCATTTCTTCACCTGTTTCTGGTTCTTACTTCAAAGTGGGTATGAGCTGATCCTTCAGGGTGGTTGTTGTTGTTAGGTGCTGTCAAGTCAGTTCCAACTCGTTGTGACCCTATGTACAACAGAACAAAACACTGCCTGGTCATGCGCCATCCTCACAGGCACTGTTATGTTTCAACCCATTGTTACAGCCACCGCGTCAACCCGTCTCATTGAAGGTTTTCCTCTTTTTCACTGAGCCTCTGCTTTACCAAGCATGATGTCCTTCTCTAGGGACTGGTCCCTCCCGATTACGTGTCCAAAGTATGTGAGACAAAGTCTCCCCATCCTTGCTTCTAATGAGCATTCTGGCTGTACTTCTAAGACAGATTTGTTCGTTCTTCTGGCAGTCCATGGTATGTTCGATATTCTTTGCCAATGCCATAATTCAAAGGTGTCAATTCTTCTTTAGTCTTCCTTATTCATTGTCTAGCTTTCGCATGCATATGAGGTGATTGAAAATACCATGGCTTAGGTCAGGCGTACCTTAGTCCCCAAAGTGACATCTTTGCTTTTTAACATTTTAAAGGGGTCTTCTGCAGCAGATTTGCCCAATGCAATGCATCATTTGATTTCTTGACTGCTGCTTTAATGGGCATTGATTGTGGATCCAATAAACTGAAATCCTTGACAACTTCAATCTTTTCTCCGTTTATCATGATGTTGCTTATTAGTCCAGTTGTGAGGATTTTCGTTATCTTTATGTTGAGATGTAATCCATACTGAAGGCTGTAGTCTTTGATCTTCATCAGTAAGTGCTTCAAGTCCTCTTCACTTTCAGCAAGGAAAGTTATATCATCTGCATATCGCAGGTGAGTTAATTAGTCTTCCTCCAATCCTGATGCCGAGTTCTTCTTCATAGCGTACAGCTACTCAGGTTACTTGCTCAGCATACAGATTGCATAAATCCAGTGAAAGGAAACAACTGTGACACACACCTTTTTTTATTTTAAACCATGCAGTATCCCCTTGTTCTGTTCAAACAACTGCCTCTTGGTCTGTGTACAGGTTCCTCATGAGAACAATTGTTCTGGAGCTTCTGTTCTTCACAAATGTTATCCGTAATTTGTTATGATCCACACAGTTGAATGCCTTTGCATAGTTAATGGAATACACAGGAATCAAATCAACTACATTTGTGGTAAGAGACGGTAGAGAACCTCAATATCATCTGTCAGAGCAAGACAAGGGGCTGACTGTGGAACAGATCATCAATTGCTCACATGCAAGTTCAAGTTGAAGCTGAAGATAATTAAAACAAGTCCACAAAGAGCCAAAATACAACCTTAAGTATATTCCACCTGAATTTAGAGACCAACTCAAGAACAGATTTGACACACTGAACACTAATGACTACAGACAAGAAAAGTTGGGGAGGACATCATACATGAAGAAAGCAAAAGGTCATTAAAAAGACAGGAAAGAAAGAAAAGATCAAAATGGATGTCAGAAGAGACTCTGAGACTTGCTCTTGTACATTGAGTGGCTAAAGCAAATGGAAGAAATGAAGTAAAAGAGCTGAACAGAAGATTTCAAGGGGAAGCACAAGAAGACAAAGTATTGTAATGAAATATGCAAAGACCTGGAGTTAGAAAACCAGAAGGGAAGAACACGCTCGGCGTTTCTCAAGCTGAAACAACTGAAGAAAAAATGCATGCCTGCAGTTGCAATATTAAAGGATTCCAACCAAAAGTGAGCAGTTGGAATCCACCAACCGCTCCTTGGAAACCCTATAAGGCAGTTCTACTCTGTCCTATAGGGTCACTATGAGTCAGAATTGACTCAGTGGCAATGGGTTTGGTTTTGGTTTTTTGGTATGGGCAAAATATCAAATGATGCAGGAAGCATCAAAAGAAGATGGACAGAATTATGCAGAGTGACTGTACCCAAAAAATCAGTTGACGTTCAACCATTTCAGGAAGTAGCATATTATTAAGAACCGACAGTACTGAAGGAAGAAGTCCAAGCTGCACTGAAGGCATTGGCGAAAAACAAAGCTGCAGGAATTGACGGAATACCAATTGAGATGTTTCAACAAACGGATGCAATGCTGGAAGTGCTTACTCGTCTATGCCAAGAATTTGGAAGACAGCTACCTGGCCAACTGACTGGAAGAGATCTATATTTGTGCCTTTTCCAAAGAAAGGTGATCCAACTGAACATGGAAATTATCAAACAATATCATTAGTATCACATACAAGTAAAATTTTGCTGAAGATCATTCAGCAGTGCGTCAATGGGGAACTGCCAGAAATTCAAGCTGGATTAAGAAGAGGATGTGTAACAAGGGATATCACTGTGGATGTCAGATGGATCTTAGCTGAAAGCAGAGAATACCAGAAAGATGTTTACCTGTGTTTTATTGACTATGCAAAGGCATTCAATGTGTGGATCAGGTGGTTAGAATACCCATTTAACTAAAATCAATATTTCTGATATTAGTTGCACACCAACCAGTAAGAATGATCAGTTGGTGATAAGAAATTAACACATGTAAAACTAAACAGAGTAGCTTCCTCCCTACCTGCTCTCTGCCACACCAATCCTTGACTTCTATTGTCAGTCAAGGGCACATCCATCCACCAGATGCCCATGCTTGAAACTTCAGTTCTGTCTTTCACCTCCCTCAGCTCCCCTGATCAAATCTGTGCCCACACTACACTGATGTTCCCTAGGAAATGCCTCTTGATTCCTGTAGTAGACATTTGTTGGTTGTGACCTAGACTTCATCTCACTCCTTGCCCCTTCCTAAGAGGACCTTGAATTTCCCAGTCATGCCTTGGAACTGGATGGGAACTGGCTACCACCAGCTCCAAGATGGGCCCTGTTGGGTGTAAACAGTGAGCGCAGCTCTCTCTCCTGGCTCCAACAGTCCTGTAGGAGATGGGCACATGGCCCAATTCAAGCAAATGAGATGTGAAGAGATGTTTGACACTTCCTCTCCCACTGGATGAATGAGAGGACACTGGTTGCTGCTGGTAGCCATTTTGTAGCCCCAGGCCACCCAGTCTAAACTCAACTGAAGGAGATCCCTTTCCTTCCTCTTCTCCCCCCTCCACTCCTACCCTCCCTCTCTCCCATCACATTTGCCTGCTTATCTCCCCCAGACTGGTGTTCTCTGCAAGACCGTTAGTGTCCACCCACACCCCATGCCACCCCTAGCCTTCTGTCTTCCTACAGTGCCCTCTCTAACTCCCACCCTTCTGACAAATTCCCAGCACCATCTCACCATGTCTTTGTGCCTCTTATTCACATTATCAAGAAAGAAACTCATTTTCTCACCCACCAATGTTGCTTCTTCCTATGTCAGGTGCATACTTGGTTCAGGCAACCATGGCTATGGGGTGGTGTCCTAAGACCAGCCTGGCCATCTAGGTCTACCCTTCATCAGGGGTTGTGGGGGCCCTGCCCATATCCCCATCCACTCACCACTCCTATGTACACCAATCCAGTGGCACGCAACAGCCAGCACCTGAAATTCTCCCCTGAGCGCTTTCTCTGGCTGCCTTACATGGGAGGCTAGCTGTGCAGGGGTATTGATGCCCCCCCAAAAAACTCTCAACCAGTGACTGATGGTAGTTGGTAAATTACCCAGTTCTAGTGCCCCTATAGGGTCCCTGGGTGGCACAAATTGTTTGCGCTCAAACACTAACCAAAAGGTTGGTGGTTCAAACCCACCCAGTGATACCATGG
Source organism: Trichechus manatus latirostris (assembly GCF_000243295.1). Taxonomy (NCBI): domain Eukaryota; kingdom Metazoa; phylum Chordata; class Mammalia; order Sirenia; family Trichechidae; genus Trichechus; species Trichechus manatus. The sequence continues at coordinate 10,516,818 of NW_004443967.1, read as the reverse complement.
AAGAAATGCCTGGCCATCTACTTCCATAAATATTACTGCCAACGAAACCCTATGAGCAGTTCTACCGTGTAACACATGGGGTTGCCATGAATCGAAATCAACTCAACGGCAACAAGTTTGGGTTTTGGTTATTGGCTCTCCATTGGGATAACAATATGGGGTGCTCTTCACACTGCCCCATAATTCCCCAAAAGAATCGCGCCCCAGGTGCCCATGGCATTAACTTGCTCAATAGCACACCCTTTACTGGCTGCTTCCCATGTCTGTCTTCCCACTCCCTTACAGGGCTCCTCAGCCGACCTTCCAAAATAAACTACTTGCAGTCACACACTTGTTGCAAGATCTGCTTCTGAGGAAAGCCTAACTGAGGCAGTGGGGCATATTCTCTCAGAAAAGGGTGCTGACAGGGCAGAAGATCTGGCATCTCTAGGACTCCATTATGACAGTATTTTGTTTTACCTTGTGTTACCTTTAGTCGTTTACACACTTGTCTCTCCAAATAGAGTGTAACCTTCTGAAGGGAAGACACCATTTCTTCCTTATTTTCTAGACTCTGGGGTTCCCAATTCAGGGCTTTGTATACAGCAGTCCCTCAGCTGTTCACTGGCCAGGAAATTGGATTGAATCTGCCAAACAAGACATTCCCCAAGAGACATTCCCTTAACTGGGCTATACCACACCCCCTTTAACTGGGCTGTCCTATCATAAGATTCTCCCAGGAATCAGCTGCCTTTTTTAAGCATGGATTACTAAGTTAGTTTCCTTTGCAAGTAGCATCTAGACACTATTGTACAGTATGAGATTTTGCAGAATACTACAACCTGCTAAATCTTGCAAACTTGTAATAGAAAACCAGCCAGAAGCATAATTCCACTTTAATTGCATCAAGGAAAAGTGTGACTTTTGCCTGACTCTTCAAATCTCACCAGTGGCCTGGTTATTAAATAGGCACCACTGAAATATTTGCAGTCATTCTTATAAACTTTATTAGAAAGGTAATTATCTTTTCAGTTCCCAGCTCAAAATACCATAAGGCAAATTTGCCAAAAGGTACAGAGGGCAGGTGAAGGCTTCCTTTCACCCATGTGCTGTTGAGCAATGAAATTGGTATGATAGTTAAATACCCATCATCCTAAAGCATATGTGCAGAAAAACTGGATGATGGCTGGAAAGGACAATTGACTGATGGCTGGAAGAAAAATTCAGATGACTTCACATCACCAGTTTAAACTCTTTATATATACGTACACATACACACGCATACATATACACATACATATGTGTATATAAAGTCAGCATATGCTGAATGAATTGCTAAATTAAAATAACCTACCCTGAGTTCTACTTTATCTTCACGTGGACACACACTGCAGTTTGAAAGTGCAATGTAAAGAGGGAAACCCACTGGCATACAGACCCTGGACTCTTTCAAGGAATGAGACTCACGGGCTCTTTTAATTGACCAGCGTGGGTGGAATAGGAGGCAATATCATATATATTAGAGTTAAGAGCATGGACTCAAACCACCTGGGTCTGAGTCCTGACTCCACCATTGGCAACCTCAGCTTTCTCATGTGTCAAATGGAAATCTAAAGTAGCACCTGAGTCTGAAGAGTTATTGTGAGAACTGAGCGAGACAATGCACATCAAGCCCCTGGCACTCGGTAAGTTAAGTGCTCAGAAACCGTTAGCAGGAGGAATGGAAATCTCTGTGCAATTAGAAAGGGGGAGGAAAGAATTCAGTTCTTCAAGCCTATTTTTCACCTTAATGCCCTTTGCATTTAGAGTTACTGAGAGGTCATGTTAATGCCTCCATGAGCGTTAGCCTAGGTGTCTACTACAGTTGATTGTACTTGTACCTCACGACAGCAAGTTTGCTTTGCGATATATACCCAACAGAAATATATACTATGTTCATCAATAGATATGTGCAAGAATGTCCACAGCAGCACTTTCTGTAATATCTCAAAACTTGAAAACACTCCAAGAGTAGAATGGATAGTACCTAGCCACCAATAATAGAATTCATCCATTGACTACTGTGAATATTCACCAATGAATTACTCCACAGCAGTGAGCATGAACAAACCGCAGCTACATGCAACATGGATGAAATTAACACAATATAGAGAGAAGCCAGGCACCAGAGTCCATAATGCCTGCTTCCACTTAAATAACGTATAAAAACAGGCAAAAGTATTCTAATCTGTGCTGTGATGACTTGAGGAGACAAAAGTTGGGTGATAGTAATGTTCTTTCCTGAACTGGGTGCTCAAGAAAGGCTGAGCTCACTTAGGGTTTTTTTGTTTGTTTGTTTGTTTGTTTGTGCTTTGGGTCAAAGTTTACAGCACAAATTAGTTTCTCATTCAAAAATTTTATACAGAAATTGTTTTGTGACATTGGTTGCAATCCCCTCAACTTGACAGCACTCTCCCCCTTTCCACCCTGGGTTCCCTGTATCCATTCGTTCCGTTTTCCTGTCCCTTCCTGTCTTCTCGTCTTGCTTTTGGGCAGAAGTTGACCAGTTGGTCTTGTATATTTGATTGGACTAAGAAGCACATTTTCACATGTGTTCTTGTTTGCTTTACGTTGTTGTTGTTAGGTGCTGTCAAGTTGGTTCCAACTCATAGCAACCCTCTGTACTACAGAACGAAACGCTATCCGGTCCTGCGCCAGGCTCACAATCATTGTTACACTTGAGCCCATTGTTGCAGCCACTGTGTCAATCTATTTCCTTGAGGGTCTTCCTCTTTTTTGCCGACCCTGTACTTTACCAAGCATGATGTTCTTCTCCAGGGACTAAACCCTCCTGACAACATGTCCAAAGAATACAAGACGTAGTCTCACCATCCTTGCTTCTAAGGAACATTCTGGTTGTACTTCTTCCAAGACAGATTTGTTCATTCTTTTGGCAGTCCGTGGTATATTCAATATTCTTCGCCAACACCACAATTCAAAGGCATCAATTCTTCTTCAGTCTTCCTTATTCATTGTCCAGCTTTCACATGCATATGATGCCATTGAAAATACCATGGCTTGGGTCAGGTGCACCTTAGGCTTCAAGGTGACATCTTTGCTTTTCAACACTTTAAAGAGGTCTTTGGCAGCAGATTTGCCCAATACAATGCGTCTTTTGATTTCTTGACTGCTCCTTCCATGGGTGTTGATTGTGGATCCAAGTAAAATGAAATCCTTGACCACTTCAATCTTTTCTCCATTTATCATGATGTTGCTTATCAGTCCAGTTGAGAGGATTTTTGTTTTCTTTATGTTGAGGTGTAATCAGTACCGAAGTCTTTGATCTTCATCAGTAAATGCTTCAAGTCCTGTTTGCTTTCAGCAAGCAAGGCTGTGTCATCTGCATATCACAGGTTGTTAAAGAGTCTTCCTCCAATCCTGATGGCCCCATTCTTCTTCATATAGTCCAGCTTCTCGGATTTGCTCAGCATACAGGTTGAATAGGTAGGGTGAAAGGATACAACCCTGACGCACACCCTTCCTGACTTTAAACCACCTAGTATCCCCTCATTCTGTTCAAATAAGTGCCTCTTGATCTATGTACAGGTTCCACATAAGCACAATTAAGTGTTCTGGAATTCCCATTCTTCACAATGTTATCCATAATTTGTTATGATCCACACAGTTGAATGCCTTTGCATAGTCAATAAAACACAGGTAAACATCTTTCTGGTATTCTCTGCTTTCAGCCAGGATCCATCTGACATCAGCAATGCTATCCCTGGTTCCATGTCCTCTTCTGCAACTGGCCTGAATTTCTGGCAGTTACCTGTTGATATACTGCTGCAGCTGCTTTTGAATGATCTTCAGCAAAATTTACTTGAGTGTCATATTAATGGTATTGTTCAATAATTTCTATGTTCTGTTGGATCACCTTTCTTGGGAATAGGCAAAAATATGGATCTCTTCCAGTTGGTTGGCCAGGTAGCCATCTTCCAAGTTTCTTGGCATAGACAAGTGAGCATTTCCAGCTCTGCATCCGTTTGTTGAAACACCTCAATTGATATTCCATCAATTCCTGGAGCCTTGTTTTTCGCCAATGCCTTCAGTGCAGCTTGGACTTCTTCCTTCAGTACCATCGGTTCCTGATCATATGCTACCTCCTGAAATGGTTGAATGTCGACCAATTCTTTTTGGTATAATGACTCTGTGTATCCCTTCCATCTTCTGTTGATGCTTCCTGCATCATTTAATATTTTCCCTGTAGAATTCTTCAAAATTGCAACTCGAGGCTTGAATTTTTTCTTCAGTTCTTTCAGCTTGAGAAATGCCAAGCGTGTTCTTCCCTTTTGATTTTCTATCTCCAGCTCTTAGCACATGTCATTGTAATACTTTGTCTTCTTGAGCTGTCCTTTGAAATCTTCTGTTCAGTTCTTTTACTTCATCATCTCTTCCTTTTGCTTTAGCTACTCAACGTACAAGAGTAAGTTTCAGAGTCTCTTCTGACATCTGTTTTGGTCTTTTCTTTCTCTCCTGTCTTTTTAATGACCTCTTGCTTTCTTCATGTGTGATATCCTTGATGTCATTCCACAACTCGTCTGGTCTTCAGTCATTAATGTTCAACCCGTCAATTCTATTCTTGACATGGTCTCTAAATTCACGTGGGATATACTCAAGGTTGGACTTCGGCTCTCATGGACTTGTTCTAATTTTCTTCCGTTTCAGCTTGAACTTGCATATGAGCAATCGATGGTCTGTTCCATAGTCGGCCCCTGGCCTGTTCTGACTGATGATATTGAGCTTTTCTATCGTCTCTTTCCACAGATGTAGTCGATTTGATTCCTGTGTATTCCATCTGGCGAGGTTCACGTGTACAGTTGCTGTTTATGTTGATGAAAAAAGGTATTTGCAATGAAAAAATCGCTGGGCTTGCAAAATTCTCTCATGCGATCTCCAGCATCATTTCTATCACCAAGGCCATGTTTTCCAACTACCAATCCTTCTTTGTTTCCAACTTTAGCATTCCAATCACCAGTAATTATCTGTGCATCCTGATTGCATGTTCGATCAATTTTAGACTGCAGAAGTTGGTAAAAATCTTCAATTTCTTCATCTTTGGCCTTAGTGATTGGCACATAAATTTGAATAATAGTCGTATTAACTGGTCTTCCTTGTAGGCATATAGATATTATCCTATCACTGACAGCGTTGTACTTCAGGATAGAGCTTGAAATGTTCTTTTTGATGATGGATGCAACGCCATTCCTCTTCAAGTTGTCATTCCCAGCATAGTAGACCATATGATTGTCGAATTCAAAATGGCCAATACCAGTCCATTTCAGCTCACTAATGCCTAGCATATCAATGTTTATGTGTTCCATTTCATTTTTGATGACTTCCAGTTTTCCTAGATTCATGCTTTATACATTCCATGTTTCAATTATTAATGTATGTTTGCAGCTGTTTCTTCTCATTTTGAGTCGTGCCACATCAGCAAATGAAGGTCCTGAAAGCTTGACTCCATCCACGTCATTAAGGTTGACTCTATTTTGAGGAGGCAGCTCTTCCCCGGTCGTCTTTTGAGTGCCTTCCAACCTGGTGGGCTCATCTTCTGGCACTATATCGAACAATGTTCTGCTGCTATTCATAAGGTTTTCACTGGCTAATTCTTTTCAGAAGTAGACTGCCAGGTCCTTCTTCCTAGTCTGTCTTAGTCCAGAAGCTCAGCTGAAACCTGTCCACCATGGGTGATCATGCTGGTATCTGAATACCAGTGGCATAGCTTTGAGCGTTACAGCAACATGCAAGCCCCTACAGTACAACAAACTGACAGACACGTGGGGGTGTTTGCTTTATAGACCTGTCTGATCTTTGGCTGAAAGGTGGACTTCAGGAGTGGCTTCAATTCTGAGTTAGCAGGATATCCAGGGGCCATAGTTTGAGGGCTCCTCCAGTCTCTGTCAGACCAACCAAGTCTGGTCTTTTTTTTTTTTTTTTTTTTTTGTGAATTTGAATTTTGTTCTACATTTTTCTCCTACTCTGTCCAGGACCCTCAATTGTGATCTTTGTCAGATAGGTCAGTGGTGGTAGCCAGGCACCATCTAGTTCTTATGGGCTCAGGCTGGTGGAGGCTGTGCTTTATGTGGTCCATTAGTCCTTTGGACTAATATTTTCCTTGTGTCTTTGGTTTTCTTCATTTTCCTTTGCTCCGAATGGGAGGGGACCAATAGATGCTTCTTAGATGGCCGCACACAAGCTTTTAAGACCCTAGATGCTAGTCACCAAAGCAGGATGTAGAACATTTTCTTTATGAACTGTTATGCAGGTTGACCTAGATGTCCCCTAAAACCATGGTCCCCAGCAACTCGGTCCCTCAAGGTGTTTGGATGTGTCTAGGAAGCTTTTGTGACTTTGCCTTGGTCATGTTATGCTGACTTCTCCTATATTGTATGCTGTCTTTCTCACTTACGGAAAATTTGAGCTGCACATTTAGAATGTATGCACATATCTGTATGCAAGTTATATTTCCTGAAAAAGTTTACCAAATAAATAATTTAGGCCCATAGGTATAAATTCAAAGCCCCTCAGGAATTGTGCCCTGCTAAGACTCAGCTGGCACTTGTCCAGATATAGTAACGCCTGTGGATAGTGGGGATGCTGGAGGCCTGGGTGAACGAGTGGGCTGGCTCCCACTGCTGACCGCTGTCCTTACTGCTCACATTTCCACATCCACTGAATCAGGTTGCAACTGCAGGAATATGCAGCCAACTGTTGCCAGGACACTGGCCTCTACACCGAGATGGGGACACTTAGAAACTGTCTCTTAGCCAAGATCCAAGACCTCTCCCATTGCCACCCAGACGTGTGGCCTGAGGGCAACACAGAGAACATCAGAACCAAATTCCAAATCGTTGCTTCAAGGGACACAGGGACCTCCTGTGCACTGGGCATGTGGTGACGACTCATTCTGTTTGGAGAAGACAGCTGCAGAGAAGAAGACTGTAGTAGAGCTTTCAGTACAGGACACCGAAATTGGGGTCTTCTTGAACAACAACAAAATACACACACACACGCACACATACATATATAGTTTTATATGCAGCTCCATGGTTTTTTATGTATGTACTTACATATAGCTTTATATATGTTTATATTTCTGTAGGTAGTTATATGCTGTTTTATAGATATGATTTTTCTATAGATACATAATTTTTCTATATATATAGTTTTTCAGTTTGAAAGTGTTTATGGCCTCAGGAAAGCAGTCTGCTAAAAGTTATCCAGTGATGCCAGAAAAGTCATTTCTGGCAACAGGCCATTTTTAGTACAGAAGCATTTCTTAATATATTTAATACTTTTGTGTCAGAGCCATTTCTTCGTGGTTACATTTACATAAATGAATACAGACTTTTGTGACAAATACGTTGAATCCTGTCACTTTTTTCCTCCAAAATCTGTGATGATCCATAATTCCCGCAGGAGGGAGTGTAAGCCTCTTGGTGTCCCAAAGTTGCCAGCGCGCAGCCTTCGTCCAGACAAGTTCTCTGACAGATGAAAAGCCCTTCAAATCATAGGCACTGGGGGCGAGTGGACCTAGAGTCATGCTCCAATCTCTCGTTTTGAGCTCAGGCTAGACTCACCCACCCCAGCTTCCAGGACTCTACCTCAGGAGATTACTCTGGTAATAACAGAAAGATCACAGACCAAAAATTGAAAGGAAAAGGTCAAATTTTATGGGATTCCTAAGCACAGAATATGGAGTTTGAAACTGATTGGCTGTGTTCCCTTGAATAAGTCACTCCGAGTCAGTTTTCCCATTTACAAAATGAAGAAGTAACCTCCAAAGTCTTTCTAGATCATTCTATAACTCTACATACCTTTTTACTCAATTTTCAATTAATTTCCTAGAGTCCTCGGGCAGGCACTGGCTTAATGTTGCCTCCTCTGGGAAGTCCTCCCTGATTCACCTCCCTTCTCTACACTCCTGTGGCTCTTGGTACACGGCTCCACTTCAGTATTTATTGCACTGTCCTCTAGTAATGGATTTCCATACCCATCTCCCCCACTCCACGGGAGTTCCTGGAGGGCAGGAGCCACATTTAACTCTTCTGATTCTCCAGTGCCCAGGTCAGCAATGAACAGGTAAATTAAGGAATGAATGAATTGCAATGAAGTAATGACTTTCTCATCCTATCCAGTTGACTGATGAAAATGTGGAAGGACAGGGCTGAAAACCAGAGTCTGGGAGTGCAAACATTTCCTGCAGGAGGACCATTCACTGAATCATGCCAGGTCCAGGCTGCCTTCTATGAATGCTCAACACGCGCTCATCAGTATAGGTTCAACTTGATTTATTTAATAAACCTAACTCGTGATTTTTTTAAAATAATTTCATTGTGTTTTAGGTGAAAGTTTCTAACACAAGTTAGTTTCTTATTCAAAAATTTATACACAAATTGTTTTGTGACATTGGTTGCAATCCCCTCAATGTGACAGCCCTCTCCCCCTTTCCATGCTGGGTTCTCTGCGTCCATTCAGCCAGTTTTCCTGCCTTCCTGCCTTCTCGTCTTGCTTTTAGGTAAGGGTTGTCCATTGAGTCTCATATATTTGACTGAACTAAGAAGCATGATCCTCACGTGTGTTATTGTTTGTTTTATAGGCCTGTCTAATCTTTGTCTGAAAAGTGGGCTCCGGGAGTGGTTTCACTTCTGAGTTAGGGTGTCTAGGGCCATAGTTTCAGCGGTTCCTCCAGTCTCTGTCAGACCAGTAAGTCTGGTCTTTTGTGTGCATATGTATGTGAATTTGACTTTTGTTCTACATTTTTTTCTCCCACTTTGTCCGGGACTCTCTGCTGTGGTCTCTGTCAGAGCGGTTGGTGGTAGCCGGGCACCATTTAGTTCTTCTGGGCTCAGGCTGGTGGAGGCTGTGGTTCATGTGGTCCTTTAGTCCTTTGGGCTAATATTTCCCTCGTGTCTTTGGTTTTCTTCATTCTCCTTTGTTCCAGATGGGATGGGACCAATAGATGTATCTTAGATGACCTCTCACAAGCTTTTAAGACCCCAGATGCTACTCACCAAAGTAGGATGTAGAACATTTTCTTTATGAACTATGTTATACCAATTGAACTATATGTACCCCAAGACTATGGTCCCCAGCCCTCAGCTCCAGCAACTCGGTCCCTCAAAGTGTTTGGATGTCTCTAGGAAGCTTCTATGGCTTTGTCTCAGTCAAGTTGTGCTGAACTTCCCCTATATCGTGTGTTGTCTTTCCCTTCACCAAAGTTAACACTTGTCTACTATCTAGTTAGTGATGTCCCCTCCCCACTTCTCCCTTCTCTCATAACCATCAATTTTTTTTTGTGTGTGTAAACCTTTTCTTGAGTTTTCATAATTTAAAAGCCAGCTTTGACTACTCACATGCTTGAATTTCGTAATTATGATCAACATATCCACACTTCAGAAATTCAGATGCCTGCTAGAGATACCTTTGTGTTCTTGGTCAACATGGTTTTAGAAAGACTTTCCTAAAATTTATCATTCAAGTCTCCAAGGGTATCAAATCCAGTGATAATCTATGAAAAGCAGCACATGGAGGAATTTGTCCCAGAGCCTGGCTCTGTTTCTCTCCTCTGCTGGATTTGGTCTCTTCTGCTAGTGAAAGCGAAGGACTCACCATGGGGCAGCTGCTCCAACTGCCCCACCATGCCAAGGAGACTTACCCTAGCGTCCAATAAACAAACCCAACCTGCCAAGAATTTGACCGGAGTGCCCCAGTTTGGACTGAATCTCAGTACACATTCCGAAAGTCAGTTGGCAGTATCGTAGTGGCACTGAGCACAGAGGCCACTTATAACGAAGATGAAGGCATCTGATTTGGAGTTACAAAATAATCACCTAAATCTAGACTTCTCCAGGAAAATTTATAAACTTCTAATGAAACTTAATTTAGATTTTATCTGGTGTTACTTTATTAATCAAAATCACCACAGGTACCCTCCTGCCCCGTAGGAAGGTAAAGACTAGCATGATCAGTGGGACTAAGTAGATTCGAGGGCCTGGTAGAGATGGGGTTTACCCCAGGACTGGTCACTTCTGAAACCATGGCCAAGAATACTTTTCATTGGGATGCATTCACAGCCAGCAGGAACCCAGGGGTCCTCTCCTCTGGTCTGCGGTAATATTGCTCAAGATGCTAACACTTGGAATTACTTCTGATACTTGTTTATAAATGGTCATTTTTATGTTTACAAATGTAAAACCCATTTAAGTAGATGGACTATTTGATTTGCAAATGTAAAGCTCTCTAGTTGCAATTTTCCTAACGTCTCTTTAGGAATTTAAAGGATCCTGCTGCCACAAAAAGAAACCCTGGTAGCAGAGTGGTTAAGGGTTCAACTGCCAACTGAAAGGTTGGCAGTTCAAACCTACCAGCCGCTCCACAGAAGTCTGCTTCTGTGAAGATTTATAGCCTTAGAAACCCTATGGGGAAGTTCTACTCTGCTCTGTCCTATAGGATCACTATGAGTTGGAATTGACTCAACAGCAGTGAGTTTGTGATTTTTTGGTTTTTTGTTGCCACAGAAATACTTTTGATACTATTCCATTTTACCTGATAACTTTAAATGTATTCTCTGCAGTTATCAAACCCTTCTCTATTTTGATCTGTACTTACCCCAGTGACTCTGAAATTTTGCCCTTTAGAGTCAAGGTGTTATGTGACTCAGACCGAAATGATTCCCCATTAAATCTAATGTTGGCTCTTTTTCTGATTCACATGGGAGAAGCAAAAACAGATTCAAATTTTCCTGGCTTTACATTTTCTTCTATGTATTCTTTAACTTTCAGCAAATGCTATTGCTTGAAGAATAGCAGATAAAATTATTGAATTATTAATAAATACTGGGGAAAACAGTCTGTTTCAATCAAACAGTTAAAGTCAATGTGATAATCATAGCCATCCTAGTGGGTATGAGGTGGTATCTCATTGTGGTTTTGATTGGCATTTCCCTAATAACTAATGATGTCGAGGATCTTTTCATGTGCCTGTTGGCCATTTGTATATCTTTTGGGGAGGAATGCCTATTCAAGGCCTTTGCCAATTTTTAAATTGGGTTATTTACCTTTTTGTTGTTGAATTGTAAGAGTTCTTTATATATTCTGGATAATAGACCCTTATGGGATGTAGCAAGCTATGCATACTGCACGAGCCCTCTGAGCAAGAACACTAGATCAAGGAGGCAATGTTTCTCCAGCACCTTCTGCTAACAAAACTGCAGTGCCAGCCAGCTCAGGAAAATAATTTGAAGACAAAAGAGTACTTTAAAAGAAATTTTAATTTACAGCCTCAGAAATATTTAAGAAGTTACTGTGGTCTTAAAATCAGAGGGGGATACTTTGGGAAAGGAAGAGACGGAACAAGAAACCCAAACATATCAGAAATCATATTTAACATCAGTAGGTTAAGGTCTATGTAAAAAAGACAGACTTTTCAGTTTAAAAGACAATACAAAATAAAATCCAACTTCATACTGTTTAACATTTTTTAAAATTACCCAAAGAGGGTAAAACAGAGTGATTATAACACACACACATCTGGCAAAAACTAACAGAAAACAGGTGTGGCGATGTTGATATCAGACAAATTATAATTCAAGGCAAAAGCATTAAGTCAAAAAATGATTATTTTTATAGAAAAAGGCATTAAAAAAAAAAAAAAAAACCAAAACCGTTGCCATTGAGTTGATTCTGACTCATAGCAACCCTATAGTATAGAGTAGAACTGCCCCATAGGGTTTCAAAAGAGTGGCTGGTAGATTCAAACTGCCAAGCTTTCGTTAGCAGCCAAGCTCTTAACCACTGAGCCAATAAGTCACCTAAAAATGTAACTATCGAGAACCTTTATGTCCTTGGGAAAAAGATTGCCAGTTGACTACTCAATATCTGTTCCCCATTTCTACCTTTCTAATAAAACCTTCATTTTATTCAGGGCAACAATGTGCCCAGCTACTAAAATCCATTTCCCGACTTCTATGTGACTAGAGGCGGTCATGTTCAGAGCAATGACATTTGGGTTGAAGTTACTAGGCGAGGTTAGTATGCGTGATTAAGATCCGACTTTAATGCTCTTAGAGACGGAATTCAAACATAAAGACAGGGAGAAAGTAACAAGATGAGAAAAGATACACTGTAAAAATACTAAGCATGAGAAACCTAGTCTAGTTACATTCGTATCAGCCAAAGTAGATTTCAAGGTAAGGAGCATTACAAAGAAAATGAGAATCATTTCATAGCGATAAAGTAGTCAATTTGCCAAGACGACATAACAATTCTAAATGTGACACACCTAATAACAGAGTTTCCAAATACATGCAGCAAAAACTGACAGAACTAAAGGCAAAAATAGGCAAATCCACAATTGTGGTGGGAGATTTTACCATTCTTCTCGGTAATTGATGGAACAAGTAGACATAAAATCAGCAGGGATATAGAAGACTTGAATGACATTAGTGAACGAACATTTATAGAACACACCACCAAAAAAACTGTAGAATATATATTCTTTTCAAGTACACATGGAACAGTCATCAGGACAGACCTTATCCCAGCCCAAAATCAATGGATGAAGCAAGCAATAATATGAAATTATTTAGAGGACTTAACATAATTGACAAATTAGAGCAAATATATCTACATGGAACATATCACAACATTCTTTTCAAACCACATGAAACAGTACTAAATATTGACCATGGACCAGGCTGTGGTAGACAACTTCCAAGATGGCACCTAGTGACCCCCCCACCTGGTAATCACACCCTTATACAGTCCTCCTCCCATTGACTATGGGCTGGACTTAGTGATTCCTTTCTAATGAGTACAATAGGGTAGAAGTGATGGTGTATGACTTGGCAACTGGGTCATAAATGCCTCTCTCAGATCACTCCTTCTAGGGGAAGCCAGCTACCATATGGTGAAGCCCACGTGGTGAGGAACTGAGCCCTGTAAGTGAGCTATCATGGAAGCAGATCTTCCAGCCCTAGTCAAACCTTCAGGCACCTGGAGTCCTGCAGGCAGCTTGTTAAAACCTCAGAGACCCTGAGCCAGAACCACTCATCTAAGACGCATCCAGATTCCTGAACCTCGTAGCTTGCTGTTTCAAGCTACTAAATTTTGGGGAAATTTGATACACAACAACAGACAGCCCATTAAAACAGAACTAAAATTTCCCAAACTGAAGGTATACAATCTACACTGCCGACCACAAAGCAATACAATTAGAAATTAAAGACAAAACAGTAACAGAAAAAATTCTTAAACCCTTCTAATAAACTTTCATATATCCATATCGTCACACTACCTACATCAACTTGCAGATTTTAGAAAAAGGTCACAAACTTCCCAATTAATTCTTCAAAGCTAGCTCTGATATCAGTCAAACAAGGAAGCAGGTAAACATGTGTTACACACACATACACAGCAGTATTTAAAATCCCAGTATCTCAGTGATTTGAATCAAGAGTCTGCAAACAACAGCCTACAGGCCAATTTTGGCCTCCCACCTGTTTTTATATGGCCCACGGAGCTGAAAAATGGTTTTCACCTTTTTAGTGGTTGAAAGAACTGCCCCTTAACCGCTGCTATTGAACACTGAGCAGCTTTGGAAATTAGCTTTTGCTGCAGACTTGAAAATATATCTTAACAAATTTAAATAAGATTCCAAGGCAAAAATAGCACTTACATGTGAAACTTACATGCAGTAAAGTCATCTTGAGGACAACCACCACTGTTCAAATTACAAGTCATGTCAAGCTGCTTTATACACGTCCTGTACCGTCAAAGGTTAAAACAAGAAGTGAGATCTCCATTGACAACACAAGTTTGTAGCGGATATATTTTCCAAGCTCCAACTATAGTCCCAGCTGGGTTTTTCAGACCTCCGTGCGCGAAAGGGAAATTTCATATTTCAAAATCCATTTAACTATGTAACTGAGGAGCTTCCACCCAACCTTCAATTGAAAGTGACTAATCTGCAATGGTAGGACTTGTAGAAAAGCAAACAGCAAGAGACAAATCTAATAGAATTCTATAAGTACCTTCCAAGCAATGAATATGCTCAATTAAAATCACACGCTTATAGACTGATGTCAGTGATTGGCAGAATCCATAAGGAGCCCTGTCTTGGAAGAAGTACAACCAGAATGCTCCTTAGAAGGAAGGATGGCGAGATTACGTCTTACATACTTTGGACATGTTGTCCGGAGGGATCAGTTTCTGGAGAAAGACATCATGCTTGGTAAAGTACAGGGTCAGCGAAAAAGAGGAAGACCCTCAAAGAGATAGACTGACACAGTGGCTGCAACAACAGGCTCAAGCATAACAACGACTGTGAGCATGGCGCAGAACTGGGCAGTGTTTTGGTCTGTAGTACATAGGGTTGCCATGAGTCGGAACTGACTCGATGGCACCTAACAACATAAGGAGCCTTGGAGCCCTGGAGCCCTGGAGCCCTGGAGCCCTGAAGCCCTGGTGGCCCAGCAGTTAAGAGCTATGGCTGCTAACCAAAAGGTCTGCAATTCAAATCCACCAGCTGCTCCTTGGAAACCCTATGGGGCAGTTCTACTCTGTCGTATAGTGTCACTATGAGTTGGAATAGACTCAACAGCAACGGGTTTGATTTTCGGTTATAAAGAGCCCTGGTGGCATAATGGTTAAGCGCTCAGCTGCTAACCAAAAGGTTCACAATTCAAACCCAACCACTGGCTCAGCAGGAGAAAGACCTGGTGATCTGATCGTTGTTATGCTTAAGCCTATTGTTGCAGCTACTGTGTCAATCCATCCTGTTGAGGGTCTTCCTCTTTTTTGCTGGCTGTCCACCTTACCAAACACGATGTCCGTCTCCAGGGACTGATCCCTCCCGATAATATGTTCAAAGTATGTGAGACATCGTCTCGCCATCCTTGCTTCTAAGGAGCATTATGACTGCACTTCTTCGAAGACAGATTTGTTCATTCTTTTGGCAGTCCATGGTGTACACAATATTCTTCACCAACACCACAATTCAAAGGCGTGAATTCTTCTTTGGTCTTCCTTATTTGTTGTCCAGCTTTTGCATGCATATGAGGCAATTGAAAACACCATGTCTTGGGTCAGGCGCACCTTAGTCTTCAAGGTAATATCTTTGCTTTTCAACACTTTAAAGAGATCTTTGGCAGCAGATTTGCCCAATGCAGTGCATCTTTCGATTTCCTGACTGCTGCTTCCATGGGTGTTGATTGTGGATTCAAGTAAAATGAAATCCTTGACATCTTCAATATTTTCTTCACTTATCATGATGTTGCTTATTGGTCCAATTGTGAGGATTTTTGTTTTCTTAACGTTGAGGTTTAATCCATACTGTAGGCCATGGTCTTTGATCTTCATCAGTAAATGCTTCAAGTCCTCTTCACTTTTAGCAAGCAAGTTGTGTCATCTGCGTATCACAGGTTATTAATGAGTCTTGCTCCAATCCTGATGCCCCATTCTTCTTCATATAGTCCAGCTTCTCAGATTATTTGCTCAGCATACAGATTGAATAAGTATGATGAAAGTATACAACCCTGACAGACACCTTTCCTGACTTTAAACCACACAGTATTCCCTTGTTCTGTTGGAACAACTGCCTCTTGATCTATGTACGGGTTCCTCATGAGCACAATTAAGTGTTCTGGAATTCCCATTCTTCACAATGTTATCCATAATTTGTTATGATCCACACAGTCGAATGCCTTTGCATAGTCTATAAAACACAGGTAAACATCTTTCTGGTATTCTATGCTTTCAGCCAGGATCTATCTGACATCAGAAATAATATCCCTGGTTCCAAGTCCTCTTCTGAATTTGGCCTAAATTTCTGGCAGTTCCCTGTTGATATACTGCTGCAGCTGCTTTTGAACAAGCTTCAGCAAAATTTTACTTGCATGTGGTATTAATGATACTGTTCAAAAATTTCCACATTCGGTTGGATCACCTTTCTTGGGAATAGGCATAAATATGGATCTCTTCCAGTCAGTTGGCCAGGTGGCTATCTTCCAAATTTCTTGGCATAGACAAGTGAGCACTTCTAGTGCTGCATCTGTTTGTTGAAACATCTCATTTGATATTCTGTCAATTCCTGGAGCCTTGTTTTTCACCAGTGCCTTCAGCACAGCTTGGATTTCTTCCTTCAGAACCATTGGTTCCTGATCATATGCTACCTCTTGAAATGATTGAAAATCAACCAATTCTTTTTGGTATAGTGACTCTGTGTATTCCTTCCATCTTCTTTTGATGCTTCCTGCGTCGTTTAATATTTTCCCTGTAGAATTTTTCGAAATTGAAACTCGAGGCTTGAATTTTTTCTGCAGTTCTTTCAGCTTGAGAAATGCCAAGTGTGTTCTTCCCTTTTGATTTTCTATCTCCAGCTCTTTGCACATGTCATTATGATACTTTACTTTATCTTCTCGAGCTGCCCTTTGAAATCTTCCATTCAGCTCTTTTCCTTCATCATTTCTTCCTTTTGCTTTAGCTACTCGACCTTCAAGAGCAAGTTTCAGAGGCTCTTCTGACATCCATTTTGGTCTTCTCTTTCTTTCCTGTCTTTTTAATGAACTCTTGCTTTCCTCATGTGTGATATCCTTCATGTCATTCCACAACTCATCTGGTCTTTGGTCATTAGTGTTCAACGCATCAAGTCTATTCTTGAGATGGTCGCTAAATTCAAGTGGGATACGCTCAAGGTCGTACTTTGGCTCTCGTGGACTTGTTCTAATTTTCTTCAGTTTCAGCTTGAACTTGCATATGAGCAATTGATGTCTGTTCCATAGTCGGCGCTTGGCCTTGTTCTGACTGATGATATTGATTTTTTCCATCAACTCTTTCCACAGAAGTAGTTGATTTGATTCCTGTGTATTCCATCTGGTGAGGTCCACGTGCATAGTTGCCATTTTGGTGAAAAAAGGTATTTGCAATGAAAAGTCGTTGGTCTTGCAAAATTCTATCATATGGTCTCTGGCATTGTTTCTATCACCAAGGCCATATTTTCCAATTATCAGTCCTTCTTCTTTGTCTCCAACTTTTGCATTCCAATCACCAGTAATTATCTGTGCATCCTGATTGCATGTTCGATCAATTTCATACTGCAGAAGTTGGTAAAAATCTTCAATTTCTTCATCCTTGGCCTTAGTGGTTGGTATGTAAATTTGAATAATAGTCATATTAACTGGTCTTCCTTGTAGCGGTATGGATATTATCCTATTGCTGATAGCATTGTATTTCAGAATAGATCTTGAAATGTTCTTTTTGATGGTGAATGCAATGCCATTCCTCTTCAATTTGTCATTCCCGGCATGGTAGACCATTTGATTGTCTGATTCAAAATGGCCAATACCAGTCCATTTCAGCTCACTAATGCCTAGGATATTGATGTTTATGCATTCCATTTCATTTTTGCCAATTTCCAATTTTCCTAGATTCATACTTCATACATTCCACATTCTGATTATTAATGGATGTTTGCAGCTGTTTCTTCTCATTTTGAGTCGTGCCACATCAGTAAATGAAGGTCCTGAAAGCTTGACTCCATCTATGTCATTAAGGTCAACTCTACTTTGAGGAGGCAGCTCTTCCCCAGTCATCTTTTGAGGGCCTTCCAACCTGAGGGGTTCACCTTCCCACACTCTATCAGACAATGTTCCGCTGCTATTCATAATGTTTTCACTGACTAATTCTTTTCAGAAGTAGACTGGCAGGCATTTCTTCCTAGTCTGTCTTAGTCTGGAAGCTTAGCTGAAACCTGCCCACCATGGATGACCCTGCTGGTATTTGAATACCAGTGGCATAGCTTCCAACATCACAGTGACAGGCAGCCCCCACAGTAGTACAAACTGAGAGATGCATGGGGGCTATAAAGATTACAGCCAAGAAAACCCTTTGGGGCAGTTCCATCCTGTCACATGGGGTGGCTATGAGTCGACATCGACTCTACCAGCACCCGACAACAACATCTTTGTGAAAAAAAATTTTTAAAGATGAAATTGGTAAAATTTCATACAGACCAGCATTAACAAAAATTTGTAATTGATATGATAGGGAACACTAACTTTGAACTCCAACTTTGAATTCCAAATAAGCAAAATGTTGTCACACACACACACACAAAAAGAATTTCATTCTTCTCTTCAGTAGACTTGTATTACAAAATAAGAATCCAAAGCAAAAACCCATTGTCATCGAGTTGATTCCAACTCATAGCACCCCATAGGACAGAATAGAACTGCCCCCATTGGGTTTTCCAAGGCTATGATCTTTATCTTTCTTCCACAGAGCAGCTGGTAGATTCAAACTGCCGGACATT
Source organism: Trichechus manatus latirostris (assembly GCF_000243295.1). Classification (NCBI taxonomy): domain Eukaryota; kingdom Metazoa; phylum Chordata; class Mammalia; order Sirenia; family Trichechidae; genus Trichechus; species Trichechus manatus. The sequence continues at coordinate 10,498,491 of NW_004443967.1, read as the reverse complement.
TCTTTAACCACTGCACCACCAGGACCCCTTACAAAATAATAATACTCAGTTATTATTGTATTTTGAAGTCTCTCAATAAAAAATTTGTATTCTTTCTCTTGTTATGCAAGTACCTGCATAATAGTTTTGATTTTGCCTCCTGACCCACAAAGTCTAAAATATTTACTATCTGGTCCTTTATAGAAAAAGTTTGCAACCTAATTGTTGAAACAACTTTGGGTTCTTTCTTGCTCATGATACATGTCCTTGCTGGTTAGCTGGAGCTATGCTCATCATAAACCCTGGTGGTGTACTAGTTAAGAGCTACGGTTGCTAACTAAAAGGTCAGCAGTTCAAATCCACCAGGTGCTCCTTGGAACCCCTATGGGACAGTTCTTCCCTGTCCTATAGGGTCTCTATGAGTCGTAATCAACTCAACGGCAATGAGTTTGGTTTTTGTTTTATGCTCATCATAGTTGCTCAAGGCCTTAAATGTTGCTAGTCACTGAGTCAAAAGGAGAAAAAATAGCCTGGACATCTTATGGTGGCAATAAGACACTTGGCTAGAAGTGAGACATATTACTTCCGCTTCCAGCTCATTGGCCAAAGCCAGTCATATGTCTCAAACTGATCCCAAGGGGCCCAAGAAATGCTATCCACCATGTGCTCAGAAGGCAGAGGCTTGCACTACCCTAGAGGTCATATAGATGCAGTGATCTTAAATTCTGGCAAATCAAACACAGAAGTGTATGGAAACAATACTAAAATATGGTTAAGAGGGGCTTTTTCCAGGAATAAAAGAATCGTTCAACATTAAGTCTGATATAATTTACCACATTAACAAGCTAAAAAAGGAAAAATAAGATCTCAGTAAGTGACAAAAATATTTGATAAAATTCAAAACATATTTCTAATCAAACTTTTAACAAGCTTGGAATCAAAGGAAGTTTCTTTAGCTGTATAAAGATGATCTACCAGAAACCTACTACTAACATCATAATGATAAAAACGTTGGAGGAGATTTAATTAAAGTCAAGAATAAGATAAAGATGCCCACTATCAGCCCTGCTATTCAGTATTGTACTGGAGGTCCTTGCTAATGCAGTATGAGGAGAAAGAAAAAACGAGGTATAAATACTGGAAAAAGAGAGAGAAGACATTATTTTACAATACGCTCATCACCTTAGAAGATCTAACAGAATCAACAAATATTAGAACTAATTAGAATCATTGTAACCAAAAGGAGACTTTGGTAAGGTGGCCATATCCAAGGCCAACAAATCCACTAGGAAAGTAATTAGAAAATGTCATGGGAAAAAGATTCTATTCCCAAAAGCAACCCAAACTATCAAGACACCTAGGAATAAACTTATCAAGAAATATACAAAACAAAAATGAAGAAAACTAGAAATTTTTACTGAAGGAGAGAAGTAGAGAGAATTACAAGGATCCTGAATGAAAAGATTTGAGGCTGTTAAGATTTTAGTTCCTCACAAATTTATGTATAAACCCAGTGCAATTCCAATCAGAATCCCAAGAATTTTTCTTATTGGTTATGTCAAGCTTTATATAGAAAATGCCCAAGAATTTCCAATAAAAAATGAGAAGCAATTTCTGTATCAGATGTGCTAATAAAGTTATAGCAAATACAACAAGGTGACTTTGGGATAGCAGTAATCAAATAGACAACAGAACCCAATGGAGAGGTCAGAAGTAGACCCATATCTTAAGAGGAATTTCATATCAGAAATCAGTGGCTCTTCATATCAGTGGGAATGAAACAGATCGTTCAATAAATGTTATTTGAAAATCATATCCATTTGTGAAAAATAATAACACGCCTACCTCACACTACACAGCACAGAATCCAGATAATTATAAAAATAGTATCAGAAACTATAGAACAATGGTTTCATAATCTTGGCAGAGTAAAGAAACACATAAAACCTTGAGCTTTAAAAGATTGACCTATTTGATTACATAGAAATTTAAAACTGCTGGACAACAAAAGATCCCATCAGCAATATTAAAATATTAGGTGGAGATGGAAAGAAAGTAACTGCAAAGGATAGAAATTTATAACAAATATATAAAATCGATAATATATAAAGCATTTGTATAAATTAAGAAAAAACTATAGAAAAATGAGCAAAAATATAGATAAGCAAGTCAAAGAGGAAGAAATAAAAATGCATAATAATATTTTGAAATAATATCTTACTTTAGTAGTAATAAAATAAATACACATTAAGACTATAAGGAAATGATTCTTGCCACTCAAATTGGAAAAGTTTTTATTTGTGAGTGTGTCTGTGTGTTAACAAGGAAGATCAGATGGACATGTTCATATAGTATGCTTAAGACAAGTTGGCAAAAAAAATTATACTCTTTCACCCAGTAATTTTTACCTCTAAGAATCTATCATATTGAAATATTTTTAAAATTAGTATGATTTATATAAAAATAATTTATCAAAATTTTACCTAAAATGATGAAATATTGGACTGAAAACAGTCAAAGTTAACCAAATAAGCAGATACTATAACAGCCACCAAAATTTAAAGACATGGGAAATGCTCATAAAATAAAGTGAAAAAGCATGATACCAAATTACAGTGAAACCTGTGAGAGCCAAACTCAATGGGACTGTCTTCTTTTTCCGGGTCTTGCAAGTCTTCCGCCTCTGACGGGATGCAGTCACCACTTTTCTGTCACTCTGTATTTAGTGGAAAATATTTCAGTTTTCCTTCTGTGACAGGTTTCTACCTTATACTTGTTCTGGCTTTTGTAGGTTTTACTGTATATAATAGTAGCCATAGTAATAGTAGAAGTAGTAGTAAATGGTAACATTCATTGAGTACTTATTATGGGTCAGAGACTGTTCTAATTAATTGGTGGCAATGTACACAACCAAACATGTATCATATATCAGAGACTATATTAACTAATTTTCACAATCCCATTATGAAATAAATACGACTATAATGCCCATTTTAACGATAAAGACACTTACATACTGAAAGTTTGGGTGGATTGAGGACAACATTCGTGTATGTGAAGTAATTAGGTGGTACCTGCACTGTAACTGCAGAGGTTTTACGTGCTCTGAGATCAGCTAATAAAGGTGTTCAGGTTGGAATGGTAATATTGTCATCTCACCTACCCACCATCAAAGAAGAAAAGTCAGAGTCTGGAGGGTGATGAGGCCTCTTGCCTGGGAGTAACAGGTGGACACTCTACTGCTCACATTCAGCTCACCTGGACCACAGGTGAGAGGAGAGTGCGAGACCATAAAAGCAGTTTCAAGGCTGGAATGGATAGACTTTCGAGGTCTTCCTGAGTGGGGTTTGCACACACACAGATATCTTAGTTTTCACCTCCAAAAAATAATACCATCCACTATGATATCCCAACTAGGCTGACCCTAACTAGGCAAAGCTGTCAAACAGTCCCCATTTCTTCTCCTCGGATCTCCTGACCGTAGTCTGCCTCCTTAAGCACCCCAACTCTCATAGCTCTGCTTTTACCTGCACAGATCATTCAAGGGAAAAAAGTATGGAATTCCAAAACTTTTATTATCACACAAAGAAATATTTGTATAAACTCTTAATGTAAGAATTGTGAATAGATATATGTTTGGTTGAATTTGGTGCCACCAAAAATAAATAAAATATATTTTAAAATAAATATTTGCAGAAAAAAATAGAGAAAAAATGGCCCTGAAGCAGACAATGCATAATGCAAGGGGATTAGTAGCCAATGGTAGGATTTCAGGCATCTGTGAAGGAATGCTTGAGAAGGAGGACTTTCCAGCCTCTGCCCCCTCATACCAACTGTGTTGCTGCTGATATAGTTGATCCTGATGACAAACAGCTCAATTAGTAATCAGCTGTCTTTTCACCTCGTGAAAAGATAACCTGATTTCCTTACAAGTATAGTATATTTGATCATTAAAAACTCCCTGAAATCCTCCATGGAATAATTAAGGAGTAGGAGAATAGAAATGTGAAAATATCTGATGGATGGAGGTGAGCTGGCCCTGTAAAACACAGCTGCGAGAAAGACATTGATGTATACCAAACAGATGTGCTTGATGAAAACTTCAGGCATTCTAAATCTCTGAATCTTTGGGCTTCTTAAGGGACAATTTAAAGCTTATATTGGAGTTTCATTAAAGCACAGTGTGCGCTCTGGCTCCTACTGATTGTGACATGGCAAGGCTGACGTTGTGACATCTAAGACATCCCAGGCAACCCAGCTCAGCTAAAGATCTGGGAGATGAACAGCCAAAGAACATTGGGCTGGTTAACTAGAGCTACAAAGCAGCTTTAATTTAGAAAGTAAAAATGGCCCTTAATGTTAAAGCCCAAGACCCCCTAGCAGGAAAGCATTAAGAGGCTGGTTAGCCAGCATTAAAAAGCTGGGTTAGAATCATGATTGAGTGGAGTCACTGTTTCCAGAACAGCAGGACTTTGCACAGTGCTGGAGTGAGGGTGTAACGTTAATTAGGGGGAGCAAGGGTGGATTCCACACTTTTATACGTGGATAGGCAATACAAGTTTAACACACAATTTAACTTTTATCCTCTCAGCTTGCTGCATCGTGACTGTGTTCCAATAAAACTCCGTTTACAAAAATAGACAGTGGCTGGATTTACCCACCGGTGATAGCTTAGCTACCCAAGGTCTAGAAGGCCACTTAACAAATGCATAATAACAGCTACAATTATTGGAACCTACTATGTGCCAAGCACTGTTCTGTTTTATAGATATTCACACATTTAATTCTCACAACATCTCTCTGAGCTAGTTTATTATGCCTATTTTAGAGAAATGGCATAGGAAGGTTAACTCAGCCAACATCACAAAAGTAGCAAGTAGAATGCACTAGGTTTGAACCCTGCAACTCCAGAGACTGCACAGTGACCACAGCACCCAGCCCTCCTGTACCATGCTGCCTCTTAACCAGGGCTTTGAACCGGTTCGAACCCCTGCTAAGAATTTGCGTTTCTAACAAGTTCTCAGGCAACGTTAATGCTGCTAGTTCGGGATCATTTCTGAGAACCGCTAGTACAGTAGTGGTTCTCAAAATTTATTACATATAAGAATCACCTGAAGATTTTGTTAAAGTGTAGATTCTGATTCAGCATATCTGGGGTGGAAATGCAAATTCTCAATAGGGGTTTGAACTGGAATAAACCAGTTTGAAGCCTTGCTCTCAACAAATACACAAGGACAGGTTGTGATTAATTCTAGGGAGAAAAAATAGGATGGCATGAAAGAGAATAACAGGTGGCCTACTTTCAGTGGGATAATCATGGAATGGGTGAGCCTGAAAGATGAGAAGGGGCCATCCAGGAAAATAGTAGAGGGGGAAAGAGAGCATTCTAGGCTGTTATTAGTTTTCTGTTCATATTACCACAAATTTAGCAGCTTAAGGCAACACAAGTGTACTATCCTACAGTTCTGTATGTCAGAATGCAGGTGGGTTCTGGGGTTTCTCTGCTTCAGGACTTACAAGGCTGAAATCAAGGTGGCATCTGGCCAGGCTCTTATCTGAAGCCTCTGGGGCAGAATCCACTTCCAAACTTATTCAGGTTGTTGACAGAACTTAGTTCCTTGGGTAGCAGGACGGTGGTCCCTGTTTCTTTGCTGGCTGGCAGCCGGGAGCCTCTCTTAGCTCCTTAAACTGCTTGCATTCCTCATCCATTGCCCCTCCATCTCTAAACCAGCAAAGATATGTCAAGACCTTCTCGTGCTTTGAAGATCTTCAGCCTCCAGCTGGAAAAAGTTCTCTGTTTTTAAGGGCTCATGTGATTAGATTGGAGCTAGCTGGATAATTGAGGCTACTCTCCCGATTTTCAGGTCTAGTGGTGGAATGGTTAAGCACTCAGCTGCTAATCGAAAGGTTGAAAGACCTGGTGATCTGCTTCCATAAAGATTATAGCCTAGGAAACGCCACAGGGCAGTTCTACCCTGTCACATGGGGTTGTTGTGAGTTGAATATTGACTTGATGGCACTCAACAACAACAACATCAATTATATCTGCAAAGTTGTTTTTTCCATGTAACATATTCACAGGTTCCAGGGATTAGCGGGTGGTCATCGTGGGGTGGGGGTGGGGGCAGCATTACGCCTACCATTCAGGCAGCAGGACCAGCACATGCAAAGACCTTGGCGTAGGAACTGAACTGAGGCCAGTGTGGGTGGAGGACAGCGAGTAAAGTATGGGAGACCAAGGGAAGTGCTAGGCAGGGCCAGGCTGGAGAGCTAGGGAGGGGCTGGATGCTGCAAGACCTCACGCCATGATAAGAAGTTGAAATTGTGTTCTAAATGCTATGGGAAACCATTAAAGGCTTGCTAACAGGGGGGGAATAGGATTTGACTCAATTGTATACGTGGGGAAACCAATTAGGTGGCTACTGTCGTGGTCTAGCTGCAAGGTGCTGGTGGCCTTCAGTAATGGTGGCAGTGCAGGTGGAGGGGAGCAGAGAGATTTGGAACATGTTTTAGAAGAAACTTGATGGATTTGATGCAGGTGGTAAAGAAGAGGGAGGCGTTAAGAATAAGAAGTGGAGAGGAAGAAGTTTGGAGTTGAGATCAAGAGACCAACCTTGTGCATGGATTGCTGAGATGGCTATTAGATATCCAGTTGGTGCTAAAAAGTAGGCAGAAATAGGATTTGGGAGGCAGGTTGATGCCAGTGGGTTCTGCCTACCCAAAAAGATTTTCCCAGCAATCGCTATGGTTTGAAGTTCTCATCATCGACCTCATTTCATTGGGTCAAGGTTGAAAGTCTCCAGGAGGGTGCTACTGGATAATCTACAATGTGATACTCACAATACTACAACTCAGTTGATCAGATCTTCAAGTTCTCTCAGGAGGCTGTGAGCCTGGAGGGAGGGAACAAAGCACAGGAAGGGACATTTTTGATGATGAGAAACAAGCCAGGGGTGGGCCCTGGGAGGTGGGCCTCAGAAGGAGATCATCAGTTAAGGGATACATAAAAGATCTGACCCACCCACCTCTATTCAGCCTGAATCCCTGACTTCAAAGACAAAGATGTAAATTAGAGAAGCACCTGAGAGTTATCTGCATAGTGAGTTTTATCCAGCGGAGGGACAGGAGCACAGCTTAGGCAGAATCCATTCGCACTGCCTGCCAGAAAGGAAAAGTACATGGGCCCCCTGAGGGTGCCTCGGGCTGATCAAAGAGAGGCGGCATGATGTGGCACGGGTCTCAGCACACAGAAGTGTCCAGGTGGGCATTAAAGATTTTATTAAAATGCCTAAGAACTGCTCCGTCTCAATCCTCTCCTCCTCCTGGAATTATGTGCCATCTCCTACAGAACCTTCCTTCCTTTCGGCCTGGTGCAAACTCAGGAGTCAGACCCCAAGGCTTTGTATCCCAGCTTTGGCATTTACTGCGCAACCTTAGGCAAGTCACTTTGTCAGACATCATGTATATGGGATATTCTTGTTGCTTAACAGGGCAACTAATATAAGGCAGTAACTAAGAGCACAATTTCTAGGGTGAGACAGTTGTGTTTAAAGCCCCAAACCAACACTTCCTGACTTTAGGCGCTACCTAACTCCTATGAAATATCTCATGTATCTCCCGGAGAGAACGCTTGTGAAGTTCTAACACATTGACTGGTACCAACCAATGGCAGTCATAAACTGTATACTTGATGTTGTGGCATAAATATCAAGTAGCATGTTAGCATATTAGTATCCAACCAGGTTGTTGTAGAAGCAGAATTTACTGGGACTCCAAAGTCAAATCTGAAAATAGAAATTTGACACTAATTCATTTATTTGTTGAATGCAAATAAGATCTGAGGAAAGGTGAACCTACCACTTGAAAAAAATTCAGTCATTGATCTGATAGATGTTGCTGGTACATTTATTTCCATATTCCCAAGAAGGATTTCACTTTGTAAGATAGTTCCAGGGTGCATCCGAAGGGTATTTTCTGGCAGTGTACAGTGATGTACATTGTAGTGCTTTTGATTGACATTAGAAAGACTTTCAACAGTCTTTCAAAGGCACTAAAGGATTATTATTTTGTCCTTCAACTTCTCTTTAGTAAAGAGCATGTGAACATTATCTAGCTATAGCCAAGTTGCTTCCGGCAGAAACACCGGGTGCCCTTTCTGAGTTTATACCTTAGGTTGGTCCCTGTCTGACCACTTTGTTCTCTAGTTGAAAAGGGGACTCAATTACAATAGAAGAAATGGTTTGATGGTTTCAACAGTTCAAAAAGAAAGCAACATGGCTTTGTTGCATTAATACTGTTTTTTAAACAAATTGCCTTAGGAGTTTTCTTTGATTGCAGTCTCCAAAAACGGATTTCATGTGTAAGTGTTGACCTTTACTAGGTATTTTGTAGGTAATCAATCATCTCCAAACAGCCCTAAATTTACTGAGCTAGCCCACACAACTGAGTATGCATTAATTTTTTAAGCCACAAACTCTCTTAACTTTACCTACCAACGATACAGTACCTACAGTAACATATTGCCTCATGTTTTTGCATATCCAAGTCTTGTACATACAATCCACAATGTACAAGTGAATTTTTTATGCTGCATATAGAGGGAGGTTGATCTGACTTTTGTCATGAAATAAAGTTACCCAAGTTCTTGTCTTTAAGTATCTTCTCCCAAGAAATGTGTTAAATTTATGCATAATAGAATAAAAAGAACACTCATACCCTCATGATTTACATTTTTTAAGCTTGCAAATCACTATCGTGTGTTCTTTTAGCTAAAAGTTAGGCCATTGGGTCATTGCTCTGGCTCAAGCTCACCATCACACACCTCTCTCCATCCCCAAGGCTGTGCTCAAGTTTAGACCTTCATCATCTCTCCTCTGGACTGCTGCAGTAGCTTCCCCACTGGTCTCCCTGCCTCCAGCCTTAGCCCCTTCTATGCCGGAGGAAGCTTCAGGGGTGGGATGAAAGGTGCATGCAAAAGATTATTCTTTCACAGTAAATTCAAGAAGAGTGGTATTAAGGATTGAATTGTGTCCCCCAAAAGTATGTGTTGTAAATCCTAACCTCTTGTAAAAATGGTGGTGCGGACATCTGACCTCCTCTAACTTCATAAGGGCAAAGAGTCAAGATTAACATCAGCCCAAGGCTGATTGCTATGAGATGGAGGTCAGACAAAAGGTCTCTCCAAACTATTTACAAATTCTGATACCAGCCGTCCCTCCCATGGCACTCTCTACTTCTCTGCTGGGTTCGATAATTTGTTGCAATGGCCATACAGAACTCACAAACAATACTCACGATTATGGGGTTTACTAGGGAAATAACAGGTTATGGTTCAGGATCAGGAATGACTCAGGATACAGTTCTTTGATCAGGATAGCTTCTTGGCCGTGCCTACAGGCAGGCCACTCCCTCGGTCTGTACTCTGCCCTGCTCAGTCAAGTGTTACAAAGCTCTTTAGCTCCACCAATAAGTGCCCAGAGGCACTCCACTCCACCAGGAAGCCTCCTGCCCAAAGGCACTCAGCTGTCTTGCTCTGTGGGTCAACACACCCACTATAACCACTTTGCTCTGTGGACCAGGAAGCCCGCTGCACCATCTCGCGCTGGTCTCCTAGTTCTGCTGCCACCATTTTTCTGCCGCTTCTTCTCATTGTCTTGTGCCATCTCCAGTATTACAGCCCTCTGTCTCCTGGGTCTAGGAGATTCTCAGCACAGGGACCCTGGTCCAAAGGACATGCTCCACTCCTGGCTCTTCTTTCTTGGTGTTAGTGAAGCCTCTCTGCTCTGAAATTGGCTCTCTTTTAACCCTAGAGGGATGGCAAAACCAACCAATCCCCTCGTTAGGGTTCCATGCACCTTATTTGCATGGTCCCATCTCCACAGGGTTCCATGAACCTCATCTGCATTATTAGCAAGCTGTCCAACCCCCTTGGTGGGCCATAAGCACCTTATTTGCATACTACCACCCAATCATTTTGTGGGAGTCAGTCTATGGCTACCAGGGCCATATTAAGTAATTCATTCCTGTAGTGGTTATAATCCCATTTGGGAATGGGTTTTCTTTGTTATGTTAACGAGACAGTATTAGTGTAGGGTATGTCCTAAGTCAATCTGTTCTGAGATATAAAAGAGATTAAATAAGCAAGCGAGCAGAATGGGGGAAGATAGATGCCACACCACATTAAGATTGCCAAGGAATAGAAGCTGAAGAGACAAAGAACTTCCCCTAGAGCCAGTAGAGACAGAAAGCCTTCCCCTAGAGTCAGCACCCTGAATTTGGACTTCTAGCTTCCTAAACTGTGAGAAAATAAATTTCTGTTTGTTAAAGCCACTCATTTGTGGCACTAGTTACCTAAGACAATTTGGTACCAAGCAGTGGGGTCCTACTCTAACAAATACCTAAAATGTGGAAGTGGTTTTGGAATTGGGTAATGGGTAGAGGCTAGAGGAATTTTCATGTGCATACTAGTAAAAGCCTAGATTGACTTTGAAGAGATTGTTGATAGAATTATGGATGTCAAAGGCAATTCTGGTGAGGGCTCAGAAGGAAGTGAAGGAAGCCATATGCAAAGTCTCTATTGTCTTAGCAGAATACATATGGTACCTATCAACAGAATGTTGCTAGAAATGTGGACATTAAATGTGCTTCTGGTAAGGCTTTAAAAGAAAATGATGAACACGTGATTGGACAATGGAGGAAGGGCAATGCTTTCTATGCAGTGGCAAAAACTTGTCTGAATTATGTTCAAATGTTTGGTGGAAGGTAGAACTTGTAAGTGACGAACTTGGATATTTGGCTGAGGAGATTTCTAAGTATGATCTTAAAGGGGCTGTGTGGTTTCTCCTTGCCGCTTATAGTAAAACATGAGAGGAAAGAGATGGACTTAAAAATGAACTATGCAAAATGAAAACGAAACTTAAAGATTCGGAAAATTCTGTTGTACAAATTAAGGACACGTGTCCTAGAATTTTCACCAAGGACATGGCTACACGATCTTTAGTTAAAAAGATTAAGCCTGTGACTGATGAATAAAACCAACTATCGGAGCAGAAAACCCATCAGCTTATAATGAAGAGAACAGAGAAAGAACAAAAGGAAAAAAAACTGTCTACCTCCTGGAATCCTACAGGCAGGAAACAGGCCAAAGGAGCTGTATCTGTTGTCCCCCAAGAAAAGAAAAGGATCATCTCTAGAGCAGCTCAGAGATCAGCAGAACTGTTGGAAGGAGCATGGGAAGCAGGGCTGCCTCAGTTAAAAGGGTGGCGTCATGGCCTCCTAGGTTTCAGAGGCAGATCTCCACCAGCTAGGTTCTGGAGTATGGGGCTGCTGTGTCCAAAGGCCAAGAGGATGGGGCTGCTGCCCAAAGCTGAGAGAGTGGGACTGCCATGCCCAAAGGGCAGGAGAACAGACCAGGGGCTGAGGGTGTGGGGTCACCACTCAGATGGATTAGAAGAATGGGGCCGCCCAAAACTGAGCAAGCAGAGTTGCCTGCCCAGTGGGCCTGAAAGGAACAAGGACCTTTCCCCAGAGCCGACAGAGAGAGAGAAAGCCTTCCCCTAGAGCCGGCGCCCTGAATTCGGACTTCTAGCCTCCTAAACTGTGAGAGAATAAACTTCTGTTTGTTAAAGCCACCAACCTGTGGTATTTCTGTTTTAGCAACGCTAGATAATAACTAAGACAAGTGGGATTCTGCTAACAATGAAGAAAGGATACGTAGATACATGTTCAATACTCCTTCCACCCCATGTGAATTTTTATAAGAGAAAACACTTGTCAACAAGTGACTTTCCATCCCAATAATGAGTTGGGAACCAGCAACGGTGATATTTCCTCTTGGTTCAAACCTGTGAAATGCATTTAAGACTGAAGTAAAGTAACGCTCTTTCTTTACTGAGGTATTTATAGTAACTGTACCTTTATACAGGAGCCTTGGTGATGCAGTGGTTAAAGAAGTCAGCTGCTAATGGAAAGGTTGACAGTTTGAACCCACCAGCCACTCTGCAGGAGAAAGATGTGGCAGTCTGCTTCTGTAAAGATTACAGCCTTGGAAACCCGATGGGGCAGTTCTACTCTGTCCTACAGGGTCACTATGAGTTGGAATCAACTCGACAGCAACAAGTTTTTTGGTACCTTTATAACCAAAGGCTAATAATACTTTATTCCCACATCTAAGCTCTACCTGACAATGAACTGTCAAAAGCAAGTGGCTACAGGCCAGAGTGTCTATAAGGACCTGGAGTGTTAAGGTATTAATATTTATCAAACTTGATGAGCCACCTGAAGTAGCACTCATGAGCAGAATTAATATCGTCCCACTGGGCAGTGAGAGGGATAATGGCAGGTTAAGTAAATATGCCACTCTATCTCTGCTCCTATCTGCCCTCTTGGGTTCTAAAACCAGCAGTGTGTTGGACCTATCTTGTACCAGCTCAAGAGAGGTGATCGTTAAAGTATCAAGAATTTTGAGTCAATTGTTATACACAGCCATTATTAAAAATTGAAGTATATAAACTTACAGTTAAATACCCTATGGAAAAACAAAGGTAAGAATTACTCAAAACTCATCATTTCCTAATTATTTGGCTACCTTTTACTATTATCTCTGCTCTTCAGGCTATTTATGTCTGTTGCGTCTATATGGAGGAAATACTACATAATGAGATAACACTGTATAAAGGTGAGCCGTGCTACTATGCATCTCTTCCCAGCTCCACATTCATTGATACCATGTTGGTAGCTTGAAATCAGCCTTGGTGGGAGTATTTACACCACAGAAATGAGCAAACAAATCAGGCTACCCAACCCAGAGCAGACTGTTAAACATTTATGAGCGCGTCACCAGCTCTAACCCACCCCCAGTGGACATGATTCTGTGAAGTTGTCAAACAAGAAGCCCGGCCTCCTCCACCAGAGTTGGGTAAACCTCCTGGAAACAGCAATTGGACCAGGAAAGGTCATGTGGTCAGAGATCTTTGGAAAGGGGAAGAAGAGGGATATTGGCAGAGGAAGGGCCTTTCTTCCTTTGAGATTCAAGCTGGAAGGTGCAGGTAAGCCTGGAGGTGATGGAAATTGTCCTATGGGGAGAGCTGTCAGAAGTGACTAAAGAAGAGACCAGAGAAGAGGGAGAGAGAGGCATTGTAATCTCAAACACAATTGAAGTAGGGGGTGAACATTGAATTGAGGGCAGAGTGGATGTCTAGCTTTCTTCAGTTGGCTCTGTGTCATGGATTGAATTATGTCCCCCCAAAAATGTATGTATCAATTTGGCTGGGCCATTATTCCCAGTATTGTGTGGTTGTCCTCCATTTTATGATTGTAATTTTATGTTAAAGAGGATTAGGGTGGGATTGTATAACACCCTTACTGAGGTCACATCCCTGATCCAATGTAAAGGGAGTCTCCCTAGGGTGTGGCCTCTACCACCTTTTATCTTACAAGAGATAAAAGGAAAGGGAAGCAAGCAGAGAATTGGGGACCTCATACCACCAAGAAAGCAGTGCCGGGAGCAGAGCACCTCCTTTGGACTTGAGGTTCCTGCGCTGAGATGCTCCCAGACCAAGGGAAGACTGATACATCACGAGGACCTTCCTCCAGAGCCAACAGAAAGAGAAAGCCTTCCCCTGGAGCCAGCGCCCTGAATTCAGACTTCTAGCCTACTAGACTGTGAGAAAATAAATTTCTCTTTGTTAAAGCCATCCACTTGTGGTATTTCTGTTACAGCAGCACTAGATGACTAAGATACTCTGACACCCCGTCTCCACTCTGACATACCTCTCTGCCTTCCCACGCCCCTGCCCCCAATGAAAACTCCAAACACCCATACCAGTAAGGAGATGGGCAAGGGGCAGGGCACACAGGAAGAGGTGGCCATTCAAGTGGGGGGGACCACCCCTCTGGGACCTGGTTTCCCCCTTTCAGCCCCGTGGGAGGGCAACATTATGAAGTGAAAGGAAGATGGACTTGGGGACCAGGAAAATCCAGGTTCAAATGGGCACCTGACCTTCCTGGGGTTTGGGCAGGTCACTGCACCTCTCTGAGCCTCAGTTTCCTTGTCAGTAAAAATGGGGGTACAATTGATATGATGTGATGAGAATGGCACTTTACTTCTGTGATCTTCCTTCCAAAAACCCATAGCCCCAGTCTAATCATGAGAAAAACGTCAGACAAATCTCCATTGAGGAACATTCTACAAAATACCTGGCCAGTACTCCTCAACACTGTCCAGGTCATCAAAAACAAGGAAAGTCTGAGAAACTGTCACAGCCAAGAGCAGCTTAAGGAGACGTGATGACTAAATCTAAGGTGGCATCCTGGATGAGATCCTGGAACAGAAAAAGGGCATTAGGTGAAAAAGAAAGAAAGCTGAATAACATATGCACTTTAATTAATGATAATGTATCAATATTGGTTCATTAGTTGTGACAAATGTACCACACTAATGTAAGATGTTAACACTGGCGAAACGGTGTGGGACATATGGCAACTCTCCACTGTCTTCGCAATTTTTCTCTAAAACTGTCCTAGAATAAAAAAGTGTATTTAAAAAATGCAGGCTCAAAGAGATGTTGCATGGGAAGAAAGTGGCATAGAGAAGGCTGTCAATAAATGTAAGTTTCCTTTTACCTACTGAAAGCAACATCAAATTTGTACACCAATGCCCATCAATCACTGGTTGGGGGCTGCTCCCAAGGGGCATAAATTCCCCAGCACTTTATATCTGCTGTGTGGGTGGCAACAACACAGCCAACCGTGAACGACCAATATCAAATGAACCAATATCAATACGTTATTACCATTGCTATTATTAACTGGTTGTGTGCCGACAAGTCAGTCCAACTCATAGCGACTCAACTGACTCATATTCCATGTGACAGAACAGAATTGCCCCATAAGGTTTTCTTGGCTGTAATCTTCATGGCAGCACATTGCCAGGTCTTTCTCCCAAGGAGCCACTGGGTGAGTTCGAACCAGCAACCTTTTGGCTAGCAGCCGAGTGCCTAACCATTGAGCCACTGGGGCTCCTTTATTATTAACATTATATTGTATTCTTTAACCAAATGTATTCAATCTGCATGCTGAGCAAATAATCCGAGAAACTGGACTATACAAAGAAGAACGGGGCATCAGGATTGGAGGAAGACTCATTAACAACCTGCGATATGCAAATGACACAACCTTGTTTGCAGAAAGTGCAGAGGACTTGAAGCACTTGTTGATGAAGATCAAAGACCACAGCCTTCAGTATGGATTACACCTCAACATAAAGAAAACAAAAATCCTCACAACTGGACCAATAAGCAATACCATGATAAACAGAGAAAATATTGAAGTTGTCAAGGATTTCATTTTACGTGGATCCTCAGTCAATGCCCATGGAAGCAGCAGTCAAGAAATCAAACGACATATTGCATTGGGCAAATATGCTGCCAAAGACCTCTTTAAAGTGTTCAAAAGCAAAGAATTCACCTTGAAGACTAAGGCGCACCTGACCCAAGACATTGTATTTTCAATCACATTATATGCATGCAAAAGCTGTACAATGAATAAGGAAGACTGAAGAAGAATTGATGCCTTTGAATTAATGGTGTTGGCAAAGAATATTGAATATCCCATCGACTTGCAGAAGAATGAACAAATCTGTCTTGGAAGAAGTACAGCCAGAATGCTCCTTAGAAGCAAGGATGGGGAGACTTTGTCTCACATGCTTTGAACATGTTATCAGGAGGGACCAGTCCCTGGAGAAGGACATCATACCTGCTAAAGTACAGGGTCAGGGAAAAAGAGGAAGTCCCTCAATGAGATGGACTGACATAGTGGCTGCAACAATGGGCTCAAACATAACAATTGTGAGGATGGCGCAGGATTGGGCAGTGTTACGTTCTGTTGTACAGAGGGTCGCTATGATTCGGAACTGACTCAACAGCATCTAACAGCAACAACAATAGTATTAACACCCTGTAACCTGGTGCTTATTTGGTAATACCTCAGGGTAGGCTGCAGACCCAGAACAGACAGAGCCACATGAATACCCAAGGCCAGGGAGGTACCAGACCAAGGCCACAGCACTCTTCACAGGGAAGGATGGGCTGATGGTTCTCATAAATGCAATGCAGTGCTTGACTCGAGACATGTCAGTACTCTGGGAAGGGCTGGTAACTTCTGACACCCCCTCCCCAGGGCTTGGCTGGGCCTGTTAGGGCAAGCCAGCTAATAAGACACAAAATCTTTGTCTTCACGCGGATTCACCATCAAGCAGGGATGAGGCGAGAAGGCTCCTGCAATGCAAAGCTGTATGAGTGCTTCTGAGTGATAGAAAGATCGCCCAAAGCCCCCCTGGCACCAAGCATTGATTTGAGGCTATAGGATTCTCTGTTGAATGTGCAGTCTGAATTGAGCCCAGAGCCACTTAGGAGAAAGAGCGAAATCATCAGCTGATTGCATAAATGGATTTCTTAGGATTGGCTTGGAAATTCATATTGTCAGTACAGATTCCTTGGCTGTTTTTGATAAAAGCTTTTTCCCAAGGACCTTTGCATCTTTCTTATTGCTTTTAAAAAGTGAACTTTGCCTCATCTTTTATTGGATGAAACCAACAGGAACCCCCAAATGGCACACTTGGGCCCCCAAACCATGCCTGCCCCGGGTCCTGAAGCAAACTGGGGTCTGAATTCCAGCTCTGGCACTAAAGTACTGTGTGGCCTTGGGGGGTTCGGAGAGAGGCAGCAGGCAGCTGAGAAGGGAATGGGGGTAGCTCTGGGAACAAGTGAGGAGGCAGCCCCTCTCTGGAAGGGAAAGAGTGGAGAATCCTGCCCTCCCAGGGTGTCCTGGAGTCCTGAGGGTAGCATGGGGCTCCAGACCTCTGCCTCAAGCCAAGCCTGGAGGTGCAGTATCCTCAGCTTCTCAACCAGCTGGGAGGTGAGCAGATCAACTTAATAATCAGACACTTTCAGCAATAATTAGACACTTCTGCTCCTGCTCTGGCGGCACTGCTCAGAGCAGACGGCACATCAGTGAACACCTCCCAGAGGGAGAAAGACCTAGACCAGGGACCCAACACATCTGCAGCCTTGTCCTTCACTAGCCATACCATAAAAGGAAAGACTAATACAGTTAAATACTTTAAAACTTTAAATGTCTTTACAATAAAAGGATACTGTACACAAAGTTAGGAAACAAGCCACAGCTGAAGATACGCGGAACGCATTTAACAAGGGATTAGTATCTATCACATATCACAGATAAGGATGTGGCTGCTGCTGAGTCAATTCCAGCTCAAAGCCACCCTATAGGATAGAACGGAACTGCCCAATAGGGTCTCCAAGGCTGTTATCTTTAGGAAGTAGACTATCACTTCTTTTTCCCTCGGAGCAGCTGGTGGGTTCGAACCACAGAATTTTCAGTTAGCAGCCAAGTGCTTAACCACTGCACCACAAGGACTCCTATACATATAAGGATAAAGGATTCTTTATCCTTACAAATGAATAAGAAAAAAGGCAACCCATAAGAGCTGCCAAAAAATATATGAAATGCTGCTCAACCTCACTAATAATGAGGAATTTGCAAATGGCATCCAAGGTGGTTAAGAACCTTTTGGCTGGTAACCACTTGACGCCCACTACAATGGCTATTATCAAAAAAACAGAAAAGAAGAAGAAATTGGAATTCTCATGAATTGCTGGTGAGAATGTAAAATGGTACAGCCAGCCACTGTGGGAAACAGTTTGGTGGTTCCTCAGAAAGTTAAACACAGAATTACCACGTTGCTGTTGTTGTTAGGTGCCGTCAAGTCAGTTCCGACTCATAGCAACCCTATGTACTACAGAATGATACACTGCCTGGTCCTGTGCCACCCTATGGCCCAGCAATTCCACTCCTGGGTATATACCCAAAAAGAATTGAAAGCAGGAACTCAAACAGATACTTGTAAATTAATGTTCATGGCTGCATTATTCACAATGGCCAAAAGGTGAAAACAACCCAAGAGTCCATCAACAGATAAATGGGTGAACAAAATGTGATCTATCCATACAGTGGAATATTATGCAGCCATAAAGAGAAATGAAGTTCCAATACATGTTACGACATGGATGAACCTTGAAAATATTATGCTGAATGAAATAATCCAGACACAAAAGGACAAATATTGTGTAATTCCACTTAAATGAAGTATTAGAATAGGCCAATGAATAGACACAGGAAATAGATTAGCCACTTCTGGGGCAGTGAGGGCAGGAGAAATGGGGAGTGATTGCTTCATGGGTACAGAGTTTCTGTTTGGTGATAAAAAGTTTTGGAAATAATTAGTGGTGATGGTTGCTCACACAACATTGTAAATAAAATTAATGCCACTGAATTGTAACAGGAAAAAAAGAACATAGGCTGGCTGGCCAGGCCTGGAACTATCCCCCGCTGAGCAGGAGAAGGCCCCTCTCATGGCTACGAAGCCCCTAGGGAATGGACCAAATGTAGGAGATACACATAGAGAAGTCCTGCCCTGCTCCCCTCCAGATACTCCTCCAGGGATACAAGGAGGTTCTCTTCCTTAAAGAAAGAAAAGAATCTAACGCAACCATGATAAAATATAAGACTTGTGAAAGCTCCGTGGTGGGCACATGGTGTTATTTTCTGAACTTTTCTACATACTTGAAATATTTCACACTTTTTATGAAACTAGTAAATGATGAAAAATGAATGAAACTATGGCATTAAAAAGCAAGAACAGAGAGCAGAACCCCAAGATGCATGGCCCCCAACCTATATGGCCTTGGGGATGTGGAATGGGACTGGACTACCCCAACCCCCGAACACCTCTGTCCACGCCCTGCGGTTACTCATGACCCTTCAGGGGGCCTTCCTCCTGCCCATATGAGGCCCGGCCAGCCTTGTTCCAGCCACCACCACCAGACCATAATGACTGAAGTTTAAACTTTTGATATTAAGAAAGAATAACTTTCAAGTTAACCAAGTCCTGATGTTAATAAGAATATTCATTACTTACTATAAACCTGGATACCGGGAAAGGGCATGACTGAAGTTCTTATCGTCTATTACAGACTGTCTTTTGGTAACAGGATTTTCATTTAAATTTCCCAGGGTTTGGTTTTGTCTTCATTTCTATACTTTAAAAAATTCACTGTGAAAGAAAATCTACTCAGGTTGGGGCAATGATAATTATATTACTTCCCCAAATGTCAAGGATTAGTGCTTTATATTCCATAAGATAACTGATCACAGCGATTTGTGCTTCTTGGTGATAGCAGTTAAGTCAAAGTAGCAAAAACCTGTAATCTGGGGTTTGAAGTTGACTCAAATGGGTGAAAACATGTATTTTTCCTTTGCTCTTTCTATGGGCTCCCGTAATGAACTAAATGCAGGGCTCTCTTTCTTGATTATTGCTTTAGAAAGAAATTGTCATGCCTCATTACTCATTTTCAAAAAGAGATGATACCATACTTTATTATAGGATTTTTATGTATTGCTAGTCTAGAAAACGCCGGAGATTCATTCTCTCTATACCAAGTGAAATTGATCCAGTGAATTAGACATCTATAAAAGCCCATCAGTTGTGACCTGAAAACTTTATAGAAGAGGACACACCAGGACCCAATGGGAAAAATAGAACACAGGAGATAGAAAATTTACACCCAGAAGTTTATTTGAAGGAGATAGAGCTAAGAACCATGGGATTCAATAGGTAATTTTTTAATACTCCCATACCCATTGCTGTCAATATGGGTTTTTAATACTAAGTAGTAAAAAACCTCTTTGCCATCGAGTTGATTCCAACTTATAGTGACCCTATAAGACAGAGCAGAACTGCCTTATAGGGTTTCCAAGGAGCAGCTGATGGATTTGAACTGTCAACTTTTTGGTTAGCAGCCAAGCTCTTAACCACTGTGCCACCAGGGCTCCATAATTACCTATCAGAGATAAAAAACGCATGGAAAATAACTAAAAATGTACTCTAAGGTTTATAAGGAATTTTTAAATTAAAGAAGCTAAATTATTTATAGGCATTTAAAAGCAAGGCATAAACAAAGTTTCTGGCATAAGTTTTGGAGAGTCTTGGAAGAATCACTAAAACAAAATCTCTAACAAAAATTATCTCTACCAAGGAATGGTTTGTAGGAAAATGGGAAACTCTCACGGCATTCATATCTCAAAAAACACTCCCAAAATTAACAGCCATATACATTTTCAATATCAACAGATCATTCAAATATTCCTACTATTCCGGGAATATTATTACATACGTCTCAACAAAGGTTTCTTAGAATGGAGTCCTAGCACGGTCTGGTGAGAATCTAATGTATTTTCAGTTGTATCCAGAATATCATGGAGACAGCTGGCGGCTCTGGTTCATTCATATATTGGCACTAAGTGTTCAGTCGGCACTTCATTATTGTTAGTTATGAGCAGCAACACACTTTTTAATGAAGTGCATATAATGTTCTCTTTATCGTTTGCATTTATCATCAAACCATGGCATGATAAAATTCAGCACACTCAGGTTTCAGTAAGATGTGCATTTAGCATTGATAAGAGCAGCTTATTCAGCACCTGCTTCTCATCAGGCAGGACAGGGACCCACTGGCTTCTCTCCAGAAACTGAGGAATGGTGTTTGCTACATTAAAACTCAGACTTTGCTTAAAGCATCTCACTTCCTTCAGATGTACAGTGATTATTAGTTAAGACATATGTCCAGAGATGTACAGGGAAAGAGGTCCGATTAGAAGAGGGGAGAAAGATGTTTCAGATACTTGTTTTTGCAAATAGTGGACCTACCTTGAGAGTAGGCTGGCAGAGGACAGGCGTCGTAACCTCACACAACTGCTCAGCATCTCCGCTGTCAGCACTGGATACTTGGGGTATATGCCAACTAAAGAATGAACAAACCAACCAACCAGTGGTCTTGAGTTGATTCCAACTGATGGCAGCCCCAGGTGTGGCCGAGTAAAACTGTTCCACACAGTTTTCAAGCCTGCGACCTTTTGAAAGCAGATCACCAGGCCTGTTCTTCCGAGGTGCCTCTGAGTAGGTTCCAACCGCCAACCTTTTGATTAGTAGTCAAGTGCTTAACCGTTGGTGCCACCCAGGGTCTCCCTTGGGGTGTACACTACTACCCATTGCCATCAAGTCAATTCTGACTCATAGCGACCCTACAGGACAGAGTAGAACTTCCATGGATCAGCTGGTGGATTCAAACTGCTGAACTTTTGGTTAATAGCCAAGCTCTTAACTGCTATGCCACCAGGGCTCCTTGGGGCGTATAGAAGACACAAAACCAGGGAATCAGAAAATATGAAAAATGGAGTGTTTGGGCTAAGTTAGTAGATCAGCCAACAGGCATATAGTGTTGTTGTAAGTTGCCATTGAGTCGGTTCCAAGTCATGGCAACCCTGTGTACAACAGAACAAAACGCTGCCCAGTCCTGCACCATCGTCATGATTGTTGGCATGTCCATTGTTAAGCCACTGTGTCAGCCCACCTCACTGAGGGCTTCCCTCATTTTTGTTGGCCCTCCACTTTACCAAACATGATGTCCTTCTCCAGAGATTGGTCTTTTCCCGAAATAACTAGCCAAGTTTTGCCAAGTAAGCAAGTCAAAGTCTTGTCATCCTTGCTTCTAAGGAACATTCTGGTTGTATTTCCTCTAAGATTGATTTGGTCATTCTTTTGGCAGTCCATGGTATATTCGATATTCTTTGCCAACACCACAGTTGAAATGTATCAATTCTTCTTCTGTCTCCTTTTTCATTATCCGACTTTCACATGGATATGAGGCTATTGAAAAGACCATGGCTTGGGTCAGATGCACCTTAGCCAGCAAAGTGATCCTAATGGACACATGTACACACACACACTCACACTTGATTATCAGTGATCTTCCTGAAGAACTGAGTCATACTCCAAGCAGGCAGTTGGACAAACGCTGTGGGTCTGAAACAGAAAAAGCCGAGGAGATCAGTGGATAGGAATGTAATAGTTAAAATTCCTCACAGGCTTCAGGACCAGGGCAGCAAAGTAAGCTGTTCAGAGAACTGATATGAGCTACCAGCACAGAGGACCCCAGCCTTATAAGCGAATCCAGCCAGGTCAAAAAGCTTCTCTTACTTCTCAGGGCTTGGCTGACTTGGATCTGCAGGCAAATAAACCTACCTGAGCGAGGCGTGCGGGACCTAAAACACGACCTTGCACAGAGGTTACTTTGCAATTGCTGCCTCTTTCCTTTCTGACTGCGATCCCACCATCCAGGGGAACCTTAAACTCTTTCTCCTCTCTCCCTCAGCACCATACGAGACTATCCACATTCGCAGTCTACAATGACCTAATTAACTGAATAATTAGTGCTTTACTTCTCCACGTGCTAGGCGCTCACAGCCGAGACCAATTTTTAACCTGGGATGAAGAAACGTCATTACGCTTAGTCTGAATTAACTAGCAAGGTTTTGCCAATTACCGTGTAATGAAAATGTGACACTCACAGTCTGCCCATGGGTTATAAAAGATGACTTCCTTTTGAAAAATAAACATAAGTGAAATTAAAACACTGGTTTAGACTATCAAAAAGAAATCAACATTTGCCTGCGTCTTCCCATTTTCCACTCAGCTAATTGTCAAAGCTCTGTCTGTATTAGCATATCTAGGATTTTTATGGAACTATCTTCATTCTTGCCTTCCATGCAGGAGACCCGACTTCAAATCCTAGCCAATGAAGCTCATGCACAGCCACCACACATCTGTAGTGGAGATTTGTGTGTTACTATGATGCTGAATAGGTTTCAGCAGAGCTTCCAGACTAAGACAGACTAGGAAGAAAGACCTAGTGATCTACTTCTAAAAATCAGCTAATGAAAACTCCATGGATCAAGTGGTCTGATCTTCCACTGCTCATGGGGACGGTGCAGGACCAGGCAGCATTTCGTTGCATTGTGCACAGGGTCGCATGAGTCAGGGCCAACTCAACAGCAGCTAACAACAACACGGTCTTCTTTTTTTTTTTTTTTTTTAACAATAAAACTGGCCTATATTTTCTTTTTTTTTTTTTTCTTCATTTTTTAAATTTTTTAATTGTACTTTAGATGAAGGTTCACTGAACTAACAGTTTCTTATTAAACAGTTAGTACATGTATTGTTTTATGGCATTAGTTAACAACACCATGACATGTCAACACTCTCCCTTCTCGACCTTGGGTTCCCTATTACCAGCTTTCCTATCCCCTCCTGCCTTCTAGTCTTTGTCCCCGGGATGTTGTGCCCCATTAGCTGTTTTGTTTTATGGGGCCACCGTCTTCATTTTTAAGGAAGATAAACACTTGTTGTCACTGGGATGTGAATGGGAATAAAAAAATGAAATCGCTCCTGCCTATTACAGTATCCAAATTTTTTTATGCCCATTCTGTTGCGCCTGACAATGTCATGGTTGCTTGTCAACTCCAAATCATACACGGAGTTGGATTGTCAGCAGCTAGATAAACAGGAAATGATGAAAATTACTACTTTTATAGATGCAAACATTAGAAAACCTTAAAAACATATCTAATGTGGGGGGAGAGAACCTTTAACTAAATAACTGCATTTACCTTCATTATAGAAATGTAGGGAAAATATGATCACTGTATAGCCAAATCAATAGGTAATTCCAATACACATTAAGCTCTAGATTGCATTGAGATTATTTTTCAGATAAGATTTTTCCATTTTGCTAGAGGACCTACTAACAGATGCATTAAGAGATTCTATTAAAAAAAAAAAATTCAGTTGCAGGGTGACAGTAATTCTCTGAGTTAATGATGTAAAGTCACAGATGTTATTCCAAGCTTAACACAGTAATGACATCTTAAACACTGTAAAGCAAAAGGACTGCTTGCTTCCCATGTACCTTTTCAGAATGTGTGTTTGTCTCCAGCTCACTTTCAGCCCAACATCCGACTCCTTGGCCATCTGCCCCCTGCCAGCCCACATCCATGGTAATCACTAGGAAAACATGGGGACCACAGCTAGCAAAACTCAAAACCACTGCTAATTCCCTAATACAGCAAGTCCTATCTGAAGAATGTACAGGGTTCCAACAGTCCTTTGTGGGAGTGATGAGGAGAGACCTTTGTACAATTTAGTTCTGAGATCCAAAATTCAAACCTACCTCAGGCTTAGTTATAAACCTCTTTTCCTATAACTGGGAAAATTGTACTATCTCCAGGCATCTCAGGGACCTTGAAACCTCATAAAAGGAGAGCTCTTCAGAGGTCAATGTAGTATAAATCTCCTGCAGCCTGCAGCAGTTGCTCTGAAATTTAAATTATTATAAATAATAATTTTTAACTAAAAAATTGCATTTAGCCCTGCCTCATACGCACAACATTTTTTCAGGATTTGAATGCCTTTGCCATTGTTATTCAAGGAGGTTCTCAGTGTGGTCCTACAAAATGTACAAATCAGAAATAAGAAAATCAAGTCTGGCAGCTTTACGAGGCCAAAAGAGAAAACTCAAGCATGCATTTAGAGAAGGGGTCAACATGTTCCTCATGGAGTTGCAAAGTCTGGTTAGACAGGACCTCTCCAAACTCTGGATTAACTCTTGCAGTAAGAAGCTTAGAGAGGAGCTCCTACAACTTGTTCCAGACCAGTTGCTGTTGAGTAGATTCCAAGTTATGGAGACCCCACGTGTGTCAGAGTAGAACTGTGCTCCATAAGGTTTTCATTGGCTGATTTTTTGGAAGTAGATCACCAGGCCTTTCTTCCAAGGCACCTCTGAGTGGACTCAAACCTGCAACCTTTCAGTTAGCAGCCGAGTACATCTATGGTTTGCTCCACCCAGGGATGACTCCTCAACTTCCTACATTCCAAGAAAACATCAGTGACCCTCTTAGTATATACTACTGCTGCTCCTCTTGAAAATTTGGCCTATGTGGGCTCCCAAAAGTTTCCATATCTCCTCTTCTTTCCATATTACACCTTCTGCTCAAATCACTGCTGACCTTACTCCGTGTTCTGCTATAGTTTTAAAAATGCTAATTGACTGTCTAATGAAGACGTCCTACCAGGTCTGTTCTCTGTATTGAGAGAGATTGTATTTGCCTGGATATTTTAGGAGTGACAATGTTATTTCAAATTTGGTTGATATAAATATTCTTTTTTAGATTAGTCCAAAGGACTAATTGTCCACAGCTACCAAGGCCTCCACCGGACTGAGTCCAGTACAGCTAGATGGTGCCCGGCTACCACCACTGACTGC
>NW_004443967.1:10463771-10472869 GCF_000243295.1 Trichechus manatus latirostris | reverse complement strand
AAAAAAAAGGTTGAGAAGTTAGAGGGTTGACATGTTGTGGGGTTGTTAACCAATGTCATAAAACAATATATGTACTACTGTTTCATGAGAAACTATTTGTTTTGTAAGCCTTCACCTGAAGTACAATTAAAAAAAAAAAAGAATAAATAAAATAAACCACAATGTAAAAAAAAAAAAAATTCTTTTTTTGACTGATGCAGCTCCCAAGTTTCAGTCTGTCATTTGCCTGGCCTGATAGTTGTCAGCTCATCTTCCAAATGCAACTGATCAGAGCTTCTCACTTTAGGGATCTGTAATTGGTCAGGCTATACCTCGGTAATTTTATGCACTTGCCTTACCTCCTGGTGTAGAGAAACTCATAAACCTCTCCAGAGCTCTAACAGTCCTGCACTCCTTGCGCCGCCTACTTCATTGTGAGGATAAACAGCGTCTCTCCACTCCATTTAACTCAAATCAGTGACACATCTCGAGATTTACCGCCCCAGGCCCTCCTATCCTCCACCTCGCCTGCACAACCTGCTTAATGGCAAACAGCAGCCATCCATTTAAAGGTGTTAAGTGGCTGGTTTACCTTCACCTTTGGGGCAGATGGTTCCATCTTTTGCTTGAGAGCCAATTACACCCCAGGAGCTGCTTTTTTTTTTTTTTTTTTTCCCCCTCTGAATGTGGGGTAAATGTTTCCCTTGGGTTCTGATTGAATATGTACTATCATCAGTGGGATGCCAACACCATTTGGGAGCAGAATGTTTAAGAGACATATGGAGACCATCCAGAAGAAAGCAATGCAAGTAGAAGAAAAAAAAAGGGATGCGAAAACAAGACTTACAGAAGGATAAATGAGCTGAAACAAAAAGGCCGAGAAGGGAGTCCCTTGTACTTCCTGGCTCACTAATGCGAAAACGTCAAGTGCTTTTCAACATTTATTTACATAAGTCATCTGGTGTCTGTTCAGAAGTCCTTCTGTTCCAGGTCTGTAACACCATTGTCATCAACATCAAGGATGCCGTGAATTCCCCTAAGTTTACAGGAGTCTACCAGTTGTGGTAGAGGTTTTAGGGCAATGTGATTCTTACCCTCAAAAAGTCCAAAGCTTAGAGGTTATCTCAAAATGAGTAAAACTAAGGTCTTAACATCAAACTACCTATGTTGAGTGATGACCCCAAGGACACTTGGCTAAGGACAACAGAAGAAAGATGTCAACCTTCATGGTCCAAAATCAATCATTAAAATACGCGCATTAGCCAATCAATGTGGAGAGTGTCAACTCCATTCTAGATACTATAGACGATCACCATGACTTGTTATTTTCATTTGTAAAGATTATCCAGACATACTCCAACTTGATCTCCCCTTTTGAAGCAGTGGCTAGCTTAATGCCTGGCATATAGTTAGAGCTCGATAAATATCTTTTCAATAAACATGTAAGATGGCGAGTCTCATTGGTGGCTGATCATGGTTAGAATTGGCACAACACAGATGTTAGCATAAGAAAGAAAATTTTGACCAAGTAACAAAATTGCATACAGTTAAATGCTTTGTTCAGAAGCTTCCAGCAGCATTTGAAGTGTTGAAAGGAAAAAAAAAACAAAGTGTCAACTGAGAATTCTAGATCCACTGAAAATAACCGTCAGAAATTACAGTAAAATGAAGACATTTTGATTAAAAATAAAGCTGAGAGAATTTGTCAGCAGCAGACCTACATTTCAAGAAATGCTAAAGGATGTCTTTCAGACTGAAAGAAATGAAAGTTGGAAATAGAAAAATGAATGAAGTGCACTAAGAAAGGCAAATATGTGGCTGTTATGGATTGAACTGCGTCTCCCAAAAATATATGTTGGAATCCTAACCCCTATACTGGTGGATGTAATCCCATTTGGGAATAGAGTTTTCTCTGTTATGTTAATGAGGCCATATCAGTGTAAATTATGTCTTAAGCCAGTCACTTTTGAGATATAAAAGAGCAGATTAGGCACAAAGGCAAGCCAGCAAAGAGGGGGAGGGGGAAACAGATGCCACGCCTCATGAAGATCACCAAGAAACCGAGGAACAGAAGAAGCCAAAAAGAGACAAGAACCTTCCCCTAGAGCTGACAGAGAGAGAAAGCCTTCCTCTAGAGCCAGTGCCCTGAATTCAGACTTCCAGCCTCCTAAACTGAGAAAAGAAATTTCTGTTCATTAAAGCCACTCACCTGTGGTATTTCTGTTATAGCAGCACTAGATAACCAAGGCAGAGACTAAATATAAAAGACCATTTTTTTCTCCTGATTTCCTTTAAAGTCCTAAAGAAACTGTTTAAAATAAATACAATAATGTTCTAAATTATGGATTATAATATGTAAAAAAACAAAACAAAACCCATTACCGTCGAGTCGATTCCGACTCATAGCAACCATATAGGACAGAGTAGGACTGCCCCATAGGGTTTCCAAGGAGCACCTGGTGGATTTGAACTGCTAACCTTTTGGTTAGCAGCCAAACTTTTAACCACTACACCACCAGGGTTCCCTACAAGTATGTAGAAGTATAATATATGGCAACAACAGCACAAAGAACAGGGGGTGGGTAAATGGAATTAAACTGTTTTAAAGTTCTTACATTTGTGAGGTGGAAAGAGTGAAGTGGAAAATGTCAGGTGTGAAAAGTGGAAAATGAAGTATGAGGTGGAGCAATATTAACTCTAGGTCTTTAACAAGTTAAGGATGCGTATGTTTGGCGCTGGAGAAACCACTAAAATAATAATAAGTGTAGCTAAGGAGTCAATATAGGAAATAAATCAGAATACTAAAAATATTTGATTAACTCCCAATAAGCAGGAAAGGAGCAACAGAGGAACAAAAAACAGAAGGGACAAATAATATACAAATGGCAAGATGGTAAACTTAAAGCTAACAAGATCAATTATGATGAATTTATGGATAGAGACACACGCCAGTATAAGAATGGAAAAGAATATACCATGCAGACAGAAAGCATAAGAAAGGTGGCGTTGCAATATTATTGTCAGACAATGCAAACACTAAGAAAAGAAATATTACCAGAGATAAAGAGGGACATTTCATAATGATAAAAAGAGTCATTTTATGAGGAAGACCTAACAATCATAAACATATACACACCAAATTACAGAGCTTCCAAATACACGAAGCAAGAATTAAAGGGAGAAATAGACAAATCCACTATCATAACTGGGGGTTTTAACATTCACCTGTCAGTAATCGATAGGACAAGTAGACAAGACACTATTAAGGAGAGAGAAGATCTGAACGATACTAAATGATACTATAAATCAACTTGATTTAATTCACATTTACAGAACACTGAAACCGATACCTTCAGAATACATGTTCTTTACAAGCATACATGGAATGTATACCAAAATAGACTAGATGCTAGACCATGAAGGGAATCTCAATAAATTTTCAAAGACTGCAATCTTACAGAGTAAGTTCTTGACCCATAAAGGAATTTAATTAAATATCAATAAAAATAAATTAATAAAATCAACAAATCTGGAAAATCCCCCAGATATTTGGAAATTAAATAACATAATATAATGTGATACTGTTGTTGTTGTTGATGAGTGCCATCAAGTCAATTCCAACTCATAGCAACCCTATGTGACAGAGTAGAACTGTCCCATAGGGTTCTCTTGGCTATAATCTTTATGGAAGCAAATTATCAGGTCTTTCTCTCAAGGAACCACTGAGTGGGTTTGAACTGCCAACCTTTTGGTTAGCAGCTGAGTGCTTAACCATTGCACCACAAGGGCTCCTTAATATAATATGATATATCACATAAATATAATATAACCCATGAGCCAAAGAAGAAATCACAAGGGAAAGTAGATAATACTTCAACTGAATAACAATAAAAACATATCTGTAGGATGTAGCTAAAGCTTTAAATGGCTATAGTAGAAAATGAAGGAAGGTTTAAAATCAGTGATTCAAGTTTCCACCTTAAGAAGCTAGAAATAGAAGAACTAACTAATTAAATAATAACTAAGAATAAAAGTAAAAGCAGAAATCAATGAAACAGAAAACAGACTATAAAAATAGAGAAATTTAACAAACTTAATAAGCTCTTTGAAAGACACTGTTGAGAAAATCAAAAAGCAAGTCACGAGCTGGGAGAAAATATGTACAGAAATTATACCATTTCAATTATCTATTATATATTTTTTATTTTATATTATTTATAATTATAAATATATTTATTATAGAATGTATAAATAACATATATAGTATTTGTACTTAAAAAACAGGAAGTTATTATATTTTCTCCAAGCTCATGTTTCAAATTAACCGTGTCCAATAATTAAGAGAAATAAATGTAAGTGTGCAGATGAATGTGCCTAAATGCATAAATACAAACCTCTAAAAACGCATGATGGTTTCACATTGCTTTCAGTGTTAGTAAATGTGCTGCCTTCTCAGTGATTAACACTGCTGCAGAATTTAAATTCTTACCTTCATTAAAAGTATACTCAAATGATTATTCAAATTTAGTTTACACTTTGGAAAAAGCATTAAGGTGCCACACTGCTATTGCGTAGAGACTGCATGCCATCAAAACGCAGCTACTGCATAAAACATTGTTTTGTAATAACTTACCGTTTTAAGTGCTGGGCCTCACCTCAATGGAACGAATTGTGATTTAACAATAAGATAATAACGCTTCCCATCCTAGTACTGCCAAACATTTATGACTCGCATGCATTTTACACAGCTTAAATAATAAACGTTATTCTCATTTTCCACGTGCCTTAACCTTCATCCTATGTGAAGTGCTTAAAAGGCATACCCTCTACTTCTAACTGCTACACTTCTCTTTGGCAATATCAAGTTCGAGAGCCAAGAAAATATGCTTTGGGGACCAGATTATTAAGAAGAAAGGGAGACTAAAGATACATCTTGGATTATTCCACCAAAATACTACTATTGCTTCAGTTTTTTTGCACAAGAATTCCATTTTCTGTGGCTGCAGCAGGGTCTGCCGTTAGCACTATTAAGTGCCCAGCAGTAGGCCTACTTGGGTCAGGACACCCTGCCGCGCATGGAGGACGTACAGAGGTCCAAGACCGGGAAACAATGGAATGCTTGCAAAGAACGGGTTTGGGAGCCCGGGTCCAAGTTTAAAGCCAGTTCTGACCGTCGCTGAGTGATGCTGGGTCAGCTTCTTACCTCCCTAAACCTCCATCTCCTCATCTGCCAAGCAGAGATAGCTTCTATTTTGCAGGTTGTTAGGAAGGTTAAGTGTGATAATACGCAGAGCAAGAATCACATCACTGGGTGTTAAGACAAAAATAATATTAAGCCAATAATAAAAATTGATTGAAGTTTATTTAATATATGATTTTCAAATTAGGGCAACATTTTTTTTAATAGTAACTTATTTAATATGGATCTATAATTTATAATTTTCAGCGAAAAGCGTAAGAATATTATGAAACTATTTAACAGAATGGGATGGACATTCAAATATTGACTATATTAATATGTGTCAGGCATGTTGTTGTTGCTAGGTGCCGTCAAGTCAGTTCCGACTCATAGTGACCCTATGCACAACAGAACGAAACCCTGTCCGGTCCTGTGCCATCCCCACAATTGTTGCTATGCTTGATTGAGCCCATTATTGCAGCCACTATGTCAATCCATCTCATTGAGCGTCTTCCTCTTTTTCACTGACCCTGTACTTGACCAAATTAGGGCAACATTTCTGACTAGAGATCAAAAATTCTCCAAAGAAGAAAAATCTTTGACAGATTCTTATACTCTAGTTTATTGCTAGTAATTATACACTGGCATGGAAACAGGGCCAGAACAGTGTTTACATAATAACTCAGGGACCTGTAACATTTTCTAGCAGAATTCAAATAATTACTGATTTACCTTAAAACACAGCTCTAGTCTGACATTTGAAGTTTCTGTTGTTGAAAATGCACATAGATAATTCTTTTAAAACAGCACAACGCCCAAGGCAAAACATTATCTTCTAGTTAGCTAGGCTATTGTTGACTTAAAGGTGACTTTAGGAAACCAGTTTTCTCAAGGCTCAAGGTTCAAAGCAGGGCTTTGAAATGATTTGAACTGGTTCAGTCAGGCCGATGAAGCAAAACTGAGAGACTCGAATTTTTTTAATTTGGATGAACCAGGATGATAACCAGAATGGGAAAAAATTATAGGTTGAAGCCCTAGAATGGAAGACTTAGAAGAGGCATAGTGAACCCCTTCAGGAGCCTGATGCAGGAGACTGGATTATTGGCAAGACTGTGGAGAGTGACACACATTCAAAGCAGAGCAGTCTTCTGCCATCTTTGAGCAGGGCACCTCTGTTTCTGGCTCTGCTCGAAATCTGAGGGGGCAAGAGATTTGGTTGCTAGGCAACACATACACTGCTCTTGTTTTCTAAGAGGGAGATTAAGTTTCTAGCAGGGCTTCAACCCATAATTTTTCGCATTCCAGTTGTCATTCTGGTTCACCCAGATTTTTTTCAAATTCAAGTGTGTTCTGGTATCACTTCCTCAGCCATGACTGAACTGGGCAGAACCAGTTCAAAGCCCTGGTTCAAAGATCATCTCAAGGTAATAGCTTAGGTGAGTTATCTCAGCCTCCAGGGAATCCAGAAATCTCGATTCCACGAGCATGAAAGACTATTCCTCACTGGAAAATAATAACCCCCAATGAATGTTAGTCCCCTTCTCACAACTCTCTGTCTTCAAAGATCTTACAACCATGGAGAAAGGAGACATTACTGGGACAACTGGTAATTGTTTGGGGAAAAAAATTTAAGGTAAATCCCTACCTTTCAGCAGAACACATTCAGATATATTAATAACTTAAAGGTTTGAAATGAAACCATTAAAAGTAATAAGAGAAAATAAAGGTGGCAGTTTTATCATTCCAGAATGAGAGAGCCCTTTTTCAAGCTGAAAAGGAAAGGTAAAAATATAAAAGAAAATACTGATACTATTGATCCTTTAAAAAAAAAAAAAATGATATTTCTGTTTGCCAAAAAGAAATCCTCAATGTTGAAACATAAAAAGCAAACTGGGAAAAATACTTGCACTCAGCGTCACAAAGAGCTAAATCTTTAGTATATAAAAAGCTCTTCAAAATCAAAATAAAAAGACAAACACTCTAGGGAAAAAAAAAAAATGAGCATGGATAGGAAAGGTAATTCATTCAAACAAAAAACCAAACCAAACCCACTGCCGTTTGTGAATAGATTCCAACTCAAAGCCACCCTATAGGACAGAGTAGAACTGCCCTATAGGGTTTCCAAGGAGCAGCTGGTGGATTCAAACTGCTGACCTTTGGTTAGCAGCTGACCACTTAAGCACTGTACCACCAGGGCTTAACATTCAACAAATAGTTGAGCTTCTTCTAGAAGCCAAGCACTGCTCTGGGAGCAGGAGATGCAGAATAAACAAAACAGATGAAAATCTCAGCCCTTGCAGAGCTACCCTTCTGGTAAAAAAACAACAAACACAAGTGGTAAAAACAAAAACTTAACAATCAAGGAAATGCAAATTATAGCAAAAATGTGTTCCTACTTCCCTTGGCAAAGGTTTAAAAGATAGAGTAGAAGGAAGTTTAGCTGTATGCTTTAGAAGCTTTAAAGACTGCATGCTTATTTCCAAAAATTCCTCATTAGGAATTTGTACTAAGAAAGTCTGTAAGGATGCTGGTACAAAGATACTTATCACAATCTTGTTTTCAATAATGAAAAACTGAAAATAACCCAAACGTCCACCAATAAGAAGTTGAATTAGTAAATTACAGACAGTGAAATTCTATACAATGAAATGTAACACAGGCATTAAAAAATCATACCATTTAGAAAATATGTCTGAAGTGCATTGTTAAATAAAAAAAGCAAGTTTCAAAATTGTATATATTGTATGGTATCATTTTTATGTTAAAACATATATGTAGACGTAGATACCTTTAAGCATAAATAAAATCCTGGATGACTATATATCAAAATGTAATACTAGCAGTGAACATCTCCAGGTAGAGAGTCTATGTGTAATTTTTTAAATTTTTTTTATTGTACTTTAGATGAAGGTTTACAGAATAGTTTCTCCTTAAACAGTTAGTACACATATTGTTTTATGACACTGGTTAACAACCCCATGACATGTCAACACTCTCCCTTCTTGACCTTGGGTTCCCTATTATCAGCTTTTCTGTCCCCTCCTGCCTTCTAGTCCTTGTCCTGGGCTGTTGTGCCCCATTAGTCTTGTTTTGTTTTATGGGGCTGTCTAATCTTTGGCTGAAGGGTGAACCTTGGGAGTGACTTCACTGCTGAGCTAAAAGGCTGTCTGGGGGCCATGCTCTAGGGGTTTCTCCACTCTCTGAGCTAGGAAGTCTAGTCTTTTTTTGTGAGTTAGAATTTTGTTCTACATTTTTCTCCAGCTCTATCCGGGACCCTTTGTTGTGATCCCTGTCAGAGCAGTCAGTGGTGGTAGCCAGGCACCATCTAGTTGTACTGGAACTCAGTCTGGTGGAGGCCATGGTAGTTGTGGTCCATTAGTCCTTTGGACTAATCTTTCCCTTGTGTCTTGTTTTCCTCATTCTCCCTTGCTGCTGAAGGGGTGAGACCAGTGGAGTATCTTAGATGGCTGCTCACAGGCTTTTAACACCCCAGATGCTACTCACCAAGGTAGAATGTAGAACATTTTCTTTATAAACTATGTTATGTCAGTTGAGCTAGATGTTCCCCAAGACCATGGTCTCTACAGCCCTCAGCCCAGCAAATCTGTCCCTCAGGAAATTTGGATGTGTCTATGGAGCTTCCATGACCTTGCCTTTTACAAGTTGTGCTGGCTTCCCCAGTATTGTGTACTGTCTTACCGTTCACCAAAGTTACCACTTATCTATTGTCTATTTAGTGTTCCCCCCTACCCCTCCCCTCCCTCGTAACCATCAAAGATTGTTTCTTATTGTGTGTAAATTTTTTCATGAGTTTTTACAGTAGTGGTCTCATACAATATTTGTCCTTTTGTGATTGACTTACTTCACTCAGCATAACGCCCTCCAGATTCATCCATGTTATGAGATGCTTTGCAGATTCATCATTGTTCTTTATTGTTGA
>NW_004443967.1:10452767-10454774 GCF_000243295.1 Trichechus manatus latirostris | reverse complement strand
AGGATTATATCCTGAAGCTGTGTCTGCTACTCAATTTATACACTAACAGCAATTTTTTTTAATTTAGAAAATGTGTTCCTAAAACTAGAGCAATAAGGTGGTCATATTGTCATTAGAATGGCTGAGAAAATTCTAAGCTATTGCATGTCATCTAGAGAGAGTTACACGTCACCAGCTCCCCATAAGCTCATTATACGGGTAGTCTCAGATTTACGACATATTTGAATTATGACGAACCACATTTACGACGATCTGTTTATTTTGTACATTTCATCATTAGTAATATGTACTACATAAAATGTAATTTGCTGATGTTATCATTCTCTTGCTGTGATTGGTTCCTATGTCTCTCCCACTCGACTGGAATTTTCCTGAGGACAGGGACTCTGCCTGCCTTGCTCACCATTATAATCCCAGCACCCTCCTGGGCACAGCACACACAATAACCAAAAAAAAAAAAAATCTCATGCCATCGAATCGATTCCAGCCCATAGCAACCATATAGGGCAGCGTAGAACTGCACAACAGGGTTTCCAAGGGGTGGCTGGTGGATTCGAACTGCCAGCCTTTTGGTTAGCAGCCAAAAGCTTAACCATTGCACTCCAGCACACACAACAGGGACTTAAATACTTGTTGAATTAACTGAGTGAAGAAGGTAGCCAGAGTTTTGACTCCTAAAGCCTCCTTTCCGTAAGAGAAAATGATCGCATCATTGTTTATAAAGAACAACACAAGCAGCCTGATAGAAAGCTCAAAGCAGACCCAGCTCAGCCAAGCAGATGATAGGGAAGAAGAATGCTAGGTCGGTGCTTTCTAGAAAAGCAATAGCTAGATATTTCGATCAGAAAGAGAAACCTAGGCATCTTTCAAAAGGAGGATCACGGCAGCTCTGTGTTCAAAGGCCCTCACCCATGGAACCAGACACTTCCCAGGGCGCCATATACACACCCATCTCTAGATCTCGATGTTCAAGAAACTGATCTAAAGACCAGGTTGAAAGGGCTGACACACATGCGGTCACCATGAGTTGGACGTGACTCGACAGCAACTGGTCTGGTCTCTTCAATAACTAAACCCTCCTGGGACCAGTCTCCCTGGAGCCATGTTGGACTGAGTTCCATGAGTTAACCTGATGGGAAATGATACAACCACTGATGTTAGGGCTAGAAGCCCACGGAAGACCGAGGGGGAGGACACTGGGAACAAAAACAGAGCAACAAAAATTCGAGCCCCATTTTTTAGTTTTTCTAATCCACACAAGCCTTCTTTTAATTATCTTTGATACGATTATTCGTTTTCCTGTTACCCGGAGAAAGAACTTTCTGAACCCCTCGAAATAGCAGCATACTGGTTAAGACCATGGGCCCTGGAGACAGAGAAACTTGAGTTCAAATCCAGTATCTCTGCCACTTCCTAGCGCTGTGGCCATGTGGAAACCACTTAACAACCTCCTCAGTGAGATGGAATAATCATATCTCCATCAGAGGGGAAAATGAGATAATACACATAAAGATTGAACACAGCAACCAGTTAGAAGCAATAGGACAATAAGTGGTGGCTATTATATTTATTTTTCCAAATCCTATACTTATTCCACAATGCCATTAGGCCTCGCTTGCAGCTGACAGATGGTAATGATTAATGCTGGAAAACAATCAAACATATTATGCTCTCTAATGCCATCACTTCTCTCCCAGAGTGAATGAATCACATATTATGTTAGCTCCTCATCCCTATCACTTATAAAGTACCCTAAACTGTACTTCTCAAAGCCTGCCACTTTCAAGCTGCACCAAATATTTCTTTCCACATTTTACCTGGTAATAGCCAACTCAATCACTTGAATAAAATCATTGAAATTGTATAACATATTAAGTGCATTAGTAAAAGTCATTGCAATGTCCCCATCAAATGCTATGAAAAGGGTTTCCTCCTGGGCAAAATTACAAAACAGGGCAGGTTTGTCCTCAATGTCTCCTTGTA
Organism: Trichechus manatus latirostris; assembly: GCF_000243295.1. NCBI lineage: Eukaryota > Metazoa > Chordata > Mammalia > Sirenia > Trichechidae > Trichechus > Trichechus manatus. The sequence goes on along the minus strand of NW_004443967.1, from coordinate 10,452,791 downwards.
ACCTCTTAAAGGGGCTGTCCCATC
>NW_004443967.1:10447101-10452030 GCF_000243295.1 Trichechus manatus latirostris | reverse complement strand
GTAGTAATACTCTTAACAAAAAGTAGTTCCAGACTGGGGAAATGCAAATAGTGTGAGTCTTGGCTGTGATTTTTTGTCACCAACCCAGCAAAGCTGAGTGAAATAGCCAATCCCTCTCTGCTAGTCCCTTCCAAGTGGCTCACTTGCCAAGGCTAACCAGTTGGAACTTAGAATCATTGTCCCCAGCCTTGCTTATGAATCGTAGCAGGAGGACAATAATTCAAAATAATTACACAAGTGAAAGGTAGTAATTAGCAGTACAAATTAGCTATTAAATGATTCAGAAATTTTCAAAGTGAGAAGATGACCTTTTCCCTTCTTATCTGGCGGTGACAAATTGAGTTCTGATTGGAGAGGTAAAAATAAAGCCCTCTAACACATGATGGATTTTCCTTAGCTTCCAATGGGAACTGGGCCAAGTTAATTTAAAATATGGTAGAAATCATGACTTTCATGAAGTTCCTTGATGGCCTTCTCACCTGCCTACCTGATGGGGCACCTCTCTCTCCAGCCCACCCCTGGCACCTTCTCCTGTGGCTAGAAGAAGGAAGAGTGGAGAATTCCTACTGCATAATATTTTAATTGGTTGATGTTGTCATAACACAGGTTTATTACAGCATTTCCCACTCTAATTAAAACTATTGGCTGAATATTCACCTGCTCGCTGTCCCTTAATTCCTCCAATTTGAAGGATAATTTCACTTCACAATAAACAGGCTGTTGTAATTCTACTCTTGGATATTTTCCCTCTGAAACCCTCACCAGGTTATTCTTCCCAGCTCACCTGCTGAGCAGAATTACATACAAATTCCACTATGAGTTCACCATACCACTCATACGTCAATACTCAGTGATGTATTAACCTGGAGCCATGCGAAAAGCACCTTCAATTGCTCCCTGTCTTGGAAAAGGCACTCTCGGCTCTAGAATGGCATGTCATTTTTATAGTGACAAAGTCTCACTTGTCACTTTGCTCTTTACACAATTGCAATCTGAGATATTTCTTTGCAAGTCAAGGTATAAAAAGCTTCTTTTCTTTTTTAGGTCCAAAATCCTGACATGAGAAAACGCAGTGCCATGGGGTTGACGTGGAGAGAAAGGTGATTATCCCTTTAAGTCACACAGCAGGTGAGTATGTCAGTGATTCACATTCTATATACCCTTTTGGCTCCTACCTGAGAGCAGAACTCAGACTTACCAAACTTCAGAGGCAAAAAGGATCTTGGAGATAATGAGTCAAACCCCCTTGGTTACAAACAGTGAGACAAAGCCCCGAATAGGGATGGGTTTTGCCCTTGATCACGCAGCTAGTGGGGACAGAGCGAGTCTACAACCCTAGCTCATCATCTCGCTCTGAGTCCAGTGCTCTTTGTGCCACATCCTGCTGCTCTTTCAAAGGTCATCCCCCTGTCCCCGAATCAGAGACATATATCTGAATACGACGCTAATGCATGAACAGACAGACCATGGAACAAAAGCATTAAAATAATGGAGGAAAGTCAGGGCCACAACAGACAGACCCTGTAATAGACTGAATTGTGCCAAAAATTTGTGTCAACTTGGCTAGGCCATGATTCCCAGGATTGTGCGATTATCCACCATTTTGTCATCTGATGTGATTATCCTATGTGTTGTAAATCCTAACCTCTATGATGTTAATGCGGCAGGATTATAGGCAGTTATGTTAATGAGGCAGGATACAACCTACAGGATTAGGTTGTATCTTGAGTCAATCTCTTTTGGGATATAAAAGAGAGAATTGAGCAGAGAGGAGAGGGACCTCATTGCCACCAAGCAAGACGAGCCAGGAGTGGAGCACATCTTTGGACATGGGGTCCTTGCACTGAGAAACTCCTAGACCAGGGGAATATTGATGACAAGGACCTTCCCCCAGAGCTGACAAAGAGAAAAGGCCTTCCCCTGGACCTGGCTCCCTGAATTCAGACTTCTAGATTCCTAAACTGTGAGCAAATAAATTTCTGTTTGTTAAAGCCACCCAATTGTGGTATTTCTGTTATAGCAGCACTCGATAATTAAGACCAACCCCTGACAGAATGAGAGAAAAGTGTAGAACAGAACCTCAAATTCCTAAAAATAAAAAAAAAGAAAACCAGACCTACTGGACTGGTCGAGACTGAAGGATTCCCCAAAACTATTGCCCTGAGATACTCTTCAAACCTTGAACCAAAACTAGCCCCTGAAGGTGGGGTGCAGAACTCAAATTCTAGTAAAAAGACCAGACTTAATGGTCTGAATGAGACTGGAGGAACCCCAGAAAGCATGGCCCCCAGACTCTCTGTCAACCCAGAACTAAAACCATTCCCAAGGTCAACTCTTCAGACAAAGATTGGACTGGACTGTGGCACATAAAATGATACTCATGAAGAGTGTGCTTCTTAGCTCAAGTAGATACATGAGACTAAATGGGCAGCTTCTGTCCGGAGGTGAGATGAGAAGGCAGAGAGGGTTAGGAGCTGGTTGAATGGACATGGGAAATCAGGGGTGGAAAGGAGGAGTGTGCTGTCACAGTATAGGGAGAGCAATTAGGGTCACATAACAATGTATGTATAAATTTTTATCTGAGAGACTAACTTGAATTGTAAACTTTCACTTAAAATACAATTAAAAAAAAGAGAGAGAAACACAGGGCAGATGCATCTGTAAGCCCAGAAACGTTAAGAATTGTTGGCAGCTACTAGATGCTGAAATAGACAAAGAAGAATCTCCCCTAGAGCCACACCTTGAATTTGAACTTCTAGCTTCCTGAATGGTGAGAAAATAAATTTCTTTTCTTTGAAGCCAAAAAAAAAAAACTAGCCCCTGAAGTCACCTTGTAGCTAAATAACCAATTGGCTCAAAAAATAATGAATATCACCCATAAGTACTGTGCTTCTTTTAAAAAATCACCTATATGATACCAAATGGTCAACAATTACTTTAAAACAAAGGTGAGAATTAAGGGGGCAGGGAAACTAGATTAATGGAAATAGAACAACGATGGAAATACTGAAAATGTTCACGCAGTGTGAAGAATATAACCAAGGTCACTGAACAACTTGTTTAGAATGGGAACCTAAAGTGCTGCGTAAACCTTCACCAAAAACACAACAAAATTTTATTTAAAAAATAATAATAATGCAGAAAAGGTAGGAAGACCCCATACAGGTCACGGACAGGTACATCTGAGAGGTGAGGACCGTAGTCCCTGCAGGACTCACCCTTGTAAGACCCCTTGTCAGTGGGTCATTTGTGACTACGTATTGGGCAGAATCAGGTCCTTCCAATGGGCATTTTATGTGTGTAGCACATGTGTATTACTGATCATGGAGAGGCCAGTGCTCATTAAACCTTGAACAGTAACATCGGTACAGGAGCTAACAGCCTCTGGGCTTGATGATTTGTGGTTCTGCTTGACCATGGTCTTCTACGGCAGATTTTGTAAAAATTGAGCTCAAACACGTAAGCAAGTGAGTTCCAAAGAACTCACACAGTTTTCTGCGTACTCTGTTGCCCCTAAAACACCCCATGGCCAGAATTTCCACTCTACAGTCGTTCATTCCCATAGCCACCCCAGAAAACTCATCAGCCGCCCTCCTCTTCCATACAACACATGTGTAACCTAAGCGAGGCTGGGGGCTCAGGGACCAGACAGTACATGCGTGCTTCTTCAAAAGAACTCGTTGCCATCGAGTCAATTCCAACTCACAGCAACTCTATAGGACAGAGTAGAACTGCCCCACAGGGTTTCCTAGGCTGTAAATCTTTATGGAAGCAGACTGCCACATCTTTCTTCCAAGGAGTGGCTGGGGGCTCGAACCACCAACCTTTCAGTTAGCAGCCAAGCACTTTAACCAATGCACCACCAGGGCTCCTTCAAAAGAGGGAAGGAGGGGAGAAAGTGCAATTGTATATTTCATAGATTGAGCCATATAGTCTTCATGGGAACTTTGTAAATATTTGTGTCAAAATAAGAACCAGTTGCCCTGAAGTCAGGCTTCTGGGTGGTGCAAACGGTTTGAGCTCCTACTAACCTAAAAGTTGGCAGTTGGATCCCACCCAGCAACACCACCAAAGAAAGGCCTGGCGATCCGTTTCCATAACCGTTATAGCTAAGAAAACCCTATGGAGCAGCTCCACTCTGCAACACATGGGGTTAGCATGACTTGGAGCTGTCTTGACAGACAGGTTTTGTTTGTTTGTTTAGGCCTTGAAGTCAACTCCAATTCATGGGATTCTATGTGTGTCAGAGTAGAACTATGCTCCATAGAGTTTTCAACGGCTGATTTTTAGGAAGTAGATCACAGGTCTTTCTTCCGAGTCACCTCTGAGTGGACTCAAACCTCCAAACTTCTAGTTAGCAGCTGAGCGCTTCAGTCAAACCAAGAGGTAGCACTTATTGAGCATTTACTTGTGGCCGTCTCTGGATTAAAGTGCCCACATGCAGTGCTTCATTTCATCCTCAGAGTAACCTATCAAATGGGAAACTGGATACGTGGATGCCCGTTGTACAGATGGTGACACTGAGGCTTGGAGAATTTACTCAATTACCCAAAGTCACCTAGCTAGGAAATGGTCGAGGCAGTTATCAAAGCTGGGGGTATCTGTCTGACTCCAGAACCCAGCACACAGCCACTGTACCCCTTCTTCAGTGAGCAGGGGCTTTGGATTCCTGACCAGAGTATTTTCCCTGAGTCTCTTGGCACCATCAACCCCTACATGGCAGGATGGTTGTCCTCTGCTGTGTCTCAGTGTGGCCCTTGATGATGTCTGACCCATAAAAGGAAGACTTCATTCTCAGTGTTTCTGGATGATGGGGCCAAACCTGGAGTTTATCCCAATGGGGCTGTTGGAAGTCAGTCTTGTGCTGACCTGCAGTGGGCGGGATGGAGGTGGTGACCGCAAAGGCACGAGAGGGCTGCTGGGGGCGAT
>NW_004443967.1:10446007-10446847 GCF_000243295.1 Trichechus manatus latirostris | reverse complement strand
GTATGTTGCACTTCAATAAAAAGTTGGAGGCTTTTTAAATTCCCAATGTGAATGCTGAATTTCAAACTATTGTCAACAAGACCAGAAGCCCTGGAGAACCGTGAGACAAAGCAGAGCTAAGACTTTGGGAAGATTCTATCCTTTCCATATTTTCAAATAATAGGTATAGATGCTTCTGAGACATGGAGCTAGAGGAAGCATGGAGGTTCACGGTCTTGGCTGATCATTGGAATCACCTGGGGAGCTTTAAAAACCCAAAACAGTGATGCCCAGGCCGTGCCCCGAAAGATTGTGGTGTCATCATTGGCCTGGGAGCAGCTTGGGCATCAGGACTTTTAAAATGCTTCCCAGGTGTTCCAGTGAGTATCCCAAGTTGAGACCCAAGGCTCCAGGGATTCGGTTAAGCACTTTACGTCATTCTCTCCAATCCCTTCACACCCCTACAGGATCACAAATGAGGAAAACGAGGCTGGGAGAGACGGATGTTTTCCAAGACCACACAGCAATTAACTGGCCCAGACAGGTTTGAAGCTCATATCTGTCTCCAAAAACTGCCACACACACAATATTATCTAGAGTTGTTCAGACGCACGGCTTTTTCTTATAATTGATTTGCAAACTTTACATGCTGTGTTTTTCGTCTGGCTGTCTGCTCTTCCTCCTGTCAGCTGCTTCATATAATCTCTCTGCTTAAATATTGCCTCCTGAGGGAGGTTTGGCTGAAGTCCTTATCTTAGTACCCCCCCCACCCCGTACACACACACACCTCCACCCCACTATCCTTTCTGGCACAGCACTCATCACAGGTGAAAATGGTCCAGCAATGTGTTTCTTTTGGCC
>NW_004443967.1:10414283-10441555 GCF_000243295.1 Trichechus manatus latirostris | reverse complement strand
TAAAATCAAACAATAGTTTAGCTTAACTAGTAAGAAATGTCTGCCTTGAGCATTATGCTCTTTTAAGAACCATCTTAAGGGATCAAACTGACAACAGCAATTCAAAAGATTAGATAGGAACCTTAGGGGGCAGTGAATTTATGTTAATGGGAGAGGAACAACTCAGAAACGGAGGGTGAGAATGGTTATACAACTTGAAGAATGTAATCAATGTCACTAACTGGTACATGTAGAAACTATTGAACTGGTGTACGTTTTGCTGTGTACATTCTCAACAACAACAACAAAATAAATACAACTATTAAAACCAAAAAAATCAACAAACTCTATTTTGCACAATTAAAAATCAGAATGGAAATGCTGAGAAAAAACAAAAGCAATTTTCTTGTACATCACTAAGTCTGGGAAGAGGTGAAGTATTACACAGTGCCATTTCAAATGGTGTCCCGAGAAGAGGCTGGTAAAAATAACTGATAAAACGGAAATTGGGGAGAGAGAAAAGGAAACGGATGCCCAAAAGCAGACACTGCGTCTGCAGTGCTGTCTGGAAATGTTGAAGAAGTTGATAATTATTTACAGTTCAGCAATTTACGATGATAAATAGCTGATGATAAATGTCTTATGAGCACAGCAGTGCTTATAATAGGAACATGTTGTCAAATCATTTCCTAACACAGGCGTGAGAAAGGAATTCAAGGAATTCAGTAAGTGGTTAGTGTGTGCCCTGGGCACTAGGCACCTAGAGGACTGTATGAGTTTCTTATGGCTACTGTAACAAATTACCACAAGTTAGTGGTTTGAAACAACACAAATTCATTATATTACAGTACTGTAGATCAGAAGTCCAACATGGGTCACGCTTGGCTAAGATGAAGGTGTTGGCAGGCTGCATTCCTTTCTGGAGGCTCTAGTGGAGACTCCATTTCCTCACCTTTTCTAGAGGCTGCCTGCATTCTTTGACTCATGGGTCCCTTATTCCATGTTCAAAGCCAGCAACATTGGGCAGAGTCCTTCTCACACTGCCACCTCTCTGGCTCCTCTTCTGCCTCCCTCTTTCACTTTTAAGGATGCTTCTGATTACATTGGCCCACCCAGATAATCCAGGATAATCCCTCTATTTTAAAGTAAGCTGATCAGCAAACATAATTCCATCTGCAACCTCAACCCCCCTTTGCCATTTAACCTAACACGGCAAAGGTTCCATGGATTAGGGTATGGACCTCTTTGGGGCCATTATTCTGCCTACCACAGGGGTTAAGTTGAGTGACAGACAAACCTTGCTCTCATGACTCTTACAATCAAGTGAAAGAAATGCAATACGTTCCACAATAATCATAGTTGCTAACAGTTACTGAGTGCTTACTAAATACCAGGATTTTTTTCTGAGCAGTTTATACATTAACTCAGGGGCTGGCAAGATATGGCTCACCACCTGTTTTTGTACATAAACTTTTATTAAAACACAGCCTTGCCCCTTGGTTTTGTCTATGACTGCTTTCATGGTACAGCCACAAATTTGAGCAGTTGTGACAGAAACTGTAAGGCTCACAAAGCCTAAAATATGTACTATCTGGTCCTTTACAGAAAAAAAGTTTGCTGAATGCATGTAGTAACTAATTTAATAACCTGTGGGGTCAGTACTCTTACTATGATCCTCATTTTACAGATCAGAAAACTGAAGCACAGATAGGTAGAGCAACTTGCCTAAGACCACACAGCTCATAAGCAAACAAGCCAGAATTTGAATGCCTTTGAATACAAAAATATTCAAATTCTGGGAAGAGTTATTCACATTCTCACCTTTGAATGAAAAAAAATTTTTTGGAAATATCAGTGGCATAGTGTCTTAGTCATCTAGTGCTGCTATAACAGAAATACCACAAGTGGATGGCTTTAACAAAGAGAAATTTATTTTCTCACAGTCTAGTAGGCTAGAAGTCCAAATTCAGGGCGTCAGCTCCAGGGCAAGGCTTTCTCTCTCTGTTGGCTCTGGAGGAGGGTCCTTCTCATCAATCTTTCCCTCAACTAGGAGCTTCTCCACGCAGGAACCCCGGGTCCAAAGGATGAGCTCTGCTCCTGGTGCTTCTTCCTTGGTGGTATGAGGTCCCCCCTCTCTGCTTGCTTCCTTTTCCTTTTATCTCTTGTAAGATAAAAGGTGGTGCAGGCCACACCCCAGGGAAACTCCCTTTACATTGGATCAGGGATGTGATTTTAGTAAGGGTGTTACAATCCCACCCTAATTCTCTTTAACATAAAATTACAATCACAAAATGGAGGACAACCACACTATACTGGGAACCATGGCCTAACCAAGTTGACACATATTTTGGGAGGACACAATTCAACCCATGACACATAAGTTCCAGCATCGTAGCAACACACAAGGCACCACAGTATGACAAACAGACACACAGGTGAGTATATCCAGTAGAGAGCAGAAATAGAGCTCAGGGGACACATGCAGGTTAGAGAGAGGTCTGTATGTGGAAGTGATGGATGGAACTATGGAACTGGATGACATTTCCAGTACAACACAGATTCTTTGTGATCTCTGCAAAGGCATGCAGATTCTGTAGGTCCTCGCCAGCACTGTCTTTGAGTTCACGAGTGAAGACCACTGCCTCACATGTTTATAACATTTTACACAAAGGCCAAGCCACTTATCCAGAGTCTCCAATAAAGTCCACCTAGAGCTGAGAGTGAAATCAAAGGCTCCTCCTCCAGTGCTCCTTTCTCTAAATTCCATGGTAACACTCTTCCTTGGTTCTTGCCCTTCCCCAGAAGCAAAGTTCACCCCTTGCCATTGGCTGATGCAAATCCGGAACCAAATACATCCTGTGCAGGGTGGTGGTAAGGTCTCTGAGTGGTGCAAATGGTTAGCCACTCAGCTACTAACTGAAGGTTGGCAGTTCAAATCCACCCAGAAGTACCTCGGAAGAAAGACCTACTGATCTACTTCTAAAAGGTCACAGTCATTGAAAACCCTGTGGAGTGTAGTTCTACTTTGAAACACATGGGGTTGCCATGAGTCAGGATGGTGGTAGCTTGCCTTTTTCTACATCAGCTCTTTACTCTTTATTTATTGATAAAATGGTTTCCCTGCTCAGATAGGATAATTAACTGATCATCCTACGGACCATAAGTTTTTTATTCAGTTGTTAACAACTTGTTTAGCATGTTTCACACGGATGACCTGCATTCAAATAGGTCATCTCAGCTTGTCCTTTGGAGACTCATATACTGGTATATAGACATATGATCATCCTAATTTCATAAATGAAAATAAGCTGATGCCAAGAGTCTTTCTGTGGTTCCCCAATGTCACCCAGAGCTGTGACCTTTCCCCAACACTGTAATTTCCAAATCAGCTCCCAATGGCAGTGAAGTGGGCTGAGTATGTGAGTGCTGGTGGAATAATTGGGTTTCTATGATAATAGGTGCTTTAAACTACGCACTGGTCTTCCAGTAAAGGAAATCTTTCTTTTAAAAAAACACCATGAAACTCTAAAGGGAAGATATCATTCTAGCATTGATCAGCTTACAGACTACTCTCTGCTGCCTTGAAATTTAACAAAGATAAAACTTTTACCCAGATGCAAGATTTTGTATTTGTATTCCTTTGGGTTCTTCTAAAAAATGTCCTTCATTTACACTGGTAATAAGAACCCACGTTTTAAATAATTCCTGTGTGGGCAACTGATCAGAAACAACGAACCAGTCTAATGGCATGACAGCACCTTCAAAACACATTGACTCAGAAAAAAAGACTTCAAGGGGGAAAATAATTTTCAAAGGAGATTTGGCTATGTTCAAGCAAGAGGACACATTTATGAATTTAAGCTTCTGCATCTAGCAGATGACTTGTATGTCTTCATAGTGAACCAGCTCATCTCTACATCATTTTAGACAAAATGAAGTGAAATGAGATATAGAGTAAAACTCAAAAGTTCTAATGACCAAAGTGTGCAGGATGATGAAACAGGGACTTTTCCTTTTATTATGGGCCCAGCAATCCCTGGCATGGTGCCTTGAATCAGACTAGACCAGATGGATGAGAGCCTGAGATCAGCTTCCTGACAGTCAAGGTTGTTCATAGAACAAAGGGACTTCCTGGAAGCTTGTCAGGCTCATCAAACTTGCTGGAAGGATAATTCAAAACTTTGATTGAAGCTGGACCAGGTGACCTTGGAGATGTTTGCATCATAGACCCTCCCCAACTCTAAGGAGAAAGTGGTCCTAAGTGGGTAGCTCTCAAAATTATTTTTAGCAAGAGACCACTTTAATAATGAATCCCTGACTGTCTAGGAATCGAAGTTTATCTCATTAGAAAGGGCTATAGTCACTTATCCAACAACATCTACTGAAAACCTACCATGTTCCAGCACTGTTGGGTTTTTTTAATTCATTCAACAAATATTTATTGAGGGCTTACTCTGTGCCAGGCATTGTGTTTAGCCCTGGAAATAGAGTGTTGCTCTTCTGGAGCCAAGACAAATAAATGAATAAGATAAATTCAGATCTTGATAAGCATTTATAAATAAATAAAACAGGATAATGAGACAGTGGGGACTGAAGGGCTCCTTTGGATTGACAGGAGGTCTCCCCAGGGTGGCTTCCTTTGAACTGAGTGGTGAACTGTGAGAAGAAGCTAGCTAGGTGAACATGTGGAGAGAAGAAGCCAGGAAAAGCAAACCATAAGCTCAAGGCTTGAAGGTGGGAATGAGATGGAGTGTTTGTAAGGCCAGGGTAGCCAGAGCGTGAGGGGGATAAGAGGACTGAGTAGGGACAGGAGCCGGGTGAGGAGGTGCTTGCAGGCCAAGGTGAGGAGTTAGGATTTTATTCTAAAATGGGCACGGGGGAGGATTATAGCAGGGCACCATACCTTTACTCAGAATTGCATGAGAGACTGTGTAGAGCGACCCTCTGTGCGACAAAACCAAACATTGCGGGATCCTACACCATCTTCACAATCCTTGGCATGTTCGAGTCCATTATGGTGGCCGTTGCGTACTTTGAGTGCCTTCCAACCTAAGGGGCTCATCTTCCAGTACTCTATCGGACCATACTGGGGTCCATCAGGTTCTCCTTGGTTAATTTTCGGAAGTAGCTTGCCAGGCCTTTCTTCTTAATCTGTCTTAGTCTGGAAGCTCTGCTGAAACCTATTTGAAATACCAGTGGCATTCTTCCAGCCTCACAGCAACAAACAAGCCACCACAGTATGACAAGCTGAGAGACAGGCTTGGGTTTGAAAACTGAGCTTGTAAAGCTCTCTAAACTTGGGCGAGCTTCTCCACCGGCCTGAGCTTTGGTTTCCTCTTCTGTAAAATGGGGATAATAACACCTACTCTCAGGATTGCCACATTTAGCACAGTGTTGGGTTACAGTGTGGCTGGTCAGTACAAGTCACTTCCTTTTCTCCCAGGTGGGACCACAGGCACTCTTTGATGTTACTTTGGTTTTTTTCCTCTTTCTGAAGACATTTTGAGCCAGGTTATGGGGAAGAGAGACACTCTCAAGTTGTTACTTGAAACGAGGCTGGAAAATAATTACCTCAGGACTGAAGCAAGAGTGCCTGAAACAGAAACAGCAACAGTCTTTATTGTTGCTGCTGCTGACGATGCTGACAGAGTAACGTAAAAGCAAGACTTCAGACCGGAGCAAGCTCTTCTTGCCCTGAAAACATCTTAAACTGAGGCACTAATCAAGAAGCCTGCATCTAAGGCATAAGCACAACTGTCTTCATGGGAACACAGCTCTTCCCAATTATGCTGCCAGCCCCCTGTAAGTTACACTGACTTTCCGCTTCGCTCGTTTCTTAGAAGGCTTGAGAAACCTTCCAGCCTCCTCATTACAGAGTATGAGGCAGTTTTGTGCAATCAGATCCTGACATCCCCCGATAAGAAGGTAAGAACACCAGATGGTACTGGAGGAGGCCACAAAGACATTTCCCATCACAAAACTGGGCTGCATTTGTTTCTTTTAAAAGAATCAAACAGCCACATACCAAATCACATCGGCACAGATGTAGAATTTCATCACTCTGATCTGTGTTACAAGGGAATGGAGTTAATTAATCCAGGGAAGAATCTCCTGCCAGCCTCTGCATCTTCCCAGTGCGGGTCTTGACCAGGTAAGGACCACCAGGCCCTTGCTGTGACCTGCAGAATTATTTTTCAACCTTGAATTGAATCACACCGGAACGGCATCCTCAGAAGTGCCTTTAAACAAAAGCATCAAGTTAATAACAAATAAGGGGGAGAGAAATTGCAGGCAGAGATTGCCATCCCAAGCTGTGTACTCATTCCTCTGCGAAATGAACATTGGGAAGTGTATGAATTTTAAAATCCAAATAACACTAGTGTCCTGCACAATGAAACAGAAAGGAATTCCTCACAGATGAATCAAGTGAATGACAGGATCCTACTTCCTTGCAAAATAAGGGGAGTGTCCATTTTACCACCTTCAGGTTATTTTTAAATAATATGCATTTACTTCACAGGCCATGAAGCCATTATAGAATACACTGCACTCTATGCATAGGCAGGAGTTAAGGTTAAAAATGTCACCTGGAATTCAAAAAATGACAAATAAAATGGATAAAATCCAGAAAAAAAATATGTCACCTGGAGTTATGGCTAGGATTCTTTTTGCATATGGATCCTGGAGATTTTGAGATACCCCAGGCTGTTACTGGGCCCAATACGTACACATGCCTGTGGAACCTATTCAGGGGGTAGGAGGGGACAGTGAGGAGGTAGGTGAAGTATAATCTGATAATCTGGGGATTTTGCTGAGTCTTCTGGAAAGCTGAGTTCAGGCACTACCAAGGAGATTGTGATGGATTGAATTGTGTCCCCCAGAAATATGTGTCAACTTGGCTAGGCCATGATTCCCAGGATTGTGTGATTGTCCACCATTTTATCATCTGATGTGATCTGCTTATGTGTTGTAAATCTTACCTCTATGATGTTAATGAGACAGTTATCTTAATAAGGCAGGACTCAATCTACAAGATTAGGTTGTGTCTTAAATCAATCTCTTGAACTATAAAAGAGAGAAGCGAGCAGAGAGATGTGGGGATCACATACCACCAAGAAACAAAAGCCAAGAGAATACCGTGTCCTTTGGACCTGGGGTCCCTGCACTGAGAAGCTCCTCCACTGGAAAAGATTGATGACAAGGATCTTCCCCCAGAGAAGACAGAGAGAGAAAGCCTTCCCCTGGAGCTGGCATCCTAAATTCAGACTTCTAGCCTCCTAGACTATGAGAGAATAAATTTCTCTTTGTTAAAGCCATCTACTTGTGGTATTTCTGTTATAGCAGCACTAGATAACTAAGACACCGTGAGAGTTCCCCTGAGGATGTTACCTACAGTTGGCATCTATTTCTGTCTCTCTAGAACCCCTACTACCTTCTTCTGGTGTTAAACGCTCCTTTCTATGAGGAAAACACTCTGATACAACCCCCTTCCCAGCAGCTCCTCAGAAGAAAGACCTGACATTCTGCTCCTATAAAGATAAAGCCTAGGAAACCCTATGGGGCAGTTCTACTCTGTCACATGGGGTTGCTATGAGTTAGAACTGACACGAAGGCAGCAGGTTATAACCCCCTGAAGGATCCCTGGTGGTTCAATGATTAAGCGCTTGGCTGCTAACTGAAAGGTTGGTGGTTCAAACCCACCCAAGAAGTTCCAGTGGTGCAGTGGTTAAGTGTTCAACTGCTAACTGAAATGTCGGTGGTTTGAACCCACCAGATTCTCCATAGGAGAAAGATGTGGCAGTCTACTCCCACAAAGATTACAGCCTAGAAAAACCTATGCGGCAGTTTTGTCTGTCACATGGGGTCGCTATGAGTCGGAATCGACTTGACGGCATCTGACAACAATGATAATAATTATTATTGACCATTATGCCTGCAGACTGGACCCTGAAGGAGCTGTTTCAGATCAGGCACTAAGTGGTATTTCTGGGTACAATTCAGAAGGTCTTTGAAAAATTGTTCTTTGGCAGGTTTGTGTTCAACAAAGTGACGCTAAAGGGTTCTCAGTGGGGACACTGCTTGGAGTTGTCCCAGGACCTGGTGCTGAAAAAACAACCATTGCGTGGCCTGCAGCAGGGCTCTAGAATAAGAAAGAGAGGACTCTTATGGAAGCAGCAACCAGTATCCCCAGCTGGTAAGTTCACCAGTGGGCTCTGTGGTTTCAGGAGAATAAAGAGTCAGGTCAATTCACTGACCAGGTGCCAGCAGCATGTAAATGTCTTGGCATTAAGGTGGAGCCCAGTGGCAAAAGATCCTGGGGCTGCTTGGATTTCTACTTCCCGATTGATGCTAACTGTAGAAGTTGACAGTTCTTGTCCCTGAGAGAGCAGAGTGGGAAAAGTAGGACCCCAATGTGAAAGCCAATGGGGTACTGAAGTCAGAGGCCCTGGGTTCAAGCCCTAACTCTAACATTTATTAGGTACATAGCCTTGGAAATTAGCCATTCTCAGCCTCCGTTCTCTCACCTACAAATGGGAGATGTTTATAATTATAATTATAATCAAGACATATAGCTGAATTAGTTTTTATTTTTATCGTTAGAGTTCCGTACGATCTGAATTGTGGTGCAGTCCTTTGTTCATATGTCTGTCCCCCACACTAAACATCTTTAAGAGCAGTGACTGTGTTATACTCATTTCTATATCCCTCATCCTTAACACAGAACCTGAAACTCCAAATTATATACGTAATAAGTTAATGAAATTAGTCAATGCATATAAAGTGCTTTATACTCTGCTGTACAACTACCAGGCAGGAAACGAAATTATGTCCGGAGATCTGGACCTGATGGAGACAAGACAGGAACCAAGTTACCGGACATGAGTGAGACACACAGCATGGATTACATGGGGGAAGACAAGCGTCCTGGACCCTGGCCAGGGTGACTTGATGCAGAACTCCCAAGTTAGAGAACACAAAGCCTTCCCGAATAGGAACCAGATTGGTCCCTTACTTTACAGGGAACTGATTTAAGTGGCCTCAACTGGAGGGAAAGTAGAGTATTTTATAGGGGCTGGGTAGGGAGCATCATTGCCATCAAGTTGATTCCGACTCATAGCAACCCTATATGAGTCAGAATCGACTCGACGGCAACAGGTTTGGTTTTCAGTTTTTTCGGGTAGGGAGCCGGGTACCTCATGATAGCAAACAACCATAATTGCCGCTATGGCCACTGGAAATACCTGAGGATAGATGCTGGCCCAAACGCCTCTACCGTCCCAGCATGTGGAATGACTGGAGGATGGGAGTCGGTTTCCACTGGAGAAAGTGGAATTGTTTGCACTTTTCATGTACTCTTTGCTCAGGAGGATGAATCGGCCCCTTCCTTCAAGAATCCAGAAACCACTGACCAACACTGCCTAAAACCTAGGCTTCACTTTCTAGTTGTAGTAATTCAAGTTCAAATCACTTGTTTTCAAAGATAAAAATTTACTGTGTTTCAATTCTAGTAAAAAGACCAGAATTAATGGTCTGACTGAGACTGGAGAGACCCTGGAAGACATGGTCCCCGGCCTCTCTGTTAGCCCAAAACTAAAACCATTCCCAAAGCCAACTCTTCAGACAAAGATTAGACTGGACTATAAGACATAAAACAATACTCGCAAAGAGTGTGCCTCTTAGCTCAAGCAGATACATGAGTCTAATGGGCAGCTCCTGTCCAGAGGCGAGATGGGAAGGCAGAAAAGCACCGGAGCTGGTTGAATGGACACGGGAAATCCAGGGTGGAAAGGAGGAGTGTGCTGTCGCAGAATGGGGAGAGCAACTAGAGTCACATAGCAGTGTGTGCATAAATTTTTGTATTTGAAACTAACTGGAACTGTAAACTTTAATTTAAAGTACAATAAAAACAGGAAAACATTACTAAAAAATTTATTATGTTTCACGAAATGTCCAGATACTTTGTTCTGCCTTCCATCTTGTTTTCCAAAACTAACTGCTACAAAATTATATCTATCCTAAGTATTGACCCCATTGAATAGCTTTTAATCTCGATTTATTCTCTCATAATGTTTCCCTAGTTATATTGTACAGTAAAAGTTCATGATCCTTAAGGTCTTACACGTTGTATTGGATGATCTAAACAATCTCAAAGCTCAAACATAGACGGCTGTCCTCATTATACTTCTACTTTGTATTCATATAATGATATCCTCATAAAGCACATTTGGGGATAAAAAATTATGACTTTTTTTAGTACAAAGAATCTGTTCCTTGATCTTTCTTTTATAGAGCTTGATTCATTTTCCAAGACTATCCTAAGATTATATTCAATTGACCATGAGCATTTTAGTAATTAATCTCTTATTTGCTCAGATAAAAATGCTATTGCTTTTTGCCAAAGGCAATGGCAAGACTTGTAGAGCAAAGTTGGTAAATGAAATCCACAAAAATAGAAGGATAAAAACAAAAGAATATTGAGTTTCTGTGTCTAAAAAGAGATCACATTCCAAAGTCAATGATAGGAGATAATTGGGCAAACAAGAGACAAAATACGTACAAAAGAAAAACAAGACAACAGAAACAAAGAAATGTATGAGAAATAATGGAATGAATCTGAAATTTCTAAGTGAAAGTGTCAACTGAAACACTCAAAAAAGCAAAAGCTGATATATTTGCTTTTTTCAGAACAGTTGCTATACTCCAAATGCTATGCGAGACTTCTAACAAAAAGGAGTTATGTTCTTTAGTTTTAGTTTCTCTCATCTGTTAGATGGGGACACCAATCTCTGCCTAGCCTGTTTTGAAAGATCTATGAAAATTGTAAAATTAAAGTACACGAGGAAGTGGCTAGAATGATCCATGTGGTAATGGATTAGAGTTGGAGACATCAGTATGAACTCATGTTTAGCTTAGTATAGACACAGATGGTTACACATAGAAATATTTACATTGTTGTGTGTGCCATCGAGTTGGTTTCGACTCATAGCGACCCTATAATACAAAGCAGAACTGCCCCATAGGGTTTCCAAGGAGCAGCTGGTGGATTCAAACTGCCGACCTTTTGGTGAGCACCCCAGCTCTTAACCATTGCATCACCAGAGCTCCAGAAATATTTATAGACATATGTATGTACACAAGTTTGTATACACACTAATATTTCCATGCTCCATCAGTGGAGTAGTTCTGGAAGCAATGACACTCCAGTAGCAATGAGCAGACCTAGCACTTCGATCTTGGTTTCTAATACCGTTTTTCAACAAAAGGAGACAGAGTTCCTTGTAGAAATGGCTGATTCTAGGGTGGAGCAGGAAATACACAAGATGATCCTGGAGCATCTTGTAGTGACAGAAAGTAGGGAAGTGTTCCCCCCTCAGGAAACTATAATGGTGGGGTTATGTCAAAGAACCACAGGAGCCAACTAAGAGCTCCCAATGGCCAGAGCTGGAACAATTTGAGCAAGAAAATAAAGTACTGAGTCATAATTACAAGTATAAAATAAATATCAATGAACCCATATATAAATAATATATACATATATAGCCCTGGTGGTACAGTGGTTAAGAGCTATGGCTGCTAACCAAAAAAGTCAACAGTTCAAATCCACCAGCCGCTCCTTGGAAACCCTATGGGGCAGTTCTACTCTGTCCTATAGGGTTGCAGTGAGTTGGAATTGACTTGACGGCAACAGGTTTAGTTTTGGTATATAAATATATATATAAATATACTAATATAAATAAATTACTAGGTAGTTGGAAGGATGGATGGACAGATGGATAGATGGGAGAGAAGAGACAAATCTCCCATGCACAATATCACACAATTTATGTAGATATTCTGCCCTCAAGGAGAACTTAAGTTCCTACTCCTTAAGTGTGGGCTGGGCATAGTGACTTCCTTCCAAAGAGTACAGTATGGAAAAGGAGAAAAAGAAGTAGCTTTACAGTGAAGGAACCTGACAAACAGTACCTCAGCTAGGTAAGTAAGGGCAACATCAACAGTCATAAGTCATGTTGATGGTATGTACACTAGATATGAGGTGATGAAAATGGCACTTTACCTCTGCAATCTTCTCCAAAAATACGTATAACCCCAGTCTAATCATTAATTTAAAAAAAAAATTCAAATCCTAATTGAGGGACATTCTACAAAATAACTGACCAATACTGTTCAAAACTGTCAAGGTCATCAAAAAGCAGGGCTTACAAACTGGTTGGTTCCAGTTCAAACCCCTGCTGAGAATTTGCATTTCTGCCCCCAGGTATACTGAATCAGAATCTACATTTTAACAAGATCCCCGGGTGATTCTTATGTATAATAAATTTTGTGAACCACTGATCTACTAGAGGTTCTCAGAACTGGTGCCTAACCAGCACCATTAGCATCGCCTGGGAGCTTGTTAGAAATGCAAATTCTCAGCAGGGGTTGGAATCGGAACGAACCAGTTCGAAGCCTTGTCAAAAACAAAGTCTGAAAAATTGTCATAGTCAAGAGAAGCCTAAGGAGACATGATGGCTAAATCTGATGTTGTGTCCTGGATGGGATCCTGGAACAGAAAAAGGACATTCGGGGAAAACTAAGGAAATATGAATAAAGTATGGACTTTCATTAATAATAATGTGTTAATATTGAGTCATTAATTGCGAAAAATGTGCCATGCCAATGTAAGGTGTTAATAATAGGGAAGCTAGATACGGATATATGGGAATTATCTAGTAACTTCACAATAGTTCTGTAAATCTAAAACTTCTAAAATGAAAAATATACTTTAAAAAAATAAAGTGAAAATGTAAGACATTATGATTACATTTTACAGAGGTTCCTGCTAATAATTTTAGAGATTTTTATTCCCATAACAGCATGCCTTTAGTTATAGATTCAGTTTATGGGTAGCTGTGACTGTTTCCAGGTAGTTCTTTCATATTTCATTCTTAGCTCTTTTCCCAACCTGCACTTGTTTTAATTATTTTTTTTGATCCTACATAAACCCCTTATGTTTATCCTTAGCAAATTTCAAGCTACATTTGTAATTCTGTATCTTTCCTTTCTGTTTTTTAAAGACATTTTCAACTTTATTTTTTCCTGCTTCCCGGCCTTCTAATCCTAGTTCTGGGTACCTACATTGCCTAGTACCATAGAAGAAAAAGTTTCTGTTTTTCATTTGCCCTTCATTTTCACTCAGGGGCTAACACTCAACTAAGCATCTTTCTATTACATTGTCTTCTCTGTGAACCTACTATTATAAAAGGCATAGTTTCAGTCCATGTCCTGCCTTTACAATTTTTCCAGAATTAGGTACAGATACGTCACGTGCTGGACCCGTTAACTGACACTGCAGAAAAATTTTCCAGTTAGTGTTTGTTTAATGGTGCGGCTAGTGGCCTCTACTGTGATTTCTTGTTTCATGGAGGACTTTGGCACGTGTCCATTTAAGGCTATCTGGGTCCACCAGGCAGCCATCCTGGTGTTGCCCTTATAGATCTTACAACCTAGTCATTCCCATTGCTTCTTTTCAGAATGGAGAACACACTTTTGTACTTCTGTGATGGAATCTTCAACTTCTCCATGGATTACCTTTCTGTTCCATAAGAGGTCTTTGTATAGATACTTTTGTCATAGCACCCTGTTTGGCAGAATGATCTGCTAACACTTTTCCTCTATCTCTTACACTACCTCTTTTCTTGTGCACCTCTACCCCTATGACAGCAAATTGTTTGAATAGCAACTTTCTTTGTTTCCAGAGCATTGCAAAACGCTAATTACTTGTTAAGGATTGAATTGTGTCCTCCTAAAATGTACATTGAAGTCCGGGCCCCTGTACTTGTGGATGTGATCCTATTTGGAAATAGGAGTTTTATGTTAATCAAGTCATACCAGAGTAGGGTGGGTCCTAAATCTAATCACTTCTGAGTTAGATAAAGAATAGAATAGGCACAGAGACACACGCAAGGGGAAGACAGACACCAAGGAACACCAAAGAATGCCAAGGAACACCAATGGATAATGAAAAGAAAGACAGAAGAATTGATGTGTTCAAACTATAGTGTTGGTGAAGAATATTGAATACACCATGGACTGCCAGAAGAATGAACAAATCAGTCATAGAAGAAATACAACATTCATAGAAGAATGTTTCTTAGAAGCAAGATTGCGAGACTTTGACTTACTTTGGATATATCATCATGAAAGACCAACTGCTAGAAAAGAACATCGTGTTTGGTAGAGGGCCAACAAAAACGAGGGAAACCTTCAACAAGATGGATTGACATAATAGTCTCAACAATTGACTCAAACATACTAATGATCATGGAAATGTCACAGGATCGGACAATGTTTCGTTCCCTTTTACATAAGTCTCCTGTGAGTCAGAGCCAACTCTATGGCAAATAACAACAAATATTAACAAGAAAGCTGTATTTTGGTATACCTATATCTCTAGAAAATTCCACTTGGGAGTTTAGAGGAAAGAGAAGGAATTGTAGGGTACTCATGTTTGTCTCAGGGTGACACCATTGGGCAGATTTTGACTATTTGAACTTTTCTTTCTTTGCTAATATGGATCATTGTTTCTTCTAAGGGCCCTTCTGCGTGCAATTGTCTAGAGGAATCTTTATTCAGAGGTTTTCACTCTTGTTTTGGTTCTTTTTTATTTCAAACTGTTGGGTGTTTTCTCTGGAGATACAGAAGTTTGTTTTCATTTCTAGCTTATTTACTTGCTAAGGCTCTTAGAAAATATTCAGCCATATGGAGATCTTTTAAATTGGCAATTTCCATTCCAATTTCTTTATTTATGACTAAATCCTCCACTTCAGGTCTAAACGCATTTACAAAAAGAAAAGAAAAGGCTCCTTCATTGGGGTCCTTCACTTGGGTTTCTGGGTCTAGCCAGAATACTGCCTGAAAGTTTCCTGAGGTCTATTGTCGAAGTCTCCTATTAATTCACTTTTATTTTGTTTGCGATTTTGAATCTTTGTCCAATCTCTCCTGTGGGAAAGCCTTCTGCAATAGCCTAATGTAGTGCATTGCTTCTTTTTTTTTCCTTCTCGCCCTCTCAAGGCCATTATTAAATTACGCACAGCTGGGTCATTTAAATTCTCTCGTCTTCCCAACCCTGCTGCTTTTAACCATCTTCCCCTTCTTGGGGGGGATAACAATCAAATGAACTAGCTGGTACAGATATGACAGTCCAGAACAATGAGTATCTAATAAAATCTCAAATTCTGCAGTAAATTTGTATCTGTCTCCCTGAGGTTTAAAAATCCTTAATTACGGCCCTACACTCAGCTGTAGACGGGATTTAAATTTGACCTCTACACATCAATCTGCAGTCTAGAAACTTTGTAATGTGATTGTTCTTTTCTCCAGAAAAGAGGAGGAAGGAACAGAAGCAAAAAAAGGCTGTGTAAAGTAGATGATGAAGATAAAGCACAGAGAGGGAGGTGGAAGGGGAGTGGCTTCCAGATGGTTTGGAAAGAAGTTAACTAGAGCTCGTTTGAGAGAGAATAACCTTGAGTTACCATTTTGTTTTGAGGGCTCCTCGTCTTACCAATTTTAAAAGAAACTGAGTGTTGAACTTTTAAATGTCATTATTTCCTAATTTTTCTAGAGTCCTTCTTAAATGTTATTCTAAATCAAAAATATGTTTGCCATTTACCAAGGTAAGTGCAAAAGTTAACACTAGTGCAATTTCATGTAGGAAACAGTTCTTTAAGAGGGTGAAACTTTGACAGATCAAACTCCGGATGGTTGCCTAGGAAGGGGTCATGCAGCCAACTACTAGGTGACTATTGACTTTGGAATATGGACTAAACAAAACAATCTTCTTTCACAAATTGACATGACAAAGAGTGTCTTCATGAAGATTTTGAAGGAGATCTTAGGCAGTTTTGATCAATTGCCTTTGCATGAATTACCAACAAGTCTAATGACTTCCAACCACTAGTCTTCAAGGTTGGCTTGAATTGAAAGGGAGACGTACTGGGCCTGTGGCTACATCTATTCCCTGTGGAGAACTTCCTTATATATTGATTAGACACAAGACAATCCAGAAGATAACAAAAACACATTAGACAGTACTGTACAAATAGTCAAACAAATACAAAAACAAAGCAATCAGTGGAAGAATAGCAGGTTAGTTGAAAAAATATGTACCAAATAGGGCACTACAACGTAAAGGCTCTAATCATTTTATACATAATACTTAAGTCTGACTTTTTAAAACAAATAATGTGCCTATACACCAAAAGTTCTAATTACCTTATACCTAATGACCTTAAATAAATCCTAGGATGTAAATGATAGAATATTAAATTCAGCAACCAAAGTTCACTAAAATAAGTCAAAGGTTATTTGGTTACAAATCCTAAGCTAACAAAATAAATTCAGCAACAAGAACTCACTGAAACAAGTTAGAGCTCAAATCACTGTTGAGACAGTTGACTGGCAGCACATCCAAAGAACCAATAGAATTTGGGCACAAAGAGCCCAATAAGCATATCAGAACCCATGGAATGCTGCTAAGCGAGAATCTTCAAACTTATTTTGGTGAAACTTCCAGAATTATCAAAGGATGAAACCACCACTTAAAATGTGAAACTAAAAAGCTGAATTTATTGCCTACTTAAGTAAGGGAGAGCTATGCTGGTCTTAAGAGACTTTACTGGGCAAAGAGACCAATGAGATTTCATTGAGCAAAGCTAACTGCTGATCTTCTATAGAGTTTTGTATACGAGGCAGGAGTGAGAAGAGGTCAGCCTTAGAAGTGTGTTTTGTGCTGGCTGCAGCTGTGGAAGTGGATTGACGTCAGCTTTAGAAGTGTGCTCACTGGTGTGAGTCTGTTGCTGATTGACTGACTTTTAAAGCAGAAGGTTGTCACTGATTGGTTGGCCTTCCGAGATATGCTCACTGAAGCAAGTTGAGGTTGATTGACTAGAAAGGTTTAATATCAGTTCTGGTGTTCATCAGTTACCACGACTATAAAACTGTCAGTCCTTTCTTGAGAGTGTGGGGACTTCTTAGTATCAGTCTCTGCCACAACCCCTTGATCAGATTCACAAAGAACTAAAGGGAAGTAACATTACTAGCTCCAAATAGACTGTACCCATTTTCTTTTCTTTGTCGCTGTGACCTGCCATTATTTCCAAAGGAAATTAACTAGACCTGGCTGGGCTTGCTTTCCACAGAACCTGTTGCTTGCTTTATTGCCTCCTATGATTTCTAGGTGGTTGCAAATTGATTGATAACTTCCTTTTGCTTTTTACTGTGGTCCCAGGCACAATCGATGATAAAATAGGTAGTGTTTATCAGATTCATACTTTTGTTTTTCAAAGGAAAATTTGTTTTTCAACTTTTTCAGTCCAAGGAGACTTCTAAGCAGTGATTAGTGCCTCTGCATTCTTTGGCCAAAGCCATGAATAAACAAGTCAATAAATTCTGCTGATGTGAATATGCCCAACTTTTCAAAACTAGGATGTGCTGGATAGGAGACAGGATGCAGCCAGGCAAGATAACTAAAAATGCACAGCTACAGGTTTCCAATGCCAAGGGAGTTGTAGAGACATTAAGTACTAAAAGAATTCAGAGGTGAGAACAACACTGTGCCTTAGGTGATCAGGTGAAACATCACAGAGGAGATGGGACTCATTTTGGCTGCTAAAAAAAAACGGGTGACAGTTTCTTGCAACTTTCAATGTACTAACTAGAAGTAGAAACTCTTCTCATGATTTTCAAACATACCAAATAAATTCCCACCCTGACTTCTTAGCATATGTTTTGTAGATCATGTTTTATGCTGCTTCTTCCCCGCCTATTAAACTAATGGATTTTTTTAAAACCAGATTAAGATAGATAAACTGCAAATTCATAGTGAACTAAACTTAAACTCCAGAAAATGGCCAGTCTAGGAGAGAAGAGACTCACAACTACTCTTATCTCCAGCTGAGCAGCACAAGGAGGATGAATTTTCCAAGAATGGGAATAAAGGAACCAGCCAAAACTTTAATCACCTTCTAATGGTCATGTGTGAGCTGGAGTAACCGGTTAGAATTCCAAGGAGGCCCAGCCGCATGGCAGGTATGTACCTACTTGCCCATTCTTTTGCACAGATCTTCACTGAGTGCTCAGAGGCAGTATACGAAAGGCTGAGAGCAGAGCAAGACAACCGAGACAAACCAGATTTTTATGCAAATAACGTACACCTTCTACGTCTGTTTGTCAAACGCACCCAGCTCCTGCAAGGTATTTTTGTAAGAGCCAGTATGCCAGTTTTTTTTTACATGGGTGCGGTTGGCAAACAAAAATAGAAGGCGTACATTATCTGCATAAAAATACAATATTTCAGGGCCATCTCCAAGTGCAAGACAGTCAACCTCTGAAAGGTGGGAGGAAGAGCAGGGTAGCTGAGAAAAGGCAATCCAAGAAACTAAGGGCTTTCAGCTGCCAAGAGCTGGAGGCCGAGAAGAAGAGATTAGCGAAACCTCCTTAAAGCATTCCCAGCAGAGAAAAATCTCTCTAGGCACAAAATGACAGTACAGGAGAACAAATGAACTATCTAATAACCAAAAAAACTAGGAGTGGACTGTAAAACACAGAGAGATCTCCTGCCATTAGAAGAGCTGGCAGTTCAGCTATAATAAACAGAGAGATTTCTGGAGCTCAGCAGTGATCAGTCCCAAGCCCCACAGAAGAGAATACCCTGATATTTGATGCACATGCTGAACTGAATCAAAGCTGCAAAAAAGCCCAGACATAACTCAGTTATAGACAAGATTGACTCAGCCACCCCACTCTAGCAGCCTGAAGCAAGAAAGGACATGCCCTTTTCTGGAGGTAAATTTTATTTACTTCAGTCTCTACTATTCTTTTACACAAAATATCCAGTATACAGCAAAGATTATAAGGCACACAAAGAAGCAAAAAAAATGTGATCCATGGACAAGAGAGAAAACCATCAATAGAAGCAGACACAGAGATAGCCCAGAAGTTGAAATTATCAGATATGAACTTTAAAATAACTATGATTTTATTATAGTCATAGTGGAAAGTGTAGGTAACATGTTGAAGATATGGGGAATTTCAGCAGATATATGGAAACAATGAAGACCATGAGGAGACCAATCAGTTAAACAAAGAAAATATAAACATTCGCAAGCTTTTTGTTCATCTTTTGTTATCAGTTTTTCCTTTCTTTAACTTAGGTTAGCTTCTTTATTTTATATATTTCAAGATTCATTTTAAGAAGAAAATATTTCTAACAAGTCAAGGAAAATTTTGCATGCTAGATCTGAATTATCTTGCGATCTAAATTAGAAATGTCTATAAATTTCAAAGTAAAAACAACATTTGAAGCATAATGCATCTCTGTCTGAGCTAGGATACTGAAACAAAGATATGCCCAACACATAATCTCTGTAGATCTTCCTTATTTGTTATAACTTGCCTCCATTTATAAGGAAATGGTGGCTCATCTCTTATCACATTAAGTAGCTCATAACTTCATTAATTTTTTAAATGATACATTGGCAGTCATGAAGTGTCAACCAGTAGTTACTCCTCAAACCAATCCTTAACGGATAATTTTATTATTATACACAAACACTTCCTTTACTTCATTAACGGCAAATGTGAAAAATGCTTTCCCCTTGATCTCACTTTTTAATTAAGGCAACATGGTCAACATTTGTCATGGCTTTTACAGAAGAAAATCATGACTTTGCAGTAAATTCACTGAGCATACCAAAGATTAATTAGTTGGTGCCATCAAGTGAAGACCATGTTTTACTTCATTAAGCTCCAAACTCTCCCAGGGTGATATTCCAGGCCTATGATTCTTATGTCTTCCTCACCTAAAAGACCTTTGGAAGTTTTATAATATATCAGCCCCATGATGATCAGATTTTTCTTCCCAGATTCACAAAGATAGATTGCACTTCTCTATGTATATCATCTTTGCATCCTCTATCCCTAAAAGAAATTGTTTACTTTATTGTTCATCTGAAAGTAGGTCTGGTGAGAAGTATGCAATAAGCACACAGCAAAAAATTAAAACCGCATAGGGGGATCTGAGCTTCTGTTAAAGGTGATGGAAAAATGTGGAGACAGGTAGTGGTGATGGCTGCATATGATGAAAGTAATTAATATCACTGAATTGAATACATAAAAAATGTTGAAAATGGCAAATTTTTGTTGTCTATATATCTATATACAGATAGATTTGCCACAATAAAAAAGTAAATAATTTTTTTAATTCAAAACCTTTTGAAGAGACCAAGTTAATCTTAGTATTTCATTAATTTCTGTGTAAAAACAATTTTCCCAATAAGTTGATAATCATAATTGGAAGGAATTAGGGAAAAAAGATAATGATAATATTAAAATATCCCAAAAAATAGGTGATCTTTCAAAACAGTTTACAAGATCAAAATAATTTTGCCAACTATTTTCACATTTATCAGTGTCATGAAATGTCTTATTGTTCCTTTCTGTTGCATGCCTGACATCAGACCTCTCCTCTTATTCTGCTTCATCAGCGTATCCTCCCAGCAAAGCACAGCAGCCACTTGCTTAGAAAGCACTTATCCTCTAGCACAGGTACAGCCATTCTGCTGGCTTCCATTGGGCTACCATCAGCATCTTCTCTATGGTGGGAGAGGATGGGGAAGGCAGCAGTTTCCAAGCTTTTCTTTCCCTACTGCCTGTCTTCCTGGGCTGCCGTTCGGCAGGAATATCCTACATTCAATGCAATGACATGAATTTCTCTGGGCTTTCTGAAAGCTGGAGCTGATGGGAACCCAGAGGTGCTCTAGAAATGGCTTGGAGTGGGAGTGGGGGAGAGAAGAGGGGCCACCAAGGAGAAAGGAGACAGGAGCTGAGACAGAGACAGCCAGGCATCACAAGAAAGAGAATGATCTGCTCATTAAAACCAGACCAAAATATTTATGCTTATTGAAATCCAAGTTGTAAGATTATATTCTGGGAAAAGGGAGGTCTACTTACATTTTTTCCATTTAAACATGTTTACCTCGTGTCCATATTATTCAGGAAAACCATAATTATGAAATGCTTTGAAAGAGGAAGCTGAGCTATTACCTACCGAATGTCAAATACATCTTCCTCTCCCTCTCAACACTCAATATTCACCAACAACAGTTCATGTTCTGTTTTTTTCTGAGGAAGAGAAGGGGCGGGGACTGCTCAGGCTTGTCCATACATTAGTTGTCTAAGACTGTTTCTGAGTTTCATAAACCCCGAGGGACTGGATCAAAATAATCTCTTTTACCCACACATTTGTCACTGGGTAACCGATCTGCCTTCCACCCTCCTATCTCCACCCCATGCTCATTTCAAGATCCATCCATTTGTCCCAGAGCATGACTAATGGTTTTTCTTCCCTTCCCCTCCTGCAGTAATCCCACAGCCATCATTGAAGATTCTATCTTGGTTCCAGACCTTCAAAGGAATGGTGTGGGGTGGGCAAGAACAGGGAGAAGTGGAGAGTGAATGAATGCAGCCAGCAATAGACTGGGCTTGAGGTTAAAGCCAGGTTCAGAATCCTCTACCTTTACCCTACTGTTGAGGCTAAGAAACTGGCTGAGGTGGCAGGGACTCAGAGGGCTGAGGATGAGCCTCATGGCATGTAAAATGGGGGCATTAGACCAGATAACCTCTCAGTCCTATGGCTCTAACATTTCAACATTCTTGGACGCTGTCTTCTACGTGGCCTGGCTCAAAGTTTGAAGCTCAGTGTACGGTTGCCAGATTTAGCAAAAAAAAATACAGAATGCCCAGTTAAATGACACTTGTAGATAAACAACAAATAATACAATATTTGGGACATTACTTATAGTAAAAAATAAATATAAGACACTCAGTTAATTATACTTTCAGATAAACAAATAATTTTTTAGTATAAGCATGTCCTGTGTAATATTTGGAATATACTTATGCTAAAAAATAAAAACAGGACACTCAGTTAAATTTGAATTTCAGATAAACAACAATTTTTTAGTATAAGTATGTTCAGTGCAATATTTGGTTATTTTATCTGGCAACTCTAACTTAGGTAATTCATAAATAGTTATTAACGTAGCCACCATTTACCGAGCATTTACTAGGGCTAGTGCCTGGGATCTATAAGAGTCAGCTCATTCGATGCTAACAGCCTTATGAGAGAGGTAAAGTCAGAGCCTTCCAGAAGCGAGGTGCTTAGCTGGCCAGCAGTGATGCTCCAATACAAGTCCAGGCCCAGCTGGCTACGTGTTATTTACAGGCTATCACGAGAAAGTGTTGCAGTATTAGAACTGCATCAAATATCTTTGGAACAATACACAAGAAACTGTGTTTGCCTGGGGTGGGGAGGAGGGGAGAGTTGTTGGTCAGAGGTGAGAGGGTGACTTACTTTTCACTGCTCCTTTCATCTGTGCTGTGGATTTTTTAAAACAATGTACATGTATAACCTACATAATTTTTTAAATTTAAATAAAATTAAGCCCAAAATAAATATTATTGCAATATACAATTTTGGTAAATAGATTTTCCTCAACCTTAGTGCTTTATCAATAATAGTGGCAATATCTATTATTACAAATATATTTATTATATTTATTTTTGTTTGGAGACATGTCTCTTTTCAAAGCATGATCCCGAGTTACTCACAGACTTAATAAACGCAGCCCTGCTTTCTCGTTCAAGGACCTGTCTTAGGCTGGGTTCTCTAGAGAAGCAAAACCAGTGAAATGTATATACATATATATATGTACATATACAGCGAGGGAGAGAGAGAGAGAGATTTAGCTCAAGGGAATGGCTCATGCAGTTGTAAAAGCTGGCAAGCTCCAAGTCTCTGGGTCAGGCATCAGGCTGGAGGCTCCTCCTGACTCATATAGCTGCAGGGGCTGACGAACCCAAGATGGGCAGGTCAGACAATAGGCTGCTGGCTCATGGCCTGCGGAGGCTGATAAATCCAAGATCGGCAGGCAATATGGCAGGCTGCTGGCTCAAGTACCAAGAACAGGAGGTCAGATGATGACAAGCCGGATGCAGGATCCACAGAAAGCAAAAGCCAGCGAGCTTTGCCAGAACGTCCATATATTGGATGCAGACCACACCCTCAAGGAAACTCCCCTTACAACTGATTGGCTGATCACATCAGATCATATCATGGAGGTGATTACATTATATCACAAAATGGAGGATAACTACATCATTATATAACTGCCAAACCACTGAAAATTATGGCCCAGCCAAGCTGACACACAGCCTTTAACCATCACAGACCTAACCAGTTAATTAAGGAAAAAATGCACACCAGCCTCCCATGCAGGTTTTCAGGGAGCTCAACTCTGTGTTTCTCCCGGAGGCAGTGAGCAGATCTTACACAGATGAATAACTTACCCCAGGGAGTGCTCAAGTCCCCAGACGGCCTTGGAGGCAAAAGCAGGAAGCCCTTCACTGCTACTAACTCGAGGGGGTCTCATTAGTAGTTTGCAAATGTCAGATGTCACATCCACCCCAGCCAGTCCTAAAGGCCTCGTGGTATAAGACTAAGACCTAGCGGATTCAGCTTTCAATTTTTCTGAGGGAAAAGATATTTTCATGAAAACAGTGACAAAGTTATTTTCTCCTAAGTGGACTTCAACCCCTCATTTCTAGTTATCTCAGACACACATCTCTGCACTATGAGAAGAATTAATGGTTTTAAAAAAAACTCTCCATTTGGAACCCATTCCTCACAATTTTTGCAAATTCCCACTCTAATTCCTAAAGACCAGATTGTTATCATTGCAGGGGGAGGGCAGTTAAGGAAAAGAAACATTCTTTCAGGCACTGGTAGGTCTCATCTGGAACACAGTCTGATGGTGTCTGCAGCGGGTCAGCGGTATGTCTACAGGCACAGGACTTAATTAGCAGCTACCAGTGCTCCGTGCACACACACTAGGCAGCCTTCTCCTTCTGGCCAGGTAATCCTCTGAGACGCTTGCAAACACTAGCCCCAGATGAGGTACCATAAGCAAGCTTCCAGGGCAACTAAGTGATAAAAATTTAATTCCATTTATAAAGAGAACAATATTCCACGGTCTCCAAAGCAGCAAATGGCGAAATAACAGTGAGCGTATTGTGTGTATTATAGTATAGAATATAAAGCATGCAGAAAAGAGAAAGGGAGAAGGTGGTTAGTGCCTTCTCTACGGACAAGTGAAATTGTGAGAAAAGCAGAGAAATATGGACCAGATTGCTCTCCGTTAGTAGTCCAGGCCAATCTCCTGATGTCAGAGGCACCATTTGGGAAATAGGAGGGTGGTTTCTCGCCTAGCTCTGCCACCACTTCCCTGGGAGCTACTGGCTCATGTAGGAGAAAGGAACCTACATTCATAGGTAAAATTGTGACTCTCTCAAGTTCTCAGTCCTGCTAATCCCATTTTATTGTTTTCATAGCACTTAAGACCTCTTTAAAGTTTTAAAAAGTGAAGATGTCACTTGGATGACTAAGATGAGCCTGACCCAAGCCATGGTTGTTTTAATCATGCCATATCCGTGCAAAAGCTGGACAATGAAAAAGGAAGACAGAAGAATTGATGTACTCGAACTGTGGTGTTGGCAAACAATATTGAATATAATGTGGACTGCCAGAAAAATGAACAAATCAGTCTTTTAAACCATTCATAAATAAAACCAGGATGTTCCTTAGAAGCAAGGATGGCCAGACTTCGGCTCACTTACTTTGGACACATCATCAGGAAGGGCCAATCACTGGAAAAGGACATCATGTTTGGTAAATAGAAGGTCAACAAAAACAAGTGAGACCCTCAGTGAGATGGATTGACACAATAGCCAAAACAATGGCCTCACACACAGCAACAGTCATGTAGATGGCATGGAGTGGGCAACATTTTACTCTGATGTACACAGGGTTGCCATGAGTTGGAGACGACTTGATGTCAACTAACCACACCACCATCACCCGACATAAATGTCCATGTAAATGCTATACCATAGTTTATGGTGTATTGATAATATGGTATTAGAGCAGGGTTCCTCAGCCTTGGCACTACTGACACTTTGGGCTGGATAATTATTCATTGGGAGGCTGTCCTGTGCATTGTGAGATGTTTAACAGCATCCCTGGCCACTACCCACTAGGTGTCAGCAGCACCTCCCCAGTCATGACAACCAAAAATGTCTCCCGACATCACCAAATGTCCCCCCTGTGGGGCAAAATTGCACTATATTTGAGCTGTAATGGGGTAAATGTAAACTTCTAGAGGGTCAAGAGAAAAACGAAAACAAACATCTGCCCTCAAGTCGATTCTGACCCCTGGTGACCCCATGGGTGTCGGAGCAGAACCGTGCTCCAGTGTGGGCAGTGGCTGGTCTTTCGGAAGCAGATCTCCAAGCCTTTCTCACAAGGTGCCTCTGTGTAGATTCAAATCACCAGGCTTTCAGTTAGCAGCCAAGTGTGTTAACCGTTTGCACTACCCTGGTTGAGAGCAGTTAAATTCAAGCGGAGGCAAGCAATATGCTCCCCGGGACCTTACTCAGAGGCCCGTAGAGGACACAGAATGGAGCTCAGTGAAAGTTGTTTGTGATTGATTGATTCTAAGACAGAAACATCAAAGGAAAGACAAGTATTGCACTGAAGAGCCACAGGAACATAAAGGAATTTTAACAAGCTATTAAGGAAGGCGGAGCCTGGCGGCCCAGTGGTTAAGAGCTCAGCTGCTAACAGAAGGGCGGCAGTTTGAATCCACCAGCTGCTCCTTGGAAGCCCTACGGGGCAGTTCTGCTGTCTACTATAGGGTCGCTATGAGTCGGAAATGACTCAACAGCAACAAGTTTGGGGTTTTTTGGGTATTAAAGGAGTCTAGGGCAGGAAAAGGAACCCTGGTGGAGTAGCAGTTAAGTGCTTGGCTGCTAGCTGAAAGGTCAGCAGTTTAAACCTACCAGCTGCTCCACGAGAGAAAAATGTGACAGTCTGCTTCCTTCAGGATTTACAGCCTCGGAAACCCTGTGGGGCAGTTCTACTCTGTCCTATAGGGTCACTGTGAGTCAGAATTGACTCAGTGGCAACAGGTCTGGTTTTAATAGCCGCCTAAGGTCCCCAGGTGGTGCAAATGGTTAAATGCTTGACTACCAGCCGAAAGGTTGGTGGTTCAAACCCACTCAGAGGCACATTGGAAGAAAGGCCTGGCAACCTGCTTCTGAAAGGTCGTAGCCTTGAAAACTCTACAGAGCAATTATACTCTGTCCTACAGGGTCACCATGAGTCGGAGTCGACTCAAGGGCAACAGGTTTGGTTTTTTGTTTTATTTTATTTTTTGGTTTAGGACAGGAAAGGTCATATTGTTAAGAGAGCATTTAAGTCATGCTCAGTCCTGAGCTGATGCTCTGCAGTTATGTTGACTAGTGTCAGCCTTGCTAACACTTGGTGAGAGTCAGGAATGCAGGATTCCCCGCGAGGTGGGACTAGGGCTAGGAAACTGTTAACTGAACCCAAAATCCAAACCCACTGCCGTCAAGCCAATTCCGACTTGTGGTGACCCCATGCGTTACAGAGTAAAACAGCTCCGCAGGGTTTTCTTGGCTATAATTTATGGAAGCAGATCACCAGGGCTTTCTTCTACAGTGCTGCTGGGTGGGTTCAAACCTCCAACCTTTAGGTCAGTAATCGAGTGCAAACCATTTGCACCACCCAACTGTTAAGCTTTCTCCAAGTGGCAAATTTGTGTAATGTGACACTCTACATCCCACCCAGGCCAAGCCCTCATGCTTCTCTAGGCTAGGAGGAGTCAGGCTCACAATGCACTAACATGTCAACCTCTGTGGAGAAAGAAATGGCTTCAGAGGTGGGCATGGAGGGGGTGGAGTAGACAACGGAGAGCCAGAGAACCCTGTGTCCAGGAACTACCCCAGTGTCTAAGACCAGCCCAGCTCTCAGAGGTAGGGATCTCAAAATGGTATGTAGACTCCATTCTTGGGCTTTCAATCTTTTCCTCACAACTTAAATGAAATGAACTAAAGGAGATGAGTCTGTGCATTCATCTTCAATTCACAGAGGAAATATATGAGAAGAGGGAGGGAAGTGCCTACTCACCGTCTCCCAGAACAGTCTCCCAGGGCCAGACTAGACTGGCTGAACAAATGTTCCAGGCACAAGTTTTGCACTGTATTAGAAGGGCAGTTTAATTCATTCATACGAACACACAAGAGATCTATGTCTGTGATCTCCAGGGTAGTACCATGGGGTAGTGAATGATAAGGGCATCATTTAGTCAGCTCAGTGGATGAATAATCATTGCAAA
>NW_004443967.1:10410251-10411684 GCF_000243295.1 Trichechus manatus latirostris | reverse complement strand
AGAGACTCTGAAACTTCCTCTTGAACGTCAAGCAGCTAAAGCTAGCAGAAGAAATGATGAAGTAAAAGAGCTGAACAGAAGATTTCAAAGGGTGGCTCGAGAAGACAAAGTAAAGTATTATAATGAAATGTGCAAAGACCTGGAGTTAGAAAACCAAAAGGGAAGAACATGCTCGGCATTTATCACGCTGAAATAATGGAAGAGAAAATTCAAGCCTTGAGTTGCAATTTTGAAGGATTCTATGGGCAAAATATTGAATGATGCAGGAAGCATCAAAAGAAGATGGAAAGAATACACAGAGTCACTATACCAAAAAGAACTGGTCAACGTTTAACCATTTCAGGAGGTAACATGATTAGGAACCAATGGTACTGAAGGAAGAAGTGCAAGCTGCACTGAAGGCACTGGCAAAAAACAAGTCACCAGGAATTGAGGGAATACCAATTGAAATGTTTCCACAAAAGGATGCAACGTTGGAAGCCAAAATGGGAAAGGAAAAGACCCAAATCAACATCGTCATCATTGGGCACGTAGACTCGGGCAAGTCCACCACTACTCATCACTTGACCTACAAATATGATGGGATCAACAAAAGAATTATCAAAAAATTTGAGAAGGAAGCTGCTGAGATGGGAAAGGGCTCCTTCAAGTATGCCTGGGTCTTGGATAAACTGAAAGCTGAACGTGAGTGAGGCATCACCATTGATATCTCCCTGTGGAAATTTGAGACTAGCAAGTATTATGTGACCATCATTGATGCCCCAGGACACAGAGATTTCATCAAAAACATGATTACAGGAACATCACAGGCTGACTGTGCTGTCCTGATTGTTGCTGCTGGTGTTGGTGAATTCGAAGCTAGTTTCTCCAAGAATGGGCAGGCCCATGAGCATGCCATTCTGGGTTACACACTGGGTGTAAAACAACTAATTGTTGGTGTTAACAAAATGGATTCCACTGAGCCACCCTACAGCCAGAGAGATATGAGGAAATTGTTAAGGAAGTCAACACCTATATTAAGAAAATTGGCTATAACCCTGACACAGTAGCATCTGTGCCAATTTCTGGTTGGAACTGTAGCAACATGCTGGAGCCAAATGCAAACATGCCTTGGTTCAAGGGATGGAAAGTCATCCGTAAGAATGGCAAAGCCAGTGGAATCATGCTGCTTGAAGCTCTGGATTGCATTCTGCCACCAACTCATCCAACTGACAAGCCCCTGCGTCTGTCTCTCCGGGTTATCTACAAAATTGGTGG
This sequence comes from Trichechus manatus latirostris, assembly GCF_000243295.1. Lineage (NCBI taxonomy): Eukaryota > Metazoa > Chordata > Mammalia > Sirenia > Trichechidae > Trichechus > Trichechus manatus. The sequence continues at coordinate 10,410,427 of NW_004443967.1, read as the reverse complement.
TACTGGCACTGTCCCTGTGGGCACAGTGGAGATTGGTATTCTCAAGCCTGGCATGGTGGTCACCTTTGCTCCAGTCAATGTCACCACTGAAGTAAAGTCTGTTGAAATGCACCATGAAGCTTTGAGCAAAGCTCTGCCTGGGGACAATGTAGGCTTCAATGTCAAGAATGTCTCTG
>NW_004443967.1:10406428-10408182 GCF_000243295.1 Trichechus manatus latirostris | reverse complement strand
TTGTGAGGATGGCGCAGGACCGGGCAGTGTTTTGTTCTTTTGTACACAGAGTCGCTATGAGTTGGAACCAACTCGATGGCACCCAACAACAAAGTTAGTTTTTACTTGTCTTTCACACCCTACTAGACAGTAACCTCTCTGAGGAGTAGAAGCATGTCTCCGTCCATCTGGTTCCCTGCAGTGCTTTGCACAGGTTAGGTATTCAGTCAACATTGTTTAATTGAATTACGGCTCATCCAGAGGGACTCTCCAGAATCATCCCAGTTGTGTTTATTCTTGGGCCAAACGTTCATGGAAAAAGTGTTCAAAACAGAGCCCAGCCTGTTGAAGGTTTTCTAAATCATGGAGTTGAAGAACTGGAGAAGCCCTCTAAAGATAACATCTAGTTTGTACCCTTGTTTTATCTGTCCCCGACTAGGGATTCAGATATACTCTACTCTCTCAATCTCTTACATAGAAAGGTATCTCCACCTCTTAATTCTAAGAGATGGGTTCTCTTCTTAACAATTAAAAAAAGAAAAGAAAAGAAAAAGCCTGCTTTTTTTTTGACCATGTCAGTTAGGCATTTATTTTCTTCTGCGGAGAGCAGAGTTAATCATGTATAAGCCACTTTCCCTTTCCTATTTTTTATGAATGATTTTTATTAATTTATAAGTATATAATGTGTTTGTGAGAGTAATAAAGAGAAAAAATCTAAAAGAAAGCAAAACATAGGAACTCTTCAGAAACTTATACAGAGTTGTAGAAGTTGTAACATAAGCTTCCTTCTCAGTAAGAAATACCTAGTTTTGACAGGTAAACCCAAACAAAAAACCAAACCCACTGTTGTCAAGTCGATTCCTACTCATAGCAGCCCTGTAGGTCAGAGTAGAACTGCCCCATAGGGTTTCCAAGGCTGTAAATCTTTATGGAAACAGACTGCCACATCTTTCTCCCATGGAGAAGCTGGTGGGTTCAAACTGCTGACCTGTTGGTTAGCAGTCAAGCGCTTAACCACTGCACCACCAGGGCTCCTTCCTTGACAGGTAAAGGAGAAATGGAAACCTTGACAAGAAATTCTATTACGAGAATAAAGAAAGAATGACAAAGACTTCATCTGAACTTTACTCGTGGTTACAACTCTATTCATATCTTCTACTCGTGTTCATATGTTCAAAAGAAGGGCTGGGTTGCAGAGGACAGCTGAATATATGCTGAGTCCCTTCAGAGGGAGTCTGTTACGTCAGCCCTGGGTAGTAGTGCACGGTTCATGCATCAGGAGGATAGTAGGTGATCTGAGCAACAAAGTGTCTGAGTGACAAAACCAAGAGGGGAAACCCAGAAGAAAGTAGTTTAAGGGAGAGGACAGTGCTCAGCTTGAGGCAGCACCTGGGGGACTCAGGCTGATGCACAGCCTTTACCCAGCGCGTTCCTACTGGAGTCTACCAGCCGCCTTCACTGCCAGCACGCCATGTGTACATATGGTCCCATAAGCTCTGCTGGGACTCAGCTGTCCAAGTGCCCAGAATCCTAAAATTCTGTTGGATGAAATACAACTGCAGCACCTGCTACTGTACTCCCTGCTTTCTCATCAAGGCACGGATTATCAGCCTCCTTCAGAATAGCACACACTAGGACACAATCAAAAACATTCTGTCGCACAGTGGAACTACCTTCTTCCAAAATGAGCTTATAAAATAATCACTTAGCTATCAAAACCCTGGCTCCCCAACTTTACCTCCTTGGCCCCCCACCCACCCACTGGCCAGGTTGCT
>NW_004443967.1:10390082-10405931 GCF_000243295.1 Trichechus manatus latirostris | reverse complement strand
TGCTTCTCTTTCACTTGTTACTCACACGTTCTTTTCTATGATACTTTAAGAGCCCCATAACATTGGGAGGGCAGGTGATGGCTCCATTTTACTGATGAGGAAAGTGAGGCTCAGAGGGGTTAAGGAATTTGCCCAAGGTCCCACAGCCAAGTCTCCTAACTCCTATCCCAATATGCATCCCACCACTATACATCACCTCTCTCTTTCCTAAGAGCTGGTCTTGGGTACAAATGCAAAGAAAATGTGCCAGTTTTCCAGGAAAAAAAAAAAAAATCCATGTTAGGCAGCACTGAGCTTCCAATAAAACAGCAAGCAAGAGGCATCTATAGGAGAAGCACAAAGTAGAAAAGTCCAGAAGGGGGGCCAATGTTGCAGATGTGCAGTCTATGCAGCCACGTTTTCAAAAGCTCTCAGGTGATTCATTGCAAAGTACAGCCAGTCTAGGCAAACTCATGGATTTAAAAGTCATCTGATTTCAGTTCTCCAAGGAAACCTTTGAAGTTCAAGATCATCAACCCTAAAGCAAACTGTTTACATACAGGTCATGTATATAGTGTTAAATAAACCCGTTGCTATCGAGTCAGTTCCGACTCATGGCGATCCTGTGTGTTACAGAGTAGAACTGCTCCATAGGGTTTTCTTGGTTGTAATCTTTACAGAAGCAGATTGCCAGGGCTTTCTTCCACAGAGTCAATGGGTGGGTTTGAACCGCCAACTTTTAGGTCAGCAGTCAAGCACAAACTATTTGCACCACCCAGGGACCTCTTAAGTGTTAAATAGTGTTTCCTAACTACCTATGCCTATCATGAAACCAGCACTATGCCAAGTGCTGTGAGGGATGCATTACAGATATTCTCCCACACAGGTCCTGTGACGTTACCTGCTGAAAGAATAAAAGGCAGTCTCCACCCTTAAGAAGGTTAAAATATAATTGGAATGGAATAGTGAATACTCTGACAATTCTCAAATAAACGTGTCTCAAAGGTAAAACGAAAAAAGAAAAATACACGTTCTTAGGGGAAAACTCCAATTATCACAAGGACCAATAAATAAAATTCTCCTCTGCAATTCAGTGATCCCACTCCTGGGTTTGTGATGCTCTAGCGTGTCTTAAATCATATAAAGCGGTGTCGTGGCTATAGACTAGTAACGCAAATGTAATTTCAATTAATTTGAAGGCTTAAAAATGAGTAGATCACCTAAGGCACTTTTTCAGGCAGGCTCAGGAGATGGCAGAATGACACGCTGCCCCATAGTCACACTAACCAAGTGATGTCAGCTCCATTAATACTGAAAACCTCCTTCTCCTTGATGCTCGATGGCTTCCTCTGCAATGAGCCCTGTGTGGTGGGCAGCTTTCCCGGGGTCCCCAAAAGCCAACCACTTAGGAGAGAAAACCTTCACTACTGGTAGTTATGGGGTCATAAAACTAGCTTCATTATGTCTTCCAAGGAAAGAGCTGAGCACTAATGAAGCATGTTGGCATTAAAGCATTCATTGTGTCCAGGAAAGCAGTCACTCATAACTGGCCACTTCTTGCCTATATTCAGAAATTCAAATATCTCGGGCACATTCATTTTTTAGATTTACAGTTTTACACCTAAAAGACTCTTAATTAAAGCATTAATCACAGACTTAGAACTGACGTTTGCATTTCTGCCACGCGCGCATTGGTTTTCTTCCAAATGCTTCGCTGCCTGTGGTCCTTGGGGTCCCAAGAATCATGGGCAAGCTGGTTTGAGTCGGATGCTAAGAGTAACGGCTTCCCCGAGGCCGTGCCTGCCTGCCTTCCCGCAGGCTGGTTTACATAGTTCAGTCTCGAGGTTATTCAACATCTAGTTCACATTCCTCTTCCCCCAGGATCACATTCTGATTCCAAAAGGCCAATTAATTGAGCTCAGAATTGCAAAATACTTTGGCTTTTCTACTTTGAATTCATTTTCTGTGATCTTATATGTAGAACGTGGAAACCAAGGATGATAATGGCTTGTAATAATCATGACTGCCACTTCTTGTGTGTATTTGGAAATCCAAATCTGGGACCAGTTCAAGAGATTCAAGGAATTTCTGTCTTAATACAGCAAGCTTTCGTTTGAAAATTCGCAAACACACACCCATGTACCTGTTGGCAAGCACACGTGTGTGCACGCACACACTTACTTTAATGTCTTGGGTGCAGGTAGAAAGGTAGAAGAGAAACTAGGCAGTATGAAAACTGGCCAGCTTTCATTTCCAGTGCCCCTATGCACATTCCCCCATTAAGTTAAACGGGACAAAACGGGACTCACTGTTTCATACCTATCTAGATGCTTTTGTCTTGGAATTTAAAAGCAATTTATTCATGTTTCTTAGGCTTGTTAATTAGCAGCGCTGAAATATCTTCTAAATTGTCTAAAGCCAGTACAAAAGAAAGTTGTACCCCAAGGACCATTCTTGGGGTCCCCTAAGCAAATTGATATCATCTAAAACTGAGGCCAAGTTAGAAAAATATTTCAAAAAGACCACATACCTCAGAACAACCGAAAAGACATAAAAGGGAGGAGAAAAGAAGCCAAGTAAAAGAACAAAATAAAATTTACTCTCAGAAGTCCTATCTCCAAACATGAAGCATTTGTATTTGCTAATATTGCTGACTTTTTTGGAATATACTTTAAAATCGTTATCTGAGTTCCTAGGTGATAACAGAGTCTTTTGAGGCTGGCGATAGGAGTTCTGCTTGTGAATCTGATACCCCAGCAGAGCCACATCTGCTTTTTATGTTTTAAGCATGAAAGGATTTTAATATCTACTCTGTATGCATTATCACTTGGCAGTGGAGAAGGATACTTCTGGATTCAAAGACTCCAAAGTGACAACAAGCCCGTCATACTATCTTACAAATCGCAAGGAGTTTTGTTTTATCATTTCGGTTCTTTGAGTTTTATACCTTGGCTCTGAGGCATGGAGCATTGCCCATAGCAAGAACGAATGCTCTGAAAATTAATTTGCAGTGTCTTTCTCTTATATGAAAAAGATGTTTTTGACTCTCCCAATAATAACCAGAGGCACTAACTCTTGGTTTCAAGCAAAAATAGCTTCAACATCTTTAATCGAGTGGTAGATAACTTGGCTGCCCAAATGCAATTGTAAACCTGAAAGGAGCCCCCCAGGTGCACACTGGTAGCCATTATGTTGAGAACCACTTCTGGGCCTTCAGCAGGGGGCTCTGTTTCTGCATTCCCAGGAGGCTCTGGTCCGATCATCTGCTAGTCCTTACTTAGACCCAAGCCCGTCCTTTTATCTATGCGTATCCCAAGCGGTACTTGCCAGGGGAAATGCAAGAGGAAAACTTTCCTGCTATCATCCTCCCTTTCTGGAACTTGGCACATGTAGAATATTGCTTCCCGAGGCTTCCAATAAGCTAACACTCCAGAGGAACTTAACAATTAAAAGAAGGGACCAGAAGCATCCAGCTGGAACATGTACATCGTGTATAAAATCTAATTGTTCTTTTTCATGGTCTTCATATCGCTAACATTGCCCAACTGGAAATGGAAACTGCCACATCATTTAATCCGTGCATGATTCTTACCTTTATGCAACCAGAGTAGAATAAATTGAGAAGCTTATATTCTTCTTTTCCTCCAAGGAAGTTAAAACTTTAAAGCCACTAAGAGATTTCAAACTCACAGTGAATTCCTCTGGGCTAAGGAGATCGATGAGATCATGAGCAAACATTCACATATCCTTTATGGAAAGAGTTCGGCAGGATAAAACCGGGGTGGCTGGTTTTCATGGCCCTCACAGGGTGTAGTTCTGTTTAGTGTTATCAAGCCAGTAACTTACGACTCTGTAAGTTCAGTCTCATTCCAAAATATTGCTCCCCCTAAGGTGTAAATGAGGGGGCAGTGGTGATTCAGTGGTAGAATTCTTGCCTTCAATGCGAGAGACTCATGTTTGATTAGCAGCCAATGCACCTCAAGTGCAGCCACACCAACTGTCTGTCAGTGGAGGCTTGGGTGTTGCTATGATGCTGAGCAGGTTTCAGCAGAGCTTCCAGACTAAGTCAGACTTGGAAGAAAGTCCTAGAGATCTACTTCTGAAAATCAGCCAGTGAAAACCCTATGGATCACAACGGTCCAATCCCATTGTGCAAGGGTGTTACTGAGAGTTGGGAGCTGACTCAACAGTACCTAACAACCACAGCAAGGTATAAATACTGGCCAAGCAGCCTCACCATCGCATTAGCCAAACAACAGGTGAGCTGACCCCCGCCCCGCCCAGCATGTCTCTTTGAAGAAACCTTAGCTATGTGTGAAGTACTGAGTTGACACCTCCTGAATTGGGCATGCCAGCACATGCCCTATATTTGTAGATGAACAGCAATAATAAAGTAAGAATCCACCCAGTAATTAAGTACTTACCACATGTACTTTACAGGGTTCTCTTACTTTCTCTTCACAACAGCCCTACAAAGGTTGATATTATTTATTGTTCTACAAGGTTGATATTATTGTTATCTCTATTTCATATTTCACAGATGAGGAAACTAAGGCACAGAGAGGTTAAATAAGATGTCTGTGGTCACACAGCATATTACAGCAGAACCAGGATTCAAACCCAGGCCGCTTTGATTCTGAGGCCCTGAACTTGGCCTCTACTCTGTGCTGTACCCCATGGTTCCTGATGTACCCACCCATGTCCCCTTGCTCTCCTTACTCCTCCTTCACTGGCTTCATTGTCTTCATGATCTCTCAGAATCCTCGCACTCCTTCTTAGCCTTCTCTAGAAGTAACCTAGGTTCTTCCCCACTTCAACCCAGATTCCATGGCCCAAATGGACTATTGTATGTCCCAGCCTGACTCAGGCTCCAGAAAGTTCCATTCTGTCTGCCCTACAGATAACAGTCCCCACCAGCTCATCCAAGACTCTGGTCACTTCATCATAATTTTACTTCACTGAATTCCTCACAACATCCTACAAAGGCCACAGGCTTATCCCTATTTTACTCAAAATTGAAGATTAAGGGAACAAAACATTTTCCACAGGTCATGCAGCTAATTAAGTGGCAATTCCTGGATTTGGCCCCAGGACTTAGTTTTGTAAAACCTGTTCTCCTCGCTACCCCTTGGCACACAGTAGGTCTCTAATAAGTGGTTATTGATTAGCTCACAGCAACACCATTCTCTCTACCACAACTTTTTCCGTGTGTAGTCATTTCTAGCTCAGAAAAAGAAAATGCTAAAAAAGTGATTTGCTCTGCTGTGGTAACTAGCCTCCCCAAAATTTCAGTGGCTTCACACAACGAAAGCCTAGTTTTCATTCATGCAAAGTTGGCTGTGGGTCTAAGCGACCCTCCAGGCCAGCTGTCCACCACATGATGGCTCAGTGTTGCACCTCCGTATCACCCCACTTCCATTCTCTCACAGTTGCCACTTCAGGGGAAGAGTGAGGTGAAGAGTTGAGCATTAGCAATTGGATGTGTCCACCCAGAAGTGACACACATTAGTTTTGTCCACAGTCTATTGGCCACAGCGAGTCACATAGCCACGCCCATCTTCAAGGAGGCCAAGAAATACAATCTTCCCGTTTGTCCAGAAAGTGAGGGAAACCAGATGTCAAGAAAGGAGTAATATCTACCACTACTAATAAGAAAAGAGAGATGCAAGAGGCAACATGATTTTCCCAAGACCATACAGCTAAACAGTGGCAGAGTCAGGACCCAAACCCGAGTTTGTTTATCTCTAAAATCTGAGTCCTTAATCACCACATAATCCCCAAGTGAGTTGGTACATCCACTATATACCAAACCAACCAAACCCATTGCCGCTGAGTCAATTCCAACTCATAGCAACCCTACAGGACAGAGTAGAACTGCCCCATAGGGTTTCCAAGGACTGTCTCGTGGATTCTAACTGCCAACCTTTTGGTTAGCAGCCTGAGCTCTTAACCACTATGCCACTAGGTCTCCCATCCACTATATATGCCATGATAATTCTGTATAAACAATAGGCATTTATGGGCTTACCAGTCTGGGATGGTTGGCTAGAAGTTCTGCTGATCTTGCCTGGACCTTCTCTCTTGTCTAGGGGGTTTGGCTGGCTGACAGCTGATCTAGGCTGGCCTCAGTTGAGGCTACTAAGACAATCCGACCTTGCTCCACACGCCTCTCATCCTCCAGCAGACTAGCCCAGGCATTTTTCACAGCAACAGCAGAGGCACGCAGGCCCAAAGCAACTCATATGGTAGAGCCCAGACCAGAGTGCGGGGCACTGCAATGTTACATAGCAAAGGAAGTGAAGAATTAGTCCAAGTTTTTGCAAACTTTCTGTAAAAGGCCCAGTAATAAACACTTTCAGCTTTGCAGGCCGTACAGTTTCTGCCACAACTACTCTATTCTGCCACTGTAGCATGAAAGCAGCCATAGACAATATGAACCAATGGGAGTGGCTGTGTTTCAATAAAACTTTATTTAGAAAAACAGGCAGTGGGCCAGATTTGCCCAAGGGCCATAGTTTGCCAGCCCTTGAATCAGAGCCATCATTGCCATCTTCCAGAGGGCTATAGTCCCAGTTCTGGCACTATACGGTTGCATGGCCTTAAGAAAGTCACTTTTTTTCTCACCTGACCTTAAATTTTTCATTTAGAAAGTGAGGAGGCTGAACTAGTTCTCTAGAACTATAAAATCCTTAGATTCACACTATAATTATATTATTATGTAAACCAAAATGTATGTTCTGGGGGCTAGTTTAAGAGATTATTCTCAACCTGTTAGTAGAAGACTGTGTTTGTCCTTAGTATTATGGTTCACCTGCACAGGCTGAAATTCTACGATGTTGCCTGAACAAAACTTGGCCATGAAAAGACACTGATCAATAGCAATACAATCTTAGCTCCATCGAAGTCAAATAGATTTCTCCACTCATCCAAGCAGAAAGCCAGCCAGATACATGGAATGAAAAACCAACTGACACTTTTAATGACAAATGGATAGCAGAGCCTTATTGATTATGAGAATAAAAAATGAAACACTAAGATATAAACACTGGGTAACATCAATGAAGGTTAAAAAGAAACGTACAATTAACTGATCCAAAAAGAGAAGCTAGAGCTGAGGGACACTATAAAACAGGAAGCAGGCATCCTCAGGGACCACAGCATTTAACTGAAGGTTATTCCATTTATCACCATCCCCTTTATTGGCTCCTCAATTACATGTAATTCAGTGCCCCGCAGTATCACGGAGGGATATTTTTGCTTTTTTCTCTCCATTAATCTTCCCTGCCAGGCTGTTGGGAGAATTACAGATAAGAATATTTATGTTAGTAGCAGCTGCAAAGGGAAAGCTCATGTGAAATACTCTGGGGGAAAAAAAAAAAAAAAAACCCGTTGCCATTGAGTTGATTCCAACTCATAGCGACCTTATAGGGCAGAGTAGAACTGCCCCATAGAGTTGCCAAGGAACAGCTGGTGGATTCAAACTGCTGACCTTTTGGTTAGCAGCCATAGCTTCTAACCACTGTGCTGCAACTCTCCCTAAAATCAGGGCACCAGGAAGAAGCTGGCAAACGTCTGACTTTCTGAAGACTTGCATCTGGTTCTCAACCAGAGGCAATTTTGCCTCCCAGGAGACACTTGGTGGTGTTTGGAGACATTTTTGATTGTCACAACTGGGGGAGTGCTACTGGCAGCTGCTGAGTAGAGGCTAGGGATGCTGCTAAACATCCTACAATGAACAGAACAAACCCTCACCACCAGGGACAGATCACCCAATAGACAAGGTAAGCACAATGCTTACCTTGCTTACCAGATATCTGCAATGAGCAATTTACCATTTTCTCACCACATCAAAGCCTCTGCTTCTAGGAATGGCTGGCATCTGTCTCTCTCCCAGCGCCACAGCACCTTCCTACAGAATCAAGTCCTCTTCAAATTTACAGTCCCTGACCCAGTAAGCAAGATAAGCATGGGCTTACTTGTGCTTACTTACTAATCTGTAGTGAACAATTTCACATGGGTTTCACCATATCATATCGTTGATCTGGTGAAACCCATGTGAAATTGTTCATTTCAGACAATCTGGTAATTACCTATCGGGCAATCCGCCCCTGCCCACAACAAAGGATTATGAGGTCTCAAATGTCATTAGTGTTGAAGTGGAGAACCTCTGCTTTACCTAAATGAAAAAAGTATTAGCTGAGATGGATAGCAACTTTTCAATCACTGGAAACCTCAAATCATGACCATACATCACACAAAAGCAGCAGGTACTTTAGACCGCCCCGGAGTCGCTTGATTCTATAGTCTAGCAACATTTCAAGCTAGGTTCATGGTGTCAAAAGATTCTGCAGGAGAGAGGCTAGAGAAAGTTACCCTTCCAAACGGCAAGACACACATCCAAACCCTGCACCAGAATGATTTAAAAACAAAAAACAAAAAACTTGCTGTCAAGTTGATTCCGACTCATGGCAACCCCATGTGTGCAGAGTAGAACTGAACTCCAAAGAGATTTCATGGCTGTGACCTTTCAGAAGCAGATCGCCAGGTCTTCCTTCCGAAGTGCCTCTGGGTAGGTTTGAATCACCAACTTTTGGATTAGTAGCCATGCGCTTAATGGGTTGCAGCCATCCAAGGACTGCCAGAAATGATAGATGGCTCAAAATACTGAATAACCCATTCGGATTAATGCATGAATTTTAAGTGTACTAACTGCCTTTATTATTACCATGTTATATAGACTATAAGGAGCCCTGGTGGCATAGTGGTTAAAGCAACTGACTGCTGACCAAATGGTCAGTGGTTCAAAACCACCAGCGGCTCCGTAGGAGAAAGATGTGACAGTCTGCTTCCGTAGAGATTTACAGCCTTGAAAACCCTATGGGGTCACTATGAGTGGGAATCGACTGGACGGCAGTGGGTGGTGGAATATAGACTATAGTGGGAGAACAAACCAACAATATCAAAAGCATTGTGAGTATTTTCTAAACCAAAGGACAACATATGTGGCAGGAGAGTCTGCATCTCATTTGAGTTATGTCTTGACGATCACATGCAACATCAGCTTTTACTATACCTCATCATGATGTATCTCCAACAGGATATAATTCATCAGCGGGTCAAAGAGCTGGAAAATTAATATCTGTTTAGCTAAAGAGATCACATCTGTTAGTAAACTTGTCCAAATAATTTGGCATCGTCGCTTATGACATATATAGACAGAGACCATTTGTCACTTGGATTATTTCTGGAACCTAAGGGTTTGTTTTCTATGCATTGCATGGAAATGTGTGCGCACACGGGCGGTGCACGCAGGCATGCACTTTCTATGAATTTTTTGGAATGCTTTTATACAATTTGTTTAAAAAAAAAAAAAAAGTGAAGCAAGCACAGAATTACTTCTGTGACTTTCTTTCAGCTCTGTTTCCCCATTGCATTGTCCTTCCACCTTGCAGAGATTGGTGTCATTTCCACTTCAATGCGTCCCTAAACTGCCCTAGGTCATAGGTTTTTAGCAAAAGCACAAGAGAGTGTTTAGGATTAAGTTTCAGGACCCGATATAACATTCCATTCCCAAAATATACTTAGCCTTTCATGAACTGTAAAAGAAGAGCTCTCTGTCCCTTCTTCCAGCAACACCCCCACCCCAAGCAAAAGTGGATGTCCTGGTGAAAAGCATAAGCCAAGGAGTCAGGACAACCCGGGTTCAAAACCCACCTTGACCACTTTCTGGCTATGATCTGGGTCAAGTGTGGCATAACCTCCCTGAGCCTCAGCCCCCTACAAGGTTAAGTAGAGAAAAAACTCCCTAGGTCCATTGACTGTTGTAAGGATGAAATGAGGTTATGCTTGTGAAGTACTGAGCACAGCACCCAGCACACAGCCCTCCATAAATGTCAGGTGTCATTATTAGCTAAACAGAGTCTGCAAACTTGCAGCAAGTCCACTTTGAGCATGCTTTTTGGGCCTGACCCCAGGCTGTGTTTCAAAGGACTACAGATATGAGGAAGATATATTCTCGCCCCCTTGGTTGTTTACAGTCTTACCGAGGAAACACACAGGTGAAACAGCAGGAGAACAAGGCAGGGATGCTGAGGTGCACGGCTCAGACCAATGACGCTGGAGATCAGAGATCAGGGAGCTCAGCTGGAAATTTCAGGGAAGTTCACACATCTAAAGCTGTTAGCCCAGTGCCTGGCCCAGAACAAGTGTGCAAGGAATATTGACTTACCATTCTCATCCACTGCAAAGGATAATGGGACAAGAGTCTCCTCCATCACCAGAATTAGGAGATGCTGCCACCAGGCCTCATTTACACTTCTACCACTTATTTAAGGACACAGATTCCTGCTCCTCCTTTTATCACAGGAAACTGTTCATTCCACCATTGCCTGCTTGCCTAGAGCCTTTTTCATTATCCCTTGCTTTCCTTGTCTGTGTTGCTTGCTCTCTCTCTTTCTCAGTTGCTAACTCATTTGGGGAGTTATATGATTTATTACCTGCTAAACAGGCAAACCTATTCCTTTCCTTGCTGAATTTTATAATTTTACAAGTGTTGGAGACCAAACCCGTTGTTATCGAGTGGATTCCGACTCATAGCGACCCTATAGGACAGAGTAGAACTGCCCCATAGAGTTTCCAAGGAGCGGCCGGTGGGTTCGCACTGCCAACCTTTTGGTTAGCAGCCAAGCTCTTAACCACTACGCCACAAGGGCTCTGTCTTGGAGACAGTGACCACAAATACCATAAATCATCTCCATGAAGTCTTTAAATCCATCCAGATTCTGGACTATGAATCAACCAGCAACATGCATTGGCTTTTTTGGTGCTTTATCCATTTATTTAAACTTTACTTGGTTTTTATCTGTTTTGTTTTGTTTCATTTTCTAACAAAAACTCTTACCACTAAAGAAATGAAGCTGCTAGTACCCAGGTTAGGCAAAGGTTGGAGCATCAACTGTCCAAGGTGCAATGGAAGGAAAGAGGGAACACTGATGGCATGCCCACCATGGTCCAGACATTACTTCACAAGTTAGTAATAATAATCACAACCAATATGTATATCGTTGTTGTTGTTAGGTGTTGTAGAGTCAGTTCCAACACATAGTGACCCTACGTACAACAGAACAAAACACTGCCCTGTCCTGCGCCATCCTCAAATTGTTGCTATGCTTGAGCGCGTTGTCGTAGCCACTGTGTCAATCCATCTCATTAAGGGTCTTCTTTTTTGCTGACCCTCTACTTTACCAAGCATGATGTCATTCTCCAGGGACTGATCCCTCCTGATAACATGTCCAAAGTATGTGAGATGTAGTCTCGCCATCCTTGCTTCTAAGGAGCATTCTGGTTATACTTTTTCCAAGACAGATTTGTTAATTCTTTTGGCAGTCCATGGTATAGTCAACATTCTTTACCAACACCGCAATTCAAAGGTGGCAATTCTTCTTCAGTCTTCCTTATTCATGGTCCAGCTTTCGCGTGCATATGAGGTGATTGAAAACACCATGGCTTGGGTTAGGCACACCTTAGTCTTCAAGATGACATCTTTGATTTTCAACACTTCAAAGAGGTCTTTTGCAGCAGATCTGCCCATGTATGGGCCCTACAATATGTGCCAGGTACTGTCCAATACACTTTACAACCAATCCAAGGCCACACAGCTAGAAAACAAAACAAGAACCAAACCCCAGTCCAACTTACCCTAAAGCCCATGCATTACCCTATTGAGAAAAGTGGGAGGTTGGGTCACACCATGAAGTCCTTCCACATCTTGATGGGACCATGTTGTCTGGCCACTGAAAAGTGACATTAGTGATCACATCTTTTCTTGACTAAACTGAGGTCCATTATGATGTTTCTGATCTTGAGAAACAACATTTCAGAGAATCAAACTACTCTTCAACCTTCAAAAAGAAAAAAAGCAATTTGTAGAAATATGAGGGCATCATAAGTGTTATGGCGCATGGTCTCACCCCGGGTAACTGGAAATAACTCGTAACAAACTGCATCACAGCACACCGCTAATTAAGAATGCTTAAATGGCAGCTTGCACCTCAGGGGGCCGCCATAGGCAAGAACCATGGCGTTCCATTGCACTTGGAAACAAGTACTCTGTCATTAACCTGCTGTATAATTTACGTGGACAAAAATGTCTCCTCCCTTTCAGAATCAGAGAAGTGCCAGCACAGAGCCCCGCTGGGCACTCCAGCTCTTCCGAAGAGAAATTCTCTTCCTGTAATGATTTAACTTCTGTTTTGACCCATTGCCCATTTGAAAACATTGCCCCTAAGCTGGATGAGCTCGCCAGACCTCCTGCCAACAGCAAGCTGATGTGCTTCTCAGGGGGGCCTGGGAGAAGGGCTGTTATTTCTGCAGTCACTCAGCCTGATGCATTTAAACTGGCAGATGGAGCCCTAGTGGCCCAGTGTTTAAGAGCTCAGGCTGCTAACCGAAAGGTCAGCAGTTCAAATCCACCAGCCACTCCTTGCAAACCCTATGGGGCAGTTCTACTCTGTCCCATAGGGTCGCTATGAGTTGGAATCGACTTGATGGCAATGGGTTTGGTTTTATTAGCCTGACAGGCAAGACCAAAGCTTTCAACCCTCTAGTTGGCCAATTTGGAGAAGCAGCAAAGTTCAAGAACCTAGAAACAGGCCAAGTCTACACCCTAGTGGGTTTGGCTTCTGAAGGCGCCAGGACCCTTCCTCCACCTCACAGGCTCACTGTCTTCTCACTACTTGAGCATGACTTGTGTTGCGCTTTGTCTTGGAGTAACCTGGGGTGCATAACGTGGCCGCTTCTCCTCTGCACTAGCTCAAGTCACTGCAGTGACTCAAGCAGACCTCTAGCAACCCATCCATTTTGTCACCTCTGCAGAATCAGGCATCTGGTCTCCTTCCCCACAGCTCCGCCGCGCTTGGGGCTCATCCCACCGTTGCCTCCACTTACGCCACTTCACTCGCCTTTCATTGAAGACTTCCACAGAGAAAGTATTCAATGTGCCAACTAGTCATGTCCCAACACAGAGTGCCCTAATTCTTGTACCAGGTCACTTGGAAGGCCACCACTTGGCCTATAAACTTGTTCTAAATGTCTAATATAGGCAAATCGTTCAATAAATTATTATAGCCACCTAATCAAATGTTGGTGCCATTTAAAATAGTCATAAACTGAGCATGTAGTGGCTCAGATATGATACCAAGACCCCTGAACAGTGGTCCCTGGCTTTCGCTCCTTCCTGCCAGACTGACTTCAACTTGCACTTGCAGAGCTCTTGATTCAGAATCTTAGGTCCAGTTATGTCACCAGTGAAGACAGCCGAATCCTTGTTCTCACTGAGCTGCTGGAGAACAATGCTGCTCCCCATTTTATCAGGATGGCGTGAGCAACATCCTGCTGAAGATGGCTGAGCTGGGGCTGACACGGGCAGGAGATGTTCTATGGAAGGGGGCCAACCTCATCTTTGAAGACCCAGTTACCTCCTATACCGCCCTGCACATGCCTCCCTGAGAAACAAGCCCAACATAGTGAAGCTGCTGGTGCGCCATGGGGCTGACATTAATCGGAGGGACCAGGTTCACCAGAGCAGTCCCTTGGCCTGGCCAGCAAGGAGCCAGAGCACCTGCCCTGCCTGCAGCGCCTCCTGGACCTTGGAGCAGATGTCAACGCAGATGATAAGTACAGAAAGACTGCTCTGCTCCATGCTTTGGCCAGCAATGATGGGGTACAGATCCACAATTCAGCTCTTGCTGGATGGAGGGGCAGATGTCAAGGCTATCACCAAAGATGGGGACACTGTGTTCACCTGCATCATCTTTTTGCTTGGTGAAACAGTGGAAGGGGACAAAGAGGAGGCCCAGCTGATCAACTGCTTCCACTTCCAAGTAACACAGCTGCTGCTGGCTCACGGGGCAGACCCCAGTGAGTGCCCAGACCATAAATCCCTCACTCATATCTGCCTCAAGAGCTTTAAATTGCACTTCCCTCTCCTGCGCTTCCTGCTGGAGTCTGGAGCCACCTATAACTGCTCTCTCCACGAGGCATCCTGCTGGTCCAGCTTTCGCATCATCTTTGAGAGGATCTGTTCCCACCCAGGCTGCACCAAAGGTGAGAGCCAGGTGGACCTTCTGCACAAAGCTGAGACTGTCCTGAATCTCATGGTGACTAACTCGCAGAAGCTCCAGCTGCCTGGAAACTTTGATATCCACACTGTCGGCGGCCAGGCAGGAAAGATCCAGGCCCTGCACTTCTTGAGGCAGCTAGAGAGCTACTCCGCTCCCCTGCCCCTCAACCATCTGTGTCACATTTACATCAGGCTCTACCTTCAGCGTGGGCTGTGGATACAAAGATCAAGGCCCTACCTCTGCCCAGCAGGCTCAAGTGGTACCTCCTCAGCAAGCACAGTGGCACCCTTCAAGGTGACATCTGACAAGTCCCAGGTGACCCTCTAGCTTTCCAGCCCCCAGAGTAAAGGGAACAGTGGTCTAGGCAGCTGAAGTCGGCCTGCTGATGGATTTAAGGTACCTATGACAACCTTAGGGAGCCCTGGTGGTGCAGTGGTTAAGCACTATGGCATGCTATGGCTGCTAACCAAAAGGTCAGCAGTTCAAATCCACCCGCCACCCCTTGGAAACTTTATGGGGCAGCTGTACTCTGTCCTAATGGGTCGCTATGAGTCAGAATCGACTCAATAGCAATGGATTTGGTTTGTTTTCAAAGTCTTTAGAGAGCCCTGGTGGTGCAGTTCGAATCCACCAGCCGCTCCTTGGAAACCCTATGGGGCAGTTCTACTCTGTCCTATAAGGTTGCTATGAGTCAGAATCGACTTGACAGCAACAGGTTTGGGTTTCTTGGTTTTATGACAACCTTAAGGGGTCGTGATAGCACAGTGGTTAAAGCGCTCACCTGCTAACTGAAAGGTCGGCAGTTTGAACCCACCAGCTGCTCCATGGGAGAAAGATGTGGCAGTCTGCTCCCTTAAAGATTATAGAACCCATAAAGATTACAGCATTGGAAACCCTATGGGGCAGTTCTACTCTGTCATATAGGGTCGCTATGAGTCGGAATCCACTCGATGGCAGTGGGTTTATGACAATCTTAGTAGAGAGGTCTTTTATCCTGGGAATCTTTGGTCCCATCTATCAAATGGTGCAGGCTGGAGACGAAACTTGGTGTTTAATGAGTACAAAGCAAGCCAGGTAGAGCCCAGCATCTGTGGTCATTCCAGGGGTAAAAGGTGTGGTTGTCTTCCAGGGAGACTGCCTCCCTTCCAAGAGCACCCCCGAGTCTCCACCCACATTGGAAAAAGGGAACAAGGCTTAGATTTGGGGAAAGCTTATTCCCTCTTAACTGGAGGGGAAGCCAGGGCATTTAGAGAAGCAGGGAAGCACTACTAAGTCTAGGCACTGCTGAGAGCTGCAGGGAACGGCTTCTTCCTGCATAGACACAGCTAAACCTGGAAGGAAGCCAGAAGGTCCTATGGGGTGAAGCCAAGCCAAGGCCCTTGCCCCCTGCCTCTTCACTCTAGATTCTGCCACATATACAAGCATTCTTGGTGAGCTGAGACAGAAAGCACATAAAGACCACCAGAGGCTCTTCTTCCAGGTGTTGTAAGCTGAGCCGACCTCTGCCAGCTTCTGCAGCTCTGGAGCCAGGTCACCTGCAGCCTCACCCACCAAAGCACCAAAGTTTTGTTCTGGTCGCAGCTCTGCTTGTGCCAAACCCAGGGTTGGGGGCCATGTCATCTGCCAGAAAGCAATCATGTGTACAAGACCAGGGACAGCGCTTCCCCACGTGTCTCATATTGTGAGGGGTTCACCTGATGGGGAAAGCCACCAACACTGAAAGCTGAACTCTCCACAAAGTCATTTCAAA
>NW_004443967.1:10388308-10389614 GCF_000243295.1 Trichechus manatus latirostris | reverse complement strand
GTGCAGAACTCAAATTCTAGTAAAAAGACTAGACTTAATGGTCGGACTGAGACTGGAGGAATCCAGGAAAGCATGGACCCTGGATTCTCTATCAGCCCAGAACTAAAACAATTTCCGGGGCCAACTCTTCAGACAGGGATTGGACTGGACTGTGGGATGTAAAGTGATACTCATGAGGAGTGTGCCTCTTGGCTGAAGTAGATGCAAGAGACTAAACAGGCAGCTTCTGTCCGGAGGTGAGATAGGAAGGCAGAGAGGGTTGGGAGCTGGTTGAATGGACATAGGTAATCAGGGGTGGAAGGGAGGAGTGTGCTGTCACAGTATGGGGAGAGCAATTAGGGTCATATAACAACGTATGTATAAATTTTTGCTTGGGAAAAAAATTAAAAAAAGAAATAGTCATAAAAATAGCATAATAATGCTTGGAAATTATAATTAAAAGATTCATATGTAATTGATGTTATATAAACATAATAAGGAGTGAGGTATAAGATTATATATGTAGTATGCCTAGAACTAAAGGTTTTCGATCCCATGCACAAAGCAAAAAAGACTAGAAGGCAATTCACCAAAATGCTAAAAGTGACTGTGTTGGATTTACGTAGTTTCCTTATCTCATATCAATTTTATAATGAATATAAAGTTGCCTAATGATCCTGCCTGCCCCCTGACCCAGTCATGGTCTGTCTGCATTAGCAAAGCAGCTGGCTTCTTAGAGGGAATATGGTATAGATGTATAAGGTATCATTACACTTTTCCTTCTGAAGTTTTTTGAGCATAACCATCTGTTTACACATATTCTAGGGGGGAAAAAGTCAAGCCAGTTAAATATTTTCCCTTCTGGAATTGTACCGCACTTTCTGTCTAGTTTTGCTCCCACAGTTGGGACACCGGAATCTCCTTTCAGCAGCTCCTGAACACCCAAGTATAAAGTCAGCATTTTTCCATGCCATCTTCTGCACACTCTCCCAGAGTTGGAAATCTTAACAACTCAACACAAGAAATACAAAGCTGCCATGAATTGCCAGGGGTGCGTGTTATTGTAATAATAGTCTGGTGGCAGCAGAGCCAAGAAAACAGAGGCTTGTTCCAATAGTTGGGGTGTAGCAACTGCTGGATTGGAACTGATGGGGGTGTTATGGATTGAATTGTGTCCCCCAAAAATATGTGTAGCAAATCCTAATCCCTGTACATGTGATTATAATCCCATTTGGCAGTATTAGTGTAAGGTGTATCTTAAATCAATCTCTTCTGAGATATAAAAAAGTAGATTAAGCAAGCAAGTATAAACAGAAGGGAAGATACA
>NW_004443967.1:10385899-10387894 GCF_000243295.1 Trichechus manatus latirostris | reverse complement strand
AGTGAGAGGAGAATATAAAGGAGGAAGATGGACTAACCAGTCCATTCCCAGCAAAACAAGGTGTCTTAGTTATCTAGTGCTGCTATAACAGAAATACCACAAGTAGATGGCTTCAACAAACAGAAGTTTATTGTCTCACAGTCTAGTAGGCTGTGAGTCCACATTCAGGGCGTCAGCTCCGGGGAAGGCTTTCTCTCTCTGTCGGCTCTGGAGGAAGGTCCTTGTCATCAATCTTCCCCTGGTCAAGGAGCTTCTCAGCACAGAGACCCTGGGTCCAAAGGACATGCTATTCTCCTGGCTCTTGGTTCTTGGTGGTATGAGGTCCCCAGGTCTCTCTGCTCACTTCTGTCTTCTACATCTCAGAAGAGATTGCCTCAATACACAATCCAATCTTGTAGATTGAGTCCTGCCTCATTAGCATAACTGCCCCTAATCCCATCTCATCAACATCATAGAGATACCATTTACAACACATAGGAAAATCACATCAGATGACAAAATGGTGGACAATCACACAATACTGGGAATCATGGCCTAGTCATATTGACATACATATTTTGGGGGGACACAATTCAATCCATGACACAAGGCAAGTGTAAAAGCAGCAAGCTTGAGAGACGTGGTCCCCTCAGGTTTCCAGGGTGTGCCTAGAGGCCAGGTTGCAGGGGAGACAGGATGGATAATAGGCCAGAAGGTTAAATAGGATTAGTTCATGAAGGCTCCCAGGGCATCATTCCTTGTGCAGAAGCTCTGTTTACAGGAGTTTCATCCTGGGAGTGACACTGGAATGCAAGGCCACATTGGGACTTTTCTGTATAAATAAAATTAAGTGTTTTGTCTTTTGTGCAGTATCACATAAAGATGGCTATTCAGACTTCCAAATTTGGAGAATTTGGGGGGAAGGACCGGTTGTCAAATATGAGTGATGTAGCATCCCAGAAATTCCCTCTACAGGGGCTCAAGGAGCAGCCATCCTCCAGAGCCACAAAAACCAAGGTGGGCATATGGCGGCCAGTTTGAGGGAGATGCCACACGCAGTAAGACTCCGTGGACAGAGAAACCAAATGGTGGTTCCAAATAAAAGCTTCAAATCGAGAGTCACAAGCACTGGAAGGCAGATGTGGGTTTGCAACTTGGCCACCCCTCCAATGGGCAGCTCTTAGTCCAGAATAAGCAGCAACATGGATGTGTTTGTTTAAACACGGTGACAGATTCTCACTGGTTGCAAGCAGCACTGAGGAGTCACCCACGCCTCACACAGAGCAGCAGCAGCTACAGACCAGGGCCAATGCCCAAGAGAACTTGGCAATATCTGAAAACTTGTCTCAGAGCCAGCTAACTGCTTATCTAATATCCATTTGTTCCTTCTTCCTTGCTTGGCAAACATGACTTTTAGCTGTGTACATTGCTAACATATTTCCTGGCCTCTCTTGCACCTAGCTGTGATCACGTGACTGTGTTCTAACTGAATCGTGTCATGTGAGACTTCCCAGGAAGTGCCTTAAAGAGCGGTGCGTGCCCTTCTTTTTCCACCCTGTTGCTTAGAACTCAGATGTAAAGGCCGGAGCTCTAGCAGCCATAATAAACATGAGGGTGAAGCCCACACCCTCTGATCTGGGAAGAGCCTGGGTCCCTGGCAACTTTGTGAAAGTACCATCCCAACCCTCAACTTCCTACCTCCAGTTTTTTTATGTGAGAGAGAAATAAACTTATAATCACGCTTAATCTATAATTCTAGATCCTAATTGTTAGTAGTTTTGCTTTTAAACTGTTAGTTTCTTCAAGAATTTTGTTTGTTTTTGTTTTTCAGACAAAAAGGAGAAAAAGTTTATCTTCCAAGATAACTTCCATCGTGGAAACTACAATCAACCACGAGGATGAAGAAAAGGGGTCTTAGGGAGATAACCTCGCTCTGAAGAATAAGTCCAAGAACTCCACAAGGACTCACTGGCTTGGTTTACCCTTTCCTTAACCACAGGAAATAGAATTTTTTTC
>NW_004443967.1:10377230-10378624 GCF_000243295.1 Trichechus manatus latirostris | reverse complement strand
GGATCTTTCAGAGGAGATGGAAACCAAATGCAAGTAGAAGGGGAAAGACGGGAAGAGGTAGAGAAGAGAGGGAGGGAGGGGCTAGACAACTGAAGCTATAAGAAATCTTTGCCGGGTGACACCTGGGCACACACCAGTCCGACTCATGGCAACACCACGTGTGTCAGAGCAGATCTGTGCTTCATCGGGTTTTTCAATGGCTGATTTTTTGGACATAGATTGCCAGGCCTTTCCTCTGATGTAACTCTGAGGGGACTCCATCCTCCAACCTTTTGGTTAGCAGCCGAGCGCATTAACCATCTGCACCACCCAGGGACTCTGACTCTTGGGCAAAAGTTGGGGAATCCAGCTTTCATGAACAAGAATTGATATCCTTGGTAGCTGGGTGACTGGAAACATCGCTTTCTTATTTACACTCCTAACCACTGAGTGCTTATTGTATACAAGGTGAAAACGTAATTTTGATTAAAAAGATGCAAGTCCCCACTTTCCAGGAGCTTACAAGATAGTTAGAAAGACTGCAAACAACAAATGGCAGATCAGGAAGATCTATTTTCTAAGAGCTCACGGTATATGTGGTTTTCTCTTAAAGTTCCATTTGCTTGCTTCAGATCTTGGTTACTTTTAGTTCAGAGCTAGGTTTAGTAGAATGCAGGAAATAATGAGAGCGGTAAAGTCTATCAAGTTATTTGTAGTAAATATAAGACTGTTTGAAGTGGGCCAGTCCAGCGAAGTCTGGTTTGCCCTGTCCTCTGAGCCCATGAGTAATCTTCACACAGTCCTGAATCTGCAGCAACTGTAACCTCCGTGAAGCTCTTCTTACCCGTCAGGCACTGTGCTAAGTGCTTACGTGGTTTATATCATTTAGTCCCCACGACAGCTTTCGGTAATAAGTACCATTTTTAGACACATTTTACAGATGGGGAAACTGAGGGCCAGGGAGGTTAAGCAAAATGATATAGCTAAGAAGAGGCTGAGTTGGATTTTAAACCTCAAACCAACGGAGTCTGCTTTCAGAGATGACATGCACAACACCTTGCCGGACTGTTGTTTCAGGCAAGTAAGTGGATTTTGTCCACAGTCTTATTATTTGTCTGCGGAAGTATCTCATCCTACAAGCTCATGAGTGAACAGCAGCATTCATTCTGAAATGTTAGAAAACATGCAAGAAAGGGAGCTACCCCTTATTTAAAGGAAAGGGGCCTGTTAAGAGTTAAGCTGGGGTAGTGCTAAATATAAATAAAATATAACCCCTCTTGGAAACCTGCAGGGTTGGTGGGAAAAACCACTTAAGACCATGCAAGTGATGATAAAAGAACTGATGAGTCAAAGCATTTTCAAAGGGGGATTTTGCATGGCCAGATGGAACAAATGGACACAAACTCCCAGATGGC
>NW_004443967.1:10345201-10374826 GCF_000243295.1 Trichechus manatus latirostris | reverse complement strand
GTATTCCGGCTGATCCGTGGTGTGGGCTGACCAACCGTCCAAGTTCACCCAGCACTTTCCTGATGTTCGCACTGAACATCCTGCATCCCAGGAAACTCCTCAGTCCCCAGTAACCCGAGATGATTGGTCCCTTCCATGATGCAGTCCCATAGTGTGGACAAAGGCTGCATCCGCGTCCCTTCTGGACTCCTCTAGCCCTTTGTGTGCTGTCTTCACCATGTTACTCACCAGATCGTCACAATATGTTGTAAACACAACTGTGAGCCCCCACCCCACCCCCTGCACCTATCACAGTGCCTGGTACCCACGTGGAGCTCAAATGGGCTTCTTGAACTGGATTATATTATAGTGGGTGCCAGTATATTTCAAGATTCTAAACTATTGAAAATTCCTTGTTGGTAAAAGAGAAATGGCAGGGTGATGAGGGAAAGGAGTGACACATTCAGGGAAACACATGTGAAAGTTGGGACACCGTGAGAAACCTGTCTAAATGCTGCTCGAGAAATGAAAAGTTTAGACCGTGGTGTTCCAAACCCTACCTTGTCACAAAGCCTGAGGAGTTATTTTGATTACTGACATCTCCTGCTATAAAACTCGGGAGCAAGAATATAAAGCAAATTATGATTAAGCATGCTTCAAATGCCAGACACACGAAGGCTGAATAATAAGGATGGACCATTTTAATTAAGAATGGCTCTGGACTCCCTCCTGGAGTTTGGATGTAAATTAAGGGCTAACTGCTGCCTCCAGAGGCGTGTCCCAGTTACTGCACTCCACGCTGAGCTCTGTTGTCTGTCTACCTGTCAGTTACCCTTAGACCATGAGTCCCTTGAGGGCAGAGACACCTGGCCCAGGGCTGAGCATGTGGTTGGCATTCAATGAATATCAGTGGGATTTCACAGAAGTTTCCCCATCTCCCAGATAATCATTGTTCCAGACAGGTGGGACAGTACAGGGGTAAAAGTTTGGCCAGCCTGCCTCTGACTGCTTCAGTTTCCTGATCCATAAAATGGGAATAAAATAGCACCTAACTAACTCCCAGTAGTATTGTGAGGATTGAATGGGTTACAGGTAAAGCCCTGGAATAATGCTTGGCATAGAGTCAGCGCCATAAAATGTTGCTACTGTTATTACTCCAACAATACGAGACCAGCTCCTCTTTGGGAAACTTGGCCAGAAGTTTATTTAGCAAAATGTTAACAGTAGTTATTTACAGATAGTAGCTTTACAGGTGTTTCTGTTGTTTTTCTTTGTCATGCTTTTCTATAACAGCTTATTTATGTTAATACAAAATCAAACCAAAAACCAGTTGCTGTGGAGTGAATCTTGACTCATGGCGACCCCAGGTGTGTCACTGCGGCACTATTGACATTTTGGACCAGACAGTTCTTTCTCCTGGGGGCTGTCCTGTGCGTGGTAGGATGTTACGCAGCATCCCTAGCCTCTACCCACAAGATGCCAGTAGCTCTGTCTTAGTTATCTAGTGCTGCCGTAACAGAAATATCATAAGGGGGTGGCTTTAACAAACAGAAATTTATTTTCCCACAGTTTAGGAGGCTGTTGTTGTCGTTGTTATTAGGTGCCGTCAAGTCGGTTCCGACTCATAGCCGCCCTATGTACCAACACTGCTCAGTCCTGTACCATCCTCACAGTCCTTGTTATGCTTGAGCCCACTGCTGCAGCCACTGTGTCAATCCATCTTGTTGACGGTCTTCCTCTTTTTTGTTGACCCTCTACTTTACCAAGCATGATGTCCTTCTCCAGGGACAGATCCCTCCTGATAACATGTCCAAAGTATGTGAGCCGTAGTCTTGCCATCCTTGCTTCTAAGGAGCACTCTGGTTGTACTTTTTCCGAGACAGATTTGTTCGTTTTTTTGGCAGTCCATGGTATAGTCAATACTCTTTGCCAACACCATAATTCAAAGGCATCAATTCTTCTTCGGTCTTCTTATTCACTTTCCAGCTTTTAGGAGGCTAGAAGACCAAATTCAGGGCACTGGCTCTAGGGGAAGCCTTTCTCTCTCGGTCGGTTCTGGGGAAGGTCCATGTTCCTTGGTTCCTTGGTGATCTTCATGTGGCATGGCATCTATCTTCCCCCATTTCTGCTTCTCCCTTGCTTGTTTAATCTCTTTTATATCTCAAAAGACATTGACTTAAGATACACTTTACACTAATACCGTCTCATTAACATAACAAGGAAAACCCATTCCCAAATGGGATTATAACCACAGGTATAGAGTTTAGGATTTAAAACACATATTTTCGGGGGACACAACTCAATCCATAAAAAGCACATTCCAGTTGTGGCAAGTAAAAATATCTTAGACATTGCCCAATGTCCCGTGGAGGACAAGATCCCCTCCTCCACCATTGAGAACCACGGCTTTATACCTTTTCTGAAAAGGAACCAGTGATTGCCGACTTGTTTTTGAAGTGATTGCCAACTTTAGGACTCTTACTTCTGTGCAAAGCTAGACAGTCAGTCTGGGGCAGAAAGGAAAGGCATCGAAAGTGCTAAGCTGGACCATAGACTAGATACACTAACCAATCCAAAACGAAACCTATGGCCATCGAGTCAACAGAGTAGAACTGGCCCCATAGGGTTTCCCAGGGTTTCCAGGCTGCCACATCTTTCTCCCATGGAGTGGCTGGTAGGTTCAAACTGCTGACCTTTCTGCTGGCAGCCAAGCACTTTAACCACTGCACCACCAGGGCCCAGTCTAGATACAGTATTTTCTTACTATTATAGAAGACAGCAGCGCAAGGAACGCTATCCACTCCCTTCCAGTAAGCATTTTATCTCTCCTAAGACTGTAGAAAAACATTGGACAACATTAGGTTTGCAAAGCAAGTCTTCCCCGCACCTGTTTCTGCTCCCCTTTAGTCCCACAAGAAAATGCCATTGCTCTCCCTTGGGGCCAATGCACTGAGGATGACAGTTTACGTTTATATTGCCTGCTCTGTCAGGAGGGGTTGTGAAGAACTAAACTATACATATGACCACAGCCACCCCAGGCAGGGAACTTTGAGAAACTCAGAAAACAAGGGCACTGAAAGATGGCATCTCTGGGAAAGGTTTGAGTGGATGAAGAGGTTAAACTGAAGACAAGCATAGAAGGTGTATGTAATGGATTGAACTGTGTCCCCAAAAAATATCTGTCAACTAGGCTGGGCCATGATTCCCAGTAATGTGTGACTGTCCACCGTTTTGTCATCTGATGTGATTTTCCTGTGTTGTAAATCCTATCTCTATGATGTTAATGAGGCGGGATTAGCGGCAGTTATGTTAATGAGGCAGGACTCAATCTACAAGCTTAGGTTGTGTCTTAAGCCAATCTCTTTTGAGATATAAAAGAGAGAAGTGAGCAGAGAGACATAGGGACCTCATACTACCAAGAAATCAATGCACAGAGTAGAGTGCATCCTTTGGACCTGGAGTTCCTACACAGAGAAGCTCCTAGACCAAGGGAAGATTGATGACAAGGACCTTCCCCTAGAGCCAACAAGAGAGAGAAAGCTTTCCCTGGAGGTGGTATGCTGAATTCGGACTTCTAGCCTCCTAGACTGTGACAGAATAAATTTTTCTTTGTTAAAGCCATCCACTTGAGACATTTCTGTTATAGCAGCACTAGATGACTAAGATAGTGTGTATCATTTGAGAAGTTAGAATATTTGTTCATTCTCGTTCTCCTTTCCTCCACCTCTCCTCCCCACTAAAGGAAATTGAGCTAAGTTAGGGACGGCCAGAAGAATGAATAAATTAGTCTTAGAGAAGAAATACAACCAGAATGTTCCTTAGAAGCAAGGATGGCAAGACTTCATCTTACTTACTTTGGGCATGTCATCAGGAATCACTAGAAAAGGACATCATGGTTGGTAAGTGGAGGGTCAGTGAAAACAAGGGGAACCTTCAATGAGATGGATCGACACAAGAGCTTCAACAATGGATTCAAACATACCGACAGTCATGAAGATGGCACAGGTCTGGGCAACATTTCATTCTGTTATACACAAGGTCGTCATGAGTCAGAGCCGGCTCAACAGCAACTAACAACAGGGACTCTGAAAAAAGTGCTAATAACTTTCAGGTGCAAGACCTCCTACCTGAGATTTGGTCCATGTAGAGGAGACAGGTGTGTAGGAGAATGCAGTGCTAGGCTTAGTGGTAGAAACGGGTTCTGCTTCAGTTCTGCTGGGTGACCTCTGGCAAAGTTCTTAGCCTCTCTGAGCCTCAGCTTCTTCATTTATGAAATGCAGATAATAATTCTACCAGCTCTACTGACCTTATATGATTATTCTAAGACACCAGTGAGACAGTGTTTTTATTGGGTTTTATAAATTGCACAGAACTATATGAGCTGCTATAGCCTTAGAACTCATCCCCTCCAATAGCCATGGGCCTAACCTGTTAAAAACCAAACCTATTGCCATCGAGTCAATTCCGACTCACAACCACCCTATAGGACAGAGTAGAACTGTCCCATAGTGTTTCCAAGGAGCAGCTGGTGGATTCGAATTGCCAACTGTTACAGATTGAATTGTATCCCCCCCAAAAAATGTGTGTTAACTTGGTTAGGCCATGATTCCCGGTATTGTATGATTGTCCACTATTTTGTCACCTGATGTGATTTTCCTACATGTTGTAAATCCTACCTCTGTGATGTTAATGAGGTGGGATTAGCAGCAGTTATGTTAATGAGGCAGGAATCAATCTACAAGATTAGGTAGTGTTTTAAGTCAATCTCTGTTCAGATATAAAAGAGAGAATGAAGCAAGCAGAGAGACATGGGGACCTCATACCACCAAAAAACAAGACCTAGGAGAATAGCGCATCCTTTGGACCTGGAGTCCCTGCACTGAGAAGCTCCTCAACCAGGGAAGGTTGATGACAAGGACCTTCCCCAAGAGCCAGAGAGACAGAAAGCCTTCTCCTGGAGTTGGCACCCTGAATTCGGACTTCTAGCCTTCTGGACTGTGAGAGAATGAATTGCCACTTGTGGCATTTCTGTTATAGCAGAACTAGATAACTAAGACACCAACCTTTTGGTTAGCAGCCAAGCTCTTAACCACTGTGCCACCAGTACTCCATGGGCCTAACAATCCGCAAGAAATGAATATAAGAAGCAGGGCAAAGAAGTGGGGGTCAGGCCGAGAATATCTGGCAGACTCCTTTATGTTATTAGTACCCCAAATTTCCTATGACAATATTCTCCCAATTCTGAGCTATGTGGTTTAGGGAGAATTGACCTCCTTTAGGTATACAGCTGAAGTCCCTGGATGGTGCAAACATTTAACGTGCTCAGCTGCAAATTGAAAGGTTAGAGGTTTGAGTTCACCACGAAGCACCTTGGAAGAAAGGCCTGGTGATCTCCTTCTGAAACACCACCCACTGAAAACCCTATGGAGTGCAGTTCTACTCTGACACACATGGGGTTGTCATAAGTCAGAATCAGCTTGATGGCAACTGGTTGGTTATACGGCTAGGTCACCCACAAGGGCTGAAGGGAGACACAGCGATCACCTCTCCAGGCAACGACAGCCCCTTGAGCAAACCACACACTCTCTACAGAAAGACCCCATCAGACGGAACCTCCCCCATCAGACGGAACCTTTCCAAACCAGAGCCAGGGCTTCAAACCAGTTCCAAGTTACTAAGTTTCCTGCTTAGGATTTATATTTCTATCAAGTTCCCAGTAAGTTATACATAAGAATCACCTGGGGATCTGGTTAAAATGTAGATTCTGATTCAGTATATCTGGGGTGGGAACAAATTCTCCACAGAAAACTCGTTAGAAATGCAGATTCTCAACAGATGTTCGAACCAGAACAAACCAAGTTGGAAGCCCTGCCAGAGCAAAGTCAGAATGTCTTCCTCCACTCACAGGCTAGAGGCTGCATCAGATCTGTTTCCACTGCCCCTGCTCCCAGCTCTGGAAAAACCAGACTCAGGAAAGCCTAAGCCCCCTCCTCACTATACCACTGGCCCCTGGAGGCACAGGTTGGAGGAGAGGGAAAAGTTTAAATCAGCTATAGATTAAAGTTCTCGCCTGGATGGGACTAAGTTGAAAGTAACTAAAAGGTAAAGGGATTTGCCCAAGATTTTATTAAGGGCCAGGAAAGAAGAAATTGACAAAGAATGGCTAAAGGCAATGACTGAAAGAAATAAAAACTGTTTCTTGTTTAGATCCCTACTGAGTTCAAGCAGGTTACAGATTTTTTCTTTTTTTTCTCTTAACAACAAAACTATGATAGCAATGGAAAACAAGAAAGGCCATCAAAAGACTATCAAAAAACATTTTTTTAACTCCCAGGAAGACAGAAAGCAGATGGAGTTAGATTAATAGAAAACCCAGAACTGAGAACATCCCACCCTGGGAGGCCTGAACTGGAGAGGCTCGCCCAGAGAACTAAGCGGCAGAAAGCGCTAAGTGCAGGAGTTGGCCTGGGGGCCTTGATCAGGAAGACAATAAAAAATAATTGTGTTCAGAATCACAGTGACAGAAACCTAATCACTAGTTGCCTGGAGATGAGGAAGGGTGGCGACTGATTGCAAGGGGGGCACAAGGGAACTTTGGGGGTGACAGAAATGCTCTCCATCTTGTCCCAACTCCAAAGACTTCAGCTTCACTCAGATACTCAGAGCCTCCACAGTAAACAAAGCCGCTAACCAGGGATGCTACTCCCCCATGAAAACTCAGGATGTAAATAGACTTTTTCACAAGAACAGACTAGATTGAGGTCTTCGCTTCCAGAATAAACCATATTGCCCAATAGCCCCAGGAAGCCCTCCTGCTAGCTCTCAAACCAAAAAAAAAAAAAAAAAACCAAACCTGTTGCCGTCCTGCCGATTCCGACTCATAGCTATATCTCATTGCACCCAAAATGGGCTCCTACCAGGTGTAAGACTAATCTCTCAAACCAGCAACAGGACAAAAATCAAGGATCTAAGTGGTAAGTCAACTTAATACTATTTATGAAAAATTAAGATGCAACGTTTTGTAAATGCTAACCCACTATTTTGCCTGAACTTATGACTTGGTTTAACAGCTCACTTTTCTCCCTCCTTAAGCTCAGGTTCTCATCTGCACCCAGTTTATCAAGAAGAGACGGAGAGGGAAATTTCCATAACAATGATCTTCTCTCCCGCTGAAGACACGCTTACTCAATGAGCTGACAACGTAATGGATTGCTCATTAGATCCTTCAAGAATAATAAGTCCCAGCCAAGTGAGGGGGTTCTGCTGCGCCTAGAATCAGGGAAACCACAGAGGGAGATGCGAAGAAACCCCACAGAGTGCAGCAGACTCTCTTACAAAAGAGCTGTCTAGGCCATGTACTTGGCATTTTGTAGAAGATTATTGCCGACTTTGGCAGCATGACAAATTTCACTTAGGATTCTTTTATACAAAGAAAAATGCATAATGAATTAGGCGTTTTGATTAGGCAGCCTAACAAACATTCAACTCATACATGTGTTTTAAAGAAGCGTCAGTAAATTACTGCTGAGTAAACAAGCCACCCCAAAACTCAGTGGCTTAAAACAACAACATTTATTATTTCTCACGCATCTGGGATGAGGAGAGGGCTCTTGTAGGCTGGGCTCAGCTGGGACGGCTCTGCTGTACATGGGTGTCATCCTCCTTGGACCAGTGGGCTACCCAGGCACATTCTTCTCGCGGTGAGGGCCAAGGCGTAAGAGGGCAAGTGAAAACCCACCAGGTCATTTGGCCGAGGCTGGCACTTTCACTTTCACCTCATTCTATCAGCCAAAGCAAAGCACACAGCAAAACCCCAAGTCAAAGGACAGGGAAATGTGGCCTGTCTTTATGGAAGAAACCCAAAGTCATGTGGCAGAGGACATGGACACAAGGAGGGATAAGACTTGGAGCCAATCTACCACAAGAGAAATGCATTTCTCCCCTAATGCATATAAACTGAAATTGCCTCCTACGATTGATTGGACATAGTACCTTGGGTTTTGTTTTGTTTGTTAGTTTTTTCAATAATGAAACTATTTATTTAAAGGTGACAGGGAGACTCTAAACTACCTTTCCACCCTCATCTCCATGAATACTCTGGCCTGCAAAAACCCTCCCCTAAAACCCAACTGGCCAAATCACTGCTTTATAAACAGAACATATAATTCTATACCTATTTGCCTTTGCTTAGAGCAGTAATTCTCAAAGTGTGGTCCCTGGACCAGCAGCATCAGCATCAGCATCACCTGGGAACTTGTTAGAAATGCACATTCTAGGTCTTTACCCAAAACTTACCTGATCAGAAATTCTGGAGGTGGTAGTAATTACCCTGGAGTAGTCTGGCTTTTAATAAGCCCTCCAAGCAGAGCTTTGATTCTGTTCATTCCAGTTCAAATCCCTGCTGGTAATTTGCATTTCTAACAAGTCCCCCTGCTGAAAATTTACATTTCTAACAAGTTCCTATTCTTTGAAATGTTATCCATAATTTGTTATGATCCACACAGTCAAATGCCTTTGCACAGTCAATAAAACACAGGTAAACATCTTTCTGGTATTCTCTGCTTTCAGCCAGGATCCATCTGACATCAGCAATGATATCCCTTGTTCCACGTCCTCTTCTGAATCCAGCTTGAATTTCCGGTAGTTCCCTGTCTATGTACCACTATAGCCACTTTTGAATGATCTCCAGCGAAATTTTACTTGCGTGTGATATTAATGATATTGTTCGATAATTTCCATATTCGGTAGGATCACCTTTCTTGGGAATAGGCATAAATATGGATCTCTTCCAGTCAGTTGGCCAGGTAGCCATCTTCCAAATTTCTTGGCGTGGACTAGTGAGCACTTCCAGCGCTGCATCTGTAGGTTGAAACATCTCAATTGGTATTGCGTCAATTCCTAGAGCCTTGTTTTTCGCCAATGCCTTCAGTACAGCTTGGACTTCTTCCTTCAGTACCATCGGTTCCTGATCATATGCTACCTCCTGAAACGGTTGAACATCGACCAGTTCTTTTTGGTATAGTGACTCTGTATTCCTTCCATCTTCTTTTGATGCTTGCTGCATTGTTTAATATTTTTCCCATAGAATCCTTCAGTATAGAAACTGGAGGCTTGAATTTTTTCTTTAGTTCAGCTTCAGAAATGCTGAGCATGTTCTTCCCTTTTGGTTTTCTATCTCCAGTTCTTTGCACATGTCATTATAGTACTTTACTTTGTTTTTTCAAGCTGCCCTTTGAAATCTTCTTGTTCAGCTCTTCCACTTCATCATTTCTTCCTTTTGCTTTAGCTACTCAACATTCAAGAGCAAGTGGCAGAGTCTCTTCTGACATCCGTTTTGGTCTTTTCTTTCTTTCCTGTCTTTTTAATGATCTCTTGCTTTCTTCACATATGATGTCTTTGATGTCATTCCACAACTCTTCTGCTCTTCAGTCGTTAGTGTTCAATGTGTCAAATCTACTCTTGAGATGGTATCTAAATTCAGGTGGAATATGCTCAAGGTCGTACTTGGGCTCTCGTGGACTTGTTCTAATTTTCTTCAGTTTCAACTTGAATTTGCATATGAGCAGTTGATGGTCTGTTCCACAGTCAGCCCCTGGCCTTGTTCTGACCGATGATATTGAGCTTTTCCATCGTCTCTTGCCACAGATGTACTCAATTTGATTCCTGCGTATTCCATCTGACAAGGTCCATGTGTATAGTCATTTATGTTGGTGAAAAAAGGTACTTGCAAAATTCTATTATGCCATCTCCAGCATCATTTCTATCACCAAGGTCATATTTTCCAACTACCGATCTTCTTCTTTGTTTCCAACTTTCGCATTCCAATCTCCAGTAATTATCAATGCATCCTGATTGCATGTTCGATCAATTTCAGACCGCAGAAGTTGGTAAAAATCTTCAATATCTTCATCTTTGGCCTCAGTGGTTGGTGTGTAAATTTGAATAATAATCGTATTAACTGGTCTTCCTTGTAGGCGTATGGATATTATCCTATTACTGACGGCGTTGTACTTCAGGATAGATCTTGAAATGTTATTTTTGATGATAGATGCAACACCATTCCTCTTCAAGTTGTCATTCCCAGCATAGTAGACCATATGATTGTCTGATTCAAAATGGTCAATACCAGTCCATTTCAGTTCACTGATGCCTAGGATATCGATGTTTACGTGTTCCATTTGATTTTTGACAACTTTCAATATTCCTAGATTCATACTTTGTACATTCCATGTTCCAATTATTAATGTATGTTTGCAGCTGTTTTCCTCATTTTGAGTTGTGCCACATCAGCAAATGAAGGTCCCAAAAGCTTGACTCCATCCACATCATTAAGGTCAACTCTACTTTAAGAAGGCAGCTTTTCCCCAATCATCATCCAACCTGAGGGGTTCATCTTCCAGCACTATATCAAACAATGTTCTGCTGCTATTCATAAGGTTTTCACTGGTTTATTCTTTTCAGAAGTAGACCGCCGGGTCCTTCTTCCTAGTCATGAGGAACCTGTACCTAGATCAAGACGCAGTTGTTCAAACAGAACAAGAGGATACTGCATGGTTTAAGTCAAGAAGGGTGTGCGTTAGGGTTGTATCCTTTCACCATACCTATTCAATCTGTATGCTGAGCAAATAATCCGAGAAGCTGGACTATATGAAGAAGACTGGGGCATCAGGATTGAAGGAAGACTCATTAACAACCTGCATTATGCAGATGACAAAAGCTTACTTGCTGAAAGTGAAGAGGACTTGAAGCACTTACTGATGAAGATCAGAGACCATAACCTTCAGTATGGATTACACTTCAACATAAAGAAGACAAAAATCCTCAAAACTGGACCAATAAGCAACATCATCATAAACGGAGAAAAGATTGAAATTGTCAAGGATTTCATTTTACTTGGATCCACAAGCAACACCCATGGAAGCAGCAGTCAAGAAATCAAACAACCCATTGCACTGGGCAAATCTGCTGCAAAAGACCTCTTTAAAGTGTTGAAAAGCAAAGATGTCACCTTGAAGATTAAGGTGGGCCTGACCCAAGCGATGGTGTTTTCAATCTCCTCATATGCATGTGAAAGCTGGACAATGAATAAGGAAGACTGAAGAAGAATTGATGCCTTTGAATTGTGGTGTTGGAGAAGAATATTGAATATACCATGACTGCCAAAAGAACGAACAAATCTGTCTTGGCAGAAGTACAACCAGAAAGCTCCTTAGAAGCAAGGATGGTGAGACTACGTCTCACATAGTTTTCACATGTTATCAGGAGTGATCAGTCCCTGGAGAAGGACATGGTGCTTGGTAGAGGGTCAGGGAAAAAGAGGAAGACCCTCAACGAGATGGACTGACGCAGTGGTTGCAACAATGGGCTCAAGCATAACAACGATTGTAAGGATGGCACAGGACTGGGTAGCATTTCTTTCTGTTGTACATAGAGTTGCTATGAGTCTGCATTGACTCAATGGTATCTAACAACAAGTTCCCATGAAGCTATACATAAGAATCACCTGAGGATCTTGTTAAAATGTAGATTCTGATTCAGTACATCTGGAGTGGAAATGCAAATTCTCAGCAGGGAACTTGTTAAAAATGCAAATTCTCAGCAGGGGTTTGAACAAGAACTAACTGGTTCGAAGTCCTGCCTCCAAGTGATTCTGATGCACATTTAAGTTTAAAAACTCCTGGCTTAGAGTGTCCTTTCCCCATCTCCTGCCCTGAGGAAGACACCTGACTCTGCACCTGTTATTAAATTAAGCCCAGTGCCAGTACCCGCTGTGGGATGCTCTCTGCCACCATCCCCCAGCCAAGACTCTGTCTACTCCCGAAATCTCGGACTACTTATCTATGAATATTCTGTGAATAATTATGTACTTTTTCAGCTTACTGTATCTTTACTCCCTAGCCAAACTGTAAATACTGCTCAAGAGGCCACTTACCATGGGATTTCAAGTCAGAGCAACCCAGGTTCCAGTCCCAGCTGTGCCTCTTATTAAGTGTGTGACCTTGGACAGGTGACTTAACCTCCCTGAGCTTCAACTTCCTTATATAGACATGGGATGAATAATATCCACCTTCTTATCCCCCAATTTAAAATGGGAAACTGAGGCCCAGAGAGGCCAGGGTTTTCCCCGAGCTCATAGACTTAGAAAGTAGCTGGGCTGGGGTTTGAACCGAGATCTGTCTGACTGCAAAAGTTCATACATAACTTTGACACCAAGCCACAGAAGTGCCAGCTCTGGGGTGAGAACACACAGGCACCAGGTAGGCTGAGCTCAGCCTCCTCAGAAGCTTGAGGAAAGGGGGAGAGAAGGGACCAGTCCAGAACGCTGGGGTCAGGGTTCCCTTTCACAGTGTTGATGCAAAAATGGGAATAAGCTAATGTAAATAAAGTATTATAGCGCCTGGCCCACGGTCGGCCTGGCCCCCACAAGGCTGGGCAGCTCCTGGGCTCCCTCTGTCTCTCACCACATCCCTCATAGCCCAGTGCTGCTGAACACATCAAAGTCTCGTGAAATATTTGCTGTTTTAAATATAAATGTGATTTCCCTGCTCTGGGCTCACTCTCCTGAGGAGTTCAAACTTTTCATATGCCACACTTTATTAATTTTCACTACCCTCTTTGGTTACGTATAAAATAAAAATATCGTATCAGGGAAAAAAACGCTACTGTCACAGTTCCAAGAGTAGAACCCCGAAGGAGAGCGTCCTGGGGACATTAGGGTCAGCAGGCTCACATAAGTCCCTACGTGCCTGTCTGAGAAAAGCGAAGCAGAGACATTTACGAGATCCAAGTCTTTGTGGACATTGACAAAAAATGGCCCTGCACCTCCTTCCAGCTGGGTTTGCAGGATGCGGCCAGTGAGCCTATTCCTCCAACTCAAGGAGGGCGGCGCTGTGGACTTGGCCCTGTTTGTTCATACTGTACCAGGACACAGAGATGCTCAACACGGACATGAACGAAAGGTTAAATTGTTATCATTAGCTGCTTTCAAATCAGCCCCTGCCGACTCACGGTGACCCGTGCACAACCATGATCAGTAGTGGATCAGACAGTTATGATCCATAGGGCTTTCACTGGCTGATTTCCAGAAAGAGATTGCCAGGCCTTTCTTCCTAGTCTGTCTTAGTCTGGAGGCTCCGCCGAAACCTGTTCAGCATCAAAACAACACGCAAGCCTCCACTGACAGACGGGTGGTGGCTGCCCATGAGGCGCATTGACTGGAAATTGAACCGGCAACTCCTGCAAGGAAGGCAAAGGTTAAATTATTCCAGCTAAAAGAATCCCCATCAAGGAGAGAAGGACTTGAGCTTTCTGAGCTGACTTCCAGGTCACTGGTGTGTTAGTCTTTATCATTCTGTACCTTTGGCTAATTTGACTTTTTTGCGAATACCTCCGAGTTTAAGGCTGAATAGACGGTGACTCCCCTAGCAAAAACAAGGAGAATTAAAATGCCCTTAATTACGTAGGAATTTGAATTTGTTGCACCTAAGAATTTAGAGATGTAAACTCTTGTTAAAACTATTATAGAGAAAAGATTTGTGAATTTAACCATAATTACTTTCATTCCACTGCTAATTATGAAGGTAATTTTGTAAAGAAATCATTACATGTCGGGGGTGGGGGCGAGAAAAGTTTAATCACAACTCATTTGGAGACAAAGGATTCATTCTGCTTGCAGATAATATAGGTGCCAGAACTGAGTTTCTGGGGGACAACATAATTCCACTTTTTTAAAAATTATATTACCGCACGCAGCCTTGTGGCAATATTTACACCTTCCTGAAGAATATCCAGACGTTTGAAATTGAAAGCACCAGAAAAGGAGACGGTGACCTGTTCTTCATCTCAAAGGACGTAGGTTGGCAGTAAGGAGCTCTGGTGGCACAAACAGTTAAGTGCTTGCCTGCTAATAGAGAGGTTGGTGGTTCAAACCCACCCAGCAGCTCCACAGGAGCAAGACCTGGCCATCTGCTTCCATAAAGATTATAGCCATAAAAATCCTATGTGGCCATTCTGCTCTATCACATGGAGTTGTTATGAGTCAGAGTTGACTCGAGAGCACCCAACAACAGGTAGGAAGTGACAGGGTTGAACTTTACCTGAACCCTGTGCTCCTGGAACTCAGCCTCAGTCGAGAAATCTCTCCCATCCTTCTGTGTTCCAAGAACCAGCTAACTGCAAGGATCACTCTGCTCTGGAATATTCTAAGACCCACCTCCACCCTTCCTCTATGACTCCCTTGTTTTGTAAAACCCCAAGTTTTATTCCTCTTCTTGATTTCTTATTATTGAATGTTCTCCCTGTTACAATTAACCAGTTAATCAGTTGCCATCAAGGTGATTCCAACTCATGGCGAACCCATGTTTGTCAGAGAACAACTGTGTTCTATAGGGTTTTCAGTAACTCATTTTTCAGAAGTAGGTCACCAGTCCTTTCTTCCAATGTGGCTCTGGCTCGATGCAAACCTTCAGC
Source organism: Trichechus manatus latirostris (assembly GCF_000243295.1). NCBI lineage: Eukaryota > Metazoa > Chordata > Mammalia > Sirenia > Trichechidae > Trichechus > Trichechus manatus. Next base: position 10,360,378 of record NW_004443967.1, on the reverse strand, counting down.
CTTTCAGTTAGCAGCCAAGTGTGTTTACCATTTGCATGACCCAGTTGTTGATGTTAGTTGCCACGGAGTCAAACGTGACTCACAGCGCCCCCATGTGTACAGAGTAGAAGTGCTCCCTAGGGTTTTCAAGGCAGTGACCTTTCGGAAGTAGATTGCCAGGGCTATCTTTCGAGGCGCCTCTGGGTGAGTTTGAACTGCCAACCTTTCAGTTAATAGCCTAGCACTTAACCATTTGCACCACCCAGGAACTCCTCTATTGCAATAGCCTAAGTACAAACATCACAATTGTCTTGGGACCTGCCACCCCCTCCCCAGACCAAAAAAAAGTCTCCTAGCAAAAAATGCACTTAAGTTGTTAAATCTGTATCTACCTGGCACTGAGTATAAAGCTGAAAAGTCTTAATCAATGAAGCATCTCAATGCTGTATCCACACCTAACTTCAACATATTTGGGGTCACTTTCTAGCCAGAGGAGCCCTAGTGGCGCAGTGGTTAAGAGGTCGGCTGCTAACCGAAAGGTCGGCAGTTCGAATCCACCAGCTGCTCCTTCGAAACTCTATGGGGCGGTTCTACTCCGTCCTACAGGGTTGCCGTGAGTCGGAATCGACTCGACAGCAACAGGCTTTTTCTAGCCAGATGTTTGGCTTAAGCACAGCTGTGGGCACTGCCCATTGGAAAGCTCCACTCTCAGGTTTTCTACCACTGGCACATTGCCTGGTCTTGTTAGACTAACTGAGGACCAAAGTCGCTCCAGAGAGTGCTCTCCACCTACTGCCGACTTCACCCCTGACCATTTGACTGCCCCTGCCAGGCCCTGCTGGTATCTGCCAAGTGAGACGACCTTATATAGGCTATTACAGCACAGAGGAGCAGCCCAACAAAAAGGAAGGGGGTCTGGGGTTTCCTAGAGAAAAGGAGGAAGGGAGTCATCCACAATTCTCCTGGGGGTCGTGAGGAAGGGTGGCCTTGGCTCCCGTATGACGGTTCTCGAATATTCAAGAACAGAGTGGTTTTTTGCAGTTAGCCCTTTTTTGGAACACAAAGAGGTGGGGAAATTTCTCAATCAGCACTGCTTTTCGGGAGCACAGAGATCAGGTAAAATTCAGCGTTGCCATTAGTAGCTGGGTCCCCACCATCTCACCAAAAACTAAGCCCCAAGTCTGATAAAGCCCTTGCAGGCCACCACGGGCCAAAACAAAAATAGTTGCTTTTAAAACAATAACCGCCAAACCTTCATACACCAATGCTTTGTCGTCTTGGGGCAATTGGACTGTGGCTAATTAGCCACCCCAAAAACGGATTTTCAGGGAACTGGCTCTCAGCACAGGGATTTTCAGAGAATCGGAGCTCTTCCACGTGACTTCCCTTAAGGTGGGACAGACGCAGGCCTTCTTGTCTGTCTCCGGAATCAAGTGCAGAGGCGCAAAGGGCCCTGACCTGCCTTACAGCTCCACATCCCCGGACCCCAGAGCCACAGAGCCCACCATAACTGCTGGGTGAATTAAAGTTCTTTGGCCTCAAGATACTGTGTATTCATCAAGCAAAATTGTTTCCAAATAGTTTCCAGCTCTGAAAATCTCAAATCCATTGGCTGAATTCAGACTTTACATCCAGAGAGGAGACAACAGCCAGAGGGCTTGTTTATGTTTCTAGGTTTTATACTCACTCCCTTCACCGGCTCCTGTGCTTGTCCGACACACTCGGGGTTAGAGCAACGCCGGAGAGACTCGCGGTAATTACAGCGCGTGCAGGAAACCGAAGGGAAAACAAAACAAACCCACTGCAACAGTGCAGACACAGGTCCTTCAGTGCTCGTGTCGGTGCCTCTTCCGGGAAGGCTCTTTTTGTGGACCTTGGCAAAGCTGGCTCCTTCTTGTCCTTCAGGTCCCAGCCTAAATGTCCCCTACTCAGGAGGAGCTTGTCCCCTCACTTAGTGTAACCTCAGGCCATCCTGTCTCCCTCCCAGCACTGAACACAACCTGCAGTGATCTTTTTTGTTGTTGTTTAAATTTATGCATTAACATCATTGCTGTCTGTCATCTCCCCACTTCAGTGACCATGAATGCAAGCTCCATGCGGGCAAGGAATCTGTCTAGATCATTACCACTTAGCACAATGTGGGACTTCAGTAATGCCCACATAGAATAAATCTGCTGTAGATATTTTCCAAGCTAAGACTGACGTAGAATGCTGCAGCTTTAGTGACCCAGTTATCCATGTGTTGGGACACATCCAGGATTGCTTTCTAAGGAAAATGTGGCCTTGCTGTTATTGTTAGGTGCCATCAAGTCGATTCCATCTCATAGCAACCCCACGTGACAGAGTAGAACTGCCCCATAGGGTTTTCTAAGTTGTAATCTTAGAGCCACTGGGTGGGTTTGAATGGCCAACCTTTCAGTTGACAGCTGAGTGCTTAGCCATTGTGCCACCAGGGCTCCTTAGGAAAATGTTAGCCCTGCTGATAAGCACTTCTGTGGGCAGGTGGGCCGGTCCTCAGTTCAGGCACAAGGCCTGGTCAGACTCCCCAGTTTTGGATCTGTCTCTCTCTCAAGGGTAACTTGGTTGATGTTATGTAAAAATTCATCGGAGGACAGAACATCAAACTCACTGCCAGCCTATACTTAGCAAATCTCTCTTAGTTGCAAGAAATAATATTGACGGAGAACTGCCTGGAGAACATGCCATCCATTCTTTCCTTTCACATTCAATGCAATCTTCTGAGTCAGCCAGACCCTTAGAAAGAATAACTGAACCACACTGTTTGCTTCCCATATAAAGGTTTTTGCTAACCTATACTTTTTCACTGTACCATTGACCTACATTGCAAGATACTATGAGCAACAATGCTAGCAAACTCATTATTATATATTCTATATGAAGGTTTTTAAAGATATTATTTACTACATCACACGGGGCCCTCTACTGAAGACCCACAGGAGAAATTTCTCAGCTCTCGGTAACAAAAATAGCTATGCTGCTCTGAACCACTAGTTCGTTTTTAATCTTTTACGTACCATGAATCTTGCTTATTCCTGTGTTGGGGAAGCTAAGAAGCTCGGAGTCATATATCTGGGATCATCCCATGGGCACATTAAGAGCTTACCTTAACCTGGGGGTCATCACATTTTTCATACGCTTATTTTCCTTTGACCTCAATTTCTTTACCCATTTTTTTTTATCTTGTTAAACTGAATATATTATTATATGGAGCCCTGGTGGCGCAGCGGTTACCCAAAAGCTCGGCAGTTCGAACCCACCAGCTGCTCCTTGGAAACCCTATGGGGCAGTTCTGCTCTGTCCTATAGAGTCACTAATCCTTTCTGGAACAAGGCAGAGAATCTATATTTAACAAATTAAGTTGTTGACAGTCTGGCACCATGTCACACAAAAACAGCCATAGGGGGTATATTTGGGTAGCCTGACTTAAAACACAGACTGTGTAGTATTCTCCAGGTTCAGTTCTGAGGTTCTTAGGGTCACCCCTGGGACTACTGAGGCTGGACCCCAGCAAGAAGTCCATGTGGTGGTCTATTGAGAAGGTAATTCTTGATGCCGTAGGGTTTTCAGGCTGCGACCTTTTGGAAGCAGATCGCCATGCCTTCCTTCCAAGGTGCCTCTGGGTGGGTTCAAACCTCCAACCTTTCAATTAGCTGTTGTTGTGTGCCGTTAAGTCGATTCCGACTCATAGCAACCCTGTAGGACAGAGTATAACTGCCCCATAGGGTTTCCTAGGCTGTAATCTTTACGGGAGCAGATCACCAGGTCTTTTCTTCCGTGGAACAGTTCCAAAAAAAAACTAAACCAACCTTCATCGAGTTGATTCCGACCCAAAGCAACCCCATAGGGTTTCCAAGGCTGTAAATCTTTACAGAAGCAGACTGCCACATCTTTCTGCCGGAGCGCTGCTGGTGGCTTCGAACCGCCAACCTTTCGGTTAGCAGTTGATCACCTTAACCACTGCACCACCAGCGCTCCCCGTGTAACAGTTGTTGGGTTCAAATTGCAGACCTTTCGATTAGCAGTTCAACGCTTAACCATTTGTGTCACCAGGGACTCTTAATTACAACCCAGAGGAGCCTAATGCAAGCGTTTCAGCATCCAGCACTATGCTCTTCAAAGGCCCCTGCAGAGGTGGCTGAGTTTCTCCAGGGGCTTTGTATTCCCCCAGGAGGATGTTAGCAATGGCCTGGATGTCCACAATGGCCAGGATTAGAGTGGTGTGTCAGAATCAGCTGCACCTTCAGAGGTCTCCTTACAACTCAGAGTAGCGAAGCCAACCTCACCATGGAAGAGGCTAACAGTGTAGCAGAGGAGCCAGCAGCCCCTTGGTGACCACCAGACTCCCAAGCAGAAAGCCAAGAGCACCCCAAACCAGTTCCAAGTAGAAACTCCCCCTGGGAGTCTCTCTGATTGGCCCAGTTTGGGTAACACGATTATCCTTGGACTAATCACTATGGGAAAGAGAGGTGGGACACCAGGTTGGTCTGGTGCCCACTGCAGTGGCCAGGGAGATGGGGTACTATGAATGGGGGGGCCCCCAAGACGTTGTTGAAATGGAGGAGAGAGCTGTATCCCAAAGAAAGAACCAAAAAAAAAAAACAAACCCGTTGCCCTCGAGTCAATTCCAACTCATAGCAACCCTATAGGAAGAGGAGGGCTTTATTACCAGAGGAAGAGGGTACAGAGTGCTGGGCCAGCCAAGACAGTAGCCATCACATTAATAGCCAGTGTCATCATCTTGGGCTAGATCCGTATAGGCAATGTTATAGACTGAATTGTGTCCCCCCAAAATATGTGTTGGAATCCTGACCTGTATACCTGTAGCTGTAATCCCATTTGGGAATAGGGTTTTCTCTGCTATGTTAATGAGGTCATATCAGTATAGGGTGTGTTCTAAACCTAATTATTTCTGAGTAATATAAAGAGCAGCAACGACACAGAGACAAGCAAGTACAAACGGGGTAAAGATAGATGCCACATGGAGATCGCCAAGGGATGGAGGAACACAGGGGCTAGAGAAAGTGACACAGGAATTTTCCCCCAGAGTCAGCAGACAGAAAGCCTTCCTCTAGAGCCTGTGCCTTGAATTTGGACTTCTAGCCTCCTAGCCTGTGAGAAAATAAATGTCTGTTTGTTAAAGCCACCCACTTGTGGTATTTCTGTTACAACAGCACTAGATAACCAAGACAGGTGGAGAGAAAGGAGTATGGTTTGCTTGGCAGAAAATGCTTAGACTTTCTTCCAAAGACTACACATTCCTTCACTCAAAGTCAGGAATTGACAAGCCACTACACTCTGAACAGTTTTATCCTTTATACAAGGGCTGGAATTGCGTGAGTGGCTTTGGCAGTCAGGGAGCACATGGATTCATTCAGTTATAAAACACTGCTGTAAGAATGTTTTATTAATCACACTAAGGTATATAAAAAATTAAAAGTAAAGTGTTTGTGAAGCACATATTCTATTTCAGTTACCTGTCAGACTTAACCTTTTATCTCGGCAATAAAATCCAAATTATGCATCAAATATAATAAAGATTGATTCTAATGAACCAAAATTAGTTGTCATTTTAACGCACGTTAAACTATTTTTAATTGATAACATGCTTATATTAAGTAGTCAGTTCAAAGATGGAAAAGAGTTACTTATAAAGAGTAATCTTCAAGAGGACACTCTATCAGATGGCCTGGTGCTTAAAGATTCTATTTCAAGGCAGGACCCACTGCAATTAGAATTCTAATGAACTACACAGACAGAATCCTTTAACGGCTTGGGCAGAGAAGAGTCTTCTCCATAACCATATTCAGTTTTAAAGTGCAGACCTTGCAAGCGAAAGGTAAAGGTAAGTGAGTTAGCTGCAAGAATATGCATTCAAATCAGTCCACCAACAAATAATCTACAGAGACCTCATTCATGATAGCTAACATGTTGGGCACTGCTTTATACGCACTGCGTATATTAGCTCATTTAATCCTCACCACGTCCCTCTAGGGTAGGTATACTGGTATCCTCCATTTTACAGACAAGTAAACAGAGAAACGGGACACCCCTGGATGATGCAAACAGTTAATGCCCTCAGCTGCTAACTGAAAGGTTGATGGTTTGAGTCCAGCCACAGGCACCTTGGAAGAATGGTCTGGCAATCTGTTTCCAACAAATCAACTTTTGAAAACTCTACGGATTGGAACCAAAACTATCCCCTTGGACCACCTTTTAGCGAATAACAGAGTGGCACACAAAACAAAGGTTATCGCTCATGAATACGGTGCTCTATTTTTTTAAAAATCTGTATGAGGCCAAAAGGTTAACAATTACTCTAAAGCAAAGATGAGAAGATAAGGTGGCAGGAAAACTAGAGTACCCAAAACAGAACAAACAAAAGCAATGAAAGAGAACGTTGACTCATTGTGAAAAATGCAACTAATGTCACTGAATAAAGTATAGAGAAAACTGTCAAATGGGAAGCTAACTTACTGTGTAAACTTTCACCGAAAACAAAATAAAATGTAATTTAAAAAAACAACCCTAAGGAGACAGTTCTACTCTGACACACATGAGGTCGCCATGAGTTGGAATCAACTCGACGGCAACTGATAACTGAGAAATAGAGAGGCTGCAGGACCTCCCCAGATCACCCAGCTAAGGAAGTGGCAGAGGACCAGGACTCTGACTAACCTAGACAATCTGGTTCCCAATCCATGACTGTAACTGCCTGGCACACAAAGACCTGACTCTCTGCCCTCAAAGGTCTTGCGATATCTTTGATGAGATAAAGCCTTTCCACTTGAAATGATTGTCAGCAGTGCTTGATAGCATAGGGTGAATTGAGTGGTACAGAAATCAATCCATCAATCAGCAATGAGTTGAACAACTGGAGTGGCCAAGGAGGGTTGCAAAGAACCTGGGCAGGAGTCAAGCCGGCAAGGGCAGACAGGGTTGGGTTAGGGTGAACAGAGTTTGGACACTCACAATCCAGAGTCACAGTTAGTCTTTTCTTCGCCATAGAACATAGTCGCCTGTTCCATCGTGCCTCATTTGGGCCAGATCCCACGGGTCAGCAGGAAACAAATTACAAAACCATCCAGGTGAATAGCTGCAAACCCTTGTAACCAGAGTGACCAACTCATCCTGGTTTGTCTGGAATTTCCTGATTTTAGTACTTAAGTCCTGCATCCCAGGGACCCTGTCAGTCCCAGGCAAAGCAGAATAGATTGGTCACCCCACTTGTAAAATTCTAATGGGAGAAAGAAAGCTTTCAGAAAGAAACAGTTTAAAACAAAGCTTATGCCATGACCATTTTACATTAGATACAATGACCTGAGCTTCTCTAAAAACTGCTACTTAGACACTGTGAGACCTTGGGAAAGTCACCTGATCTCTCTGGGCTCTAGCTTCCCCACCTGTAATATTATAGGTGATCTTTAAGGTCAATTTCAGTGCTAATAACCAATCTACCATTCTTGTATTAACATCAGAGAGCCCCCTCCAGAACATAAAACACACACACATATATACTCCTATACAAACATCTGTTCTTCGTTGGTCAAGTCGATTCTGATCATAGCGACCCTATAAGACAGAGTAGAACTGCCCCATAGGGTTTCCAAGGCTGTAATCTTTACAGAAGCAAACTGCCACATCTTTCTCCCACGGAGTGGCTGGCAGGGTTGAACCACCGACCTATCAGTTAGCAGCCAAGCACTTAACCACTGTGCCACCAGAGCTCTTTATATAAACTTACACATATATATATACACACACATATACAAAGCTTTCTTATTTACGGGAAAATCTCATACTATACATTATTCATCACTTGAGACAACAATTAACTTGAGGTATACTTTAAGAAAAAGAGGAAGACCCACAACAAGATGGATTGCCACAGTGGCTGCAACAACAGGCTCAAGCGTAACCATTGTGAAGATGGTGCAGGACCAGGCAGTGTTTCGTCCTGTTGTACACAGGGTTGCTATGAGTCTGAATTGACTCAATGGCACCTAACAACAACAACATACTTTAAGATAAATTTAGTATTTGGGGATTTTTCTTTTTACCATGATTGTTTTAGATTGTTGATGTGTTTCCTGGATTTACAATAGCCAGTTCTAACTGATTCCACAAGCAACGGGGAAAATGCCTTCGGAATAAATTAACTGATAAAAATCACAAGGTAATTTTCATGAATCGTAGCCCTTATCTCCCATCCACACACCTGGGAAGGCTAGACGAGCTAGCTCAGGAGAGCAGCAACAAGCTAGGAACTCTCTGGCTCCAAATAACAAGGTCCTCTGTTACTTGTGGAGCCCTGGCGGGGCAATGGTTACGCATTCAGCTGCTAACCAAAAGGTCAGCAGTTTGAATCCACCAGCTGCTCCTTGGAAATCCTATGGGGCAGATCTACTCTGTCCTATATAGTCGCTATGAGTTGGAATCGACTCAACAGCAACAGGTTTGGTTTGGCTGCTTTGTTACTTGTGCTACCATGTTGCCATCTGAAGACAAGAACAGAATTTGTGTAATGGATTCATTGGTCTAGAACAATTGAAGTCAACAAAAATCTATTGAGCATGCATGCCAAAGAGGGCTGAACTTTGGGAAATACAACTGAAGCATAAACAACTCAACTTTAATATGTGTAACAAAATGGTTGTGAACTCTCCATTTTCCGTGGGGATGTTGGGGAAGGGAACAGACAGGGCCCAGATACTGACCAAATAGTCTACCACGTGTTATGGATTGAATTGTGTCCTCCAAAAATATGTGTTGTAAATCCTAATCCTAATTGATTTGGCAATGGGTTTGTTTTTTTTTTATGCCTGTGGTTATAATCCCATTTGGGAATGGGTTGTCTTTGTTATGTTAATGAGACAAGATTAGTGTAGGTTGTATCTTGAGTCAATCTCTTTTGAGATATAGAAGAGATTAAACAAGCAAGCAGAGTAGAGCAGAGATGGGGGAAGAGAGATGCCAAGCCACATGAAGACTGCCCAGGAGCAGAAGGTCAGAAGAGACAAAGGCCTTCCTCCAGAGCCTACAGAGAGAAAAAGCCTTTCCCTAGAGCTGGCACCCTGAATTCGGACTTCTAGCTTCTTAAACTGCAAGAAAACAGATTTCTGTTCATTAAAACCACCCATTTGTGGTATTTCTGTTATAGCAGCACTAGATAACTAAGACACCACGTGACCTACTCAGCCTTCCTCCATGCCCTACTATAACTAGACTCTTGCTCTGTGTTTTCTGAAAGGCCAACTTTGTTAATCATGTCTTTGTTTCCTGAAATATACCATATTCTCTGGAGAATAGATTCAGACTATGAACACAAATGCCCTTTTGACCCAACTCAGCTTTGTACTCGACTCCTGGGTTCAACCTACTTATATGGAAGGCGGGTGGCAAATAAAAGCACAATTACCTTGTCCTACCCACTGAGTCTGGGATGCATGACAGGTAAGGGGTTCATATCCAAGTTCAAACTGTCAATCGGAGACAGAACAACTGGATCCTAGTAAACAGAGTACTTTAGCTTCTAGTAAACAGAGTACTTTACTTTTCACATCAGCAACAGGGCTACCTTATTTTTCTTTACTTGAAAAGAATTTATTCTGCACAGAGATTGGAATTTAACCCCTAACATGCCATCTCTGATTGGCAGCAAGGACTAACTTCCTGCCATTTTCTATCTCCAAGTTCAGTGTTAAGTGTCCAACTCCAGGGTTTGGTCTATTTTAGGCACCCCTAAATACTGAGGTACCCCTGGCCTTGGATGTCACAGATCATCCTAGAAGAACCTTATAGAAAAATTTAATTGAAGGCTCAGTCCCAGAATGGAAATTCTCTTTAATGAAAATAGAATTTCAGTGTGATTCAAGAAGCCCAAAGTATGCACCCTACCCCTGGTCATTCCTTCATTATAGGTTTATTTCTGAGGTACCCGAGGCTTTTTTAATCTCCTATTATAATTATCTTCCCAAACTTCGGTCATTTAAATTCTTCTTACACTATTTTTGCCATATGTAGTATTCCAGTAATAAATCACCCCAAAACTTAGTGGCTTAAAACAACAATCATATTTTGCTCACAAATGTGCAATTAGGGCAGGGCTTAGCAGGTGTCTTAGTTATCCAGTGCTGCTATAACAGAAATACCATAAGTGGGTGACTTTAACAAACAGAAGTTTATTTTCTCATAGTTTAGGAAGCTAGAAGTTCAAATTCAGGTCACCAGCTCTAGAGGAAGGCTTTCTCTCTTTGTGCATTTTGGGGGAAGAGGTCCTTGTCTCTTTTCAGCTTTTGTTTTTTGGTTCCTTGGAAATCTCAATGTGGCGTGGAATCTATCTCCCCCAATCTGTGACTGCTTGCTCTGTTGCTTGCTCAGTCTGCTCTTTTATATCTCAAAAGAGATTGACTTAAGACACACCCTACACTAACACTACTTCATTAATGTAACAAAGAAAACCCATTTTCAAATGTGATTATAACCACTACCAAACCAAAAAAACAAAACCCATTGCCACTGAGTTGATTCCAACTCATAGCTACCCTATAGGACAGAGTAGAACTGCCCCATAGGGTTTCCAAGGAGGGCCTGGTGGATTTGAACTGCCAACCTTTTTGTTAGCAGCCAAACTCTTAACCACTATGCCACAAGGGTTTCCATAACCACTACAGCAGTTAGGATTTACAACACATAATTTGGAGGACACAATTCAATCCATATCAGCAAGAACAGTTCATTTCTGCCCCCCATGGTGTTAGCTGAGGCTGCTTGACCTTGGGCATCCAGGAAAGATCCCATTTTCAAGATGGCGCACTCACAGGGCTCCCAACTTGGTTCTGGCTGTTAGCTAGGAGATCAGTCCAACTATGGGCCAGGGGCCTTAGTTTCTTTCCATGTGGGACTCTTCATGGGCTTCTTGATCTTCTCCACAGGGTGGTGACTGGGTTCCAAGAGCAAGTTTCCAAAGCAAACAAGGCAGAAGTACGTGGCATTTTTATGTCCTAGTCTCAGGAATCACACAGCATCATTTCCACCAAACTCACTTGGTTGAGGTAGTCACAAAGACCCACCCGGTTTCTCAAGGAAGGAGGCCATAGACTCCAGATTTTGATGAAGGAGTGGCAAGCTTCTAGAAGAGCATATGGGATAGGATATGCCACTGAGGCCATTGTTGGAGAAGACAATCTGGCCACAATTCACATCCCTCCCACATGAAAAATATACCGAGCCCTTCACCCAAGACCCCTACCCCCAAGTATCATCCCATTATGGCATAAGGCTCAGGCTCAAGGTCCAGGATCTCATTTTCTAAGGCAGGTCCAGGTGATGATGAGGCTTCTCAGATGCAGTTTCTTGTATACCGTTCACTGAGTACAATTCTCAGCCTGAAGATCTATGAGCTAAAGAACCAAATTATCTACCCTCAACTTGTGAGGAGCTACAGCCAAAGTCCCTAACAAGGCCCATCCAGACATACACAGGGTTCCAGGTTAAAGTTCAAATGGAAGCCCACATTCTTTATACCTAAAAATTTAGTTATAAAACAAGTTATCATACCTCTCAATGGAATGTGTTCTATCCTCCTACTTTGACAAGTATACCTTCAGAACAACAAAATCTAAAATATGTATAAAGTTTGGTTTTTAATGTAACCAAAAGTTGGCAAAATATCTAAGATAACTGAATTTATTATTGCACATGTCTAGGTATTCTCTTGATGGGCTAGTGATGTATGGGTAAACAATAAATACGTACCTCATTCACAAATTGTATGGATTTCATAAATTTTATTTTTACTTAATTTTAGTAAAATCATAATTGTATTTTTACAATTCAGATTTTCCTATAATTTATGTTTTATTGATAGCAATAACCTAAAGGATTAAATACTCAAAATTAAATTATATTTAGTGTGAAAATTAGAATAAATTTTTATTAAAAATGTAAACGAAAACAGATTTTGAAAATTTAAAATTATTTTTATGCTTTCAAAATAGGTTATTTTACTTCTAAAATAGTCCAAAGTTTATATATATGTATATACATAAAATGCAAGACAAAAATTTTAATTACTATAAAATTTTTAAATCAAATGTACTTAAAGCTGAAATTTTACTTAATATTTAAAAATGTACCCTCACCTCACTGCCATCAAGTCGATTCCAACTCATAGCGGCCCTATAGGACAGAGTAGAACTGCCCCATAGGGTTTCCTAGGCTGTAATCTTTACAGAAGCAGACTGCCACATCTTTCTCCCTTGGAGCAGCTGGGGGGTTCGAACCGCTGACCTTTCCATTAGCAGTCGAGTGCTTAACCACTTCGCCACCAGGACTCCTCTGAAAATGTAATCAAATTATGTTAAATATATTTTATAGAAGTAAAACTTTATAATTCGAGTATTCAATTTTCATCAAGTTGTTGCTTGAGGTATTTTACATCAAGACCTACATATATAAATTTATGAATATGTATTGTTTTAATATTGCAAGATATTCTTCATCTGCCATGTGTCATTCCTGCAAATAATGCGCTAATTTATGAGTACCTCTGGAGCCAAGAGCTAGAACGCAAAGAGAAGCAAGAAAATGAATGCTTGGCACTACTGGGAAACAATAACTCTTTATGCAAGAATCTTTTGCAAGTTAATTAAAGATTTAATTACATTGCCTTTTCTTTGCCTCAGTGCTCTGCTGCTCAAATCACTCTTAAGACTCCAACGCGGACCTAAAAACACGGCAACCCTCAACATTCACTGCATTCAGATCTTGTTGCCTTTTGTTTCAAGGACGTGGGCAACAGATATGGAGACACCTTCCCCTGGGGACTAAGGGGTGGTAGTTAGAAAGCAGATGTTTATGGTTGTGGGTTATGCTGTGCCTTTGTCGAGTATAAGGAGCCCTGCTGGCACCGTGGTTAAAGCCGCTCAGCTGCTAACCAAAAGATGTGGCAGTCTGCTTCCATATGGAGAGCGTACAGCACAGTTCTACTCTGTCCTATAGGGTCACTATGAGTCGGAATCAACTCAGTAGTAATGGGTTGAGTTTTTTTTTTTTTTTTTTTTTTGGTGTTGAGTATCAGTTCCTATGCTACAGAGCCACCCATTTGTTCTTTGATAAATGTGTGTGTGTCCATGTGTGTGTGTTTATGATACACTGTTGTTATTGTTGTTGTTAAGTGCTGTTGAGTCGATTTGGACTCATAGCAACTCTGTAGGACACAGCAGAACTGCCTCATGGGGTTTCTCGGGCTGTAAATCTTTACGAGAGCAGATCTCCAGGTCTCTTCTCCCACTGAATCGCAGGTGGGTTCAAACCACCGACCTTTCAGTTGGCACCAAGCACTTAACCACTGTGCCACCAGGGCCCCTTTTCTGACCTGCAGGACTCTCTAAAGCCTGGGACTTAGCGCAGGGGTCCCTCTTGTCCAGGTCTAAGGGCAGCAATGTTTGTGATCTCGCTCTTAAAATTTTAGTCTAAATACATCTTTTTTTTTTTTTTTTTTTGGTAACAATCTTCTTAAATTATTTTTAAATTACACAAGCAATTTGTGCATAAATTTCTTTATTTTAAACTTTTAAACAACTTGCCAACCCCCCTACCTCACTGTTATAAGTTTGGTTACAAGTTCAGGACAAATCTTTCTAAATACATTACACGTTTACACCGCACCAGACATTGTCCTAAGCATTTTACACAAATCATCTTTTTCAATCCTCACAGCAACCCCATGAGACAGGAACCTTACATACATGTATCTACTTATAGAGGACTATAGTCAATTCAAGGGAGTTCAGGGCTAATCATGGAAAAAGACCAGACCACCGTATAGCAGCTCCTCACGACAAGCTATTTATGGACCAACACATTGACAGCTGCATGCAGCGGGGAGGGTCCCCTATAGCAGGAGGTCTTCCAGAGACACAGGGAGCCGCCAGAAGGGGAAGAGGGCAAGGAAACCTCCAGAAAGAGAAGAAGGGACTCCACGTCCTTCTGTAGCAAGGCGGAGGGTCTCTGGGTCAGAGAACTCCAAGGACAACAGCAACTTGGGGGTCCTTATAACTACAGGGTTTTATTGTATCTGTGGCTAGCAGATGTTGGGTGCGGTTTTGCAGGGTATGTAAAGCAGACAGGCTCTAAGCTAAAAATCTACTTACTTTTCTTTAATATTCTTTAATACAATTGGATGTCTACCAATCTGAGTTTCGTACTGGTGGGCTTTTGGGGCTAACCGGTCTCAGCTTTCGATAAAGAAGTAAACAACCTGGGGCCAACACACAGAGGCTGTCTTTGTCTTGTTTATATAACAAGGATATGTAGCAGTGGGTGAGCATTCGTATGCACGTGACATAAAATGTATCATACTTATGGCTTAGTCTTAAAACTTACTTTGTTCCCTTAATATGTCCTGGAGAGCTCATCATGTTAGGGCATTTAGATTGTACTTTCCTTCATAACAGCAAGGGGAGTATGTTAGCAAAATTCTATTTGGGAGGGAAACAAGAGTTTTCTAAAGATCTTCAGGGTCTGCTATTTACTAAGATGTCTAATTTCTTGATTTCTAATTAGGTTCCGCTTCTGAGATCCACAGGTAGTCAGCCACTAGGTGACGACGGGTAAGCTGCTCGGCTGGCCAAGGAAAAAATCTCCCTATGCAAAAACTCCCGCTTGTTAAACGCAACGTTTTTCTCCTGGTAGAAACATGACAGCTTTCTAAATGAAGCAGGGGCAAAAGTCCCATCAGGTTGTTGCAGGATGATTTTCTAGTAAATACAAATTAAGGAGCGGAAATTGGAATGTCCACACAAAGATTTTTTAATTAAAGAACCTGTCCTACTCAGGATCAGATCACCAAAGTGCCAAAGTTTGTCTCAGCCCCTTGGTCCACCTCCCAGCGCCGGCAATCCAACACCACCAGCTATTCTCTCTCGGAGTCTGAATTATCAAAAGCACCCCCTCCCCATTCCACAATTACTCATTCCTTTCCTCCCTCCACCCCCAACTTGCTTCTCCACCTCATAAACAGATCTATTCCCAAGGGAAGCTTTCAAATTTGCATTGGAAGAAAAATGATCTGATTAAATTATTTCACACTTATAAGTGAATGGCTGATACTTCTTGCAGAACTGTCTAAAGGTGGCTTGTTTTAATCCAAATAACTCTCTATTTGCTAAATTGAAG
>NW_004443967.1:10337417-10345101 GCF_000243295.1 Trichechus manatus latirostris | reverse complement strand
AAAATTTGTTTTTTTTTTTTTTTTTTTGGGTAACAATCCAGGGTCTATGGCTTTTATCAAATTCTCAAAGGGGATGGGACTCCAAAAAGATTAACAATGTTTGTGATCTCGCTCTTAAAATTTTAGTCTAAATACATCTTTTTTTTTTTTTTTTTTGGTAACAATCTTCTTAAATTATTTTTAAATTACACAAGCAATTTGTGCATAAATTTCTTTATTTTAAACTTTTAAACAACTTGCCAACCCCCCTACCTCACTGTTATAAGTTTGGTTACAAGTTCAGGACAAATCTTTCTAAATACATTACACGTTTACACCGCACCAGACATTGTCCTAAGCATTTTACACAAATCATCTTTTTCAATCCTCACAGCAACCCCATGAGACAGGAACCTTACATACATGTATCTACTTATAGAGGACTATAGTCAATTCAAGGGAGTTCAGGGCTAATCATGGAAAAAGACCAGACCACCGTATAGCAGCTCCTCACGACAAGCTATTTATGGACCAACACATTGACAGCTGCATGCAGCGGGGAGGGTCCCCTATAGCAGGAGGTCTTCCAGAGACACAGGGAGCCGCCAGAAGGGGAAGAGGGCAAGGAAACCTCCAGAAAGAGAAGAAGGGACTCCACGTCCTTCTGTAGCAAGGCGGAGGGTCTCTGGGTCAGAGAACTCCAAGGACAACAGCAACTTGGGGGTCCTTATAACTACAGGGTTTTATTGTATCTGTGGCTAGCAGATGTTGGGTGCGGTTTTGCAGGGTATGTAAAGCAGACAGGCTCTAAGCTAAAAATCTACTTACTTTTCTTTAATATTCTTTAATACAATTGGATGTCTACCAATCTGAGTTTCGTACTGGTGGGCTTTTGGGGCTAACCGGTCTCAGCTTTCGATAAAGAAGTAAACAACCTGGGGCCAACACACAGAGGCTGTCTTTGTCTTGTTTATATAACAAGGATATGTAGCAGTGGGTGAGCATTCGTATGCACGTGACATAAAATGTATCATACTTATGGCTTAGTCTTAAAACTTACTTTGTTCCCTTAATATGTCCTGGAGAGCTCATCATGTTAGGGCATTTAGATTGTACTTTCCTTCATAACAGCAAGGGGAGTATGTTAGCAAAATTCTATTTGGGAGGGAAACAAGAGTTTTCTAAAGATCTTCAGGGTCTGCTATTTACTAAGATGTCTAATTTCTTGATTTCTAATTAGGTTCCGCTTCTGAGATCCACAGGTAGTCAGCCACTAGGTGACGACGGGTAAGCTGCTCGGCTGGCCAAGGAAAAAATCTCCCTATGCAAAAACTCCCGCTTGTTAAACGCAACGTTTTTCTCCTGGTAGAAACATGACAGCTTTCTAAATGAAGCAGGGGCAAAAGTCCCATCAGGTTGTTGCAGGATGATTTTCTAGTAAATACAAATTAAGGAGCGGAAATTGGAATGTCCACACAAAGATTTTTTAATTAAAGAACCTGTCCTACTCAGGATCAGATCACCAAAGTGCCAAAGTTTGTCTCAGCCCCTTGGTCCACCTCCCAGCGCCGGCAATCCAACACCACCAGCTATTCTCTCTCGGAGTCTGAATTATCAAAAGCACCCCCTCCCCATTCCACAATTACTCATTCCTTTCCTCCCTCCACCCCCAACTTGCTTCTCCACCTCATAAACAGATCTATTCCCAAGGGAAGCTTTCAAATTTGCATTGGAAGAAAAATGATCTGATTAAATTATTTCACACTTATAAGTGAATGGCTGATACTTCTTGCAGAACTGTCTAAAGGTGGCTTGTTTTAATCCAAATAACTCTCTATTTGCTAAATTGAAGTTCTTGTGAGGAGACATTTGGAAATAGAGAGAAAAGCCACTTACTGGTCTTTATTGTTGTCAGTAGGAAAAACAAACTAGCTCATTAGTATTTACAATGCATCATACAAGACGAGGTGACCTGAGAGTGACGCAGAGTAGGGCTGAACGTAAATAAACGAATAAAGTAATCATCATGAGATAATCAAGGCCGACGGGGCCATAAACCTGTGGGCAGCAACAGAAAGGAGAAATGGAGTAAAATATGGACAGATTTAATGAAAATGGGTATTTTTATCCTTTCTTCTTTGCAATACCAAAGTAGAATTTCAACTGCTTTATAAATCAAGGACTTGGTTTTTAGCATGCTAGGATTTTTCTTCTTGAAAAGAAGTACCTGGTTAATTTTTCTAATTTGCCCCCAGATTCTCATCTGGGGAGTTTTCCACCACCCTCCATAGTCAGTTAGGAAAATAAAATTCCTGAAAATCCCACTCATCCAGGTCCTCACTCTAGGGAAGTCTCCATGGTTTTAAGGCTCTCTCACCTTTATGCATAAATAGATTTATAACATTCTCCCCAGATAATTATTTTCACGGACTAGCTCCAGAGGTGTGTGTGTGTGTGTAAGCTTTCTCTAGAGAGAGAAAGAACAGGAGAGAGAAAAAGCTCGACAATATCTTAGGTTTCTTCTAACTCTAAAAATTCTATGATTCCACATATAGCCCTACATAAAAAGCTAAAATCAAAAACCTCTTCCAAGTAAGAATATATGACATACTTAATTGTGAAAGACTCAATACCTTAAAAAGATTTTTAAGAATTAAACTGCATCCTTTTCAAGTACTGCTAAAGAGAATGGAACAAAAATATTCATTTCTACTGGCCTTAACCGAGATTTCCTCTAAAAGGTTCCCAGGAGAAATGTTGAAGTTTTCTTTCTGGAGATATTCACCATCATCCCAAGGTCTTCAATATTTACCTTTAAGAATCCTGAGCTAATTTATAATTATCATTCAAAGTAACTATTTTCTTTGTGTTAAATCATAGTGGGAACCAGTAAAATAAATGCCTTTCAACTCTTACGGGACTTAAATGTTTCTAAAAACAGACTCACCTTATGTCTCCTCATATTAAAAAATACAGATTTTTAAAAAGCAATACATTTCACAGTAATTATTTGCTTCACAACTGGACTCACCAAATATTTCCTTCAAATTACAAACCCCTTCATGGCATCATAGATGCAATTTTGTATATAAACCTTTAGCTTTACAAAACTTTTCAGACAGAAATAAAAAATGATAGCTAATATTTATTCAGTGCTTTATGAGGTACTAGGCATAGTTCTAAATCCTTGACATGTTTTAATTTATTAATCTTCAAATGAACCTCACAAGTTAGACACTATTTTTCCCAATTTTATAGTTGAGAAAAACAAGGCTCAGAGAGGTTATGTAACTTGTCTGGGTTCATACAACAGTAAAGTAGTAGAGTCAAGACTCAAACACAGGCAGTCTGACCCTGGAGTCTACACTATTACATCAAATGAGGCACCCTACAAGAATGGAACCTCAGGTACAGAAGAGGGGAAAAAGGATCAACAGCTAAGGTCAACAGATGATTTAGCATTCTCCTTAAGATGTTAAATCATTAGGATTATCCATGTTGAACTCCGAGGTTCATCTAAATCTAGTTTGATGAAATTTTTAAAGTTAAAAAATAGAATCATCCTGACAGACCTAAGCAGGACCCAGTCATTAACCATTTTCCACGCTTCAGTCATTTCTGTACCATCTGCATGATTTTTGCCATATCAATGTATCTGTCACTCAAACTATCATTTACTTAATACTTTCATTTAAATCATCTACTTTATTTCAAAAAGGATTATATAATATCTTTGAATTCACTGGTTTGGGGGGCTGGTTATATTTTTTTAAACTAACTTTAAAATAAATATATAACTATTTAAATTTTAAAAACCATCCACATATCTCCTAAATGATTTTTTATTATACTAGTAGTAAAAAATACCACAGGTGGGACACAGTGAAATAGAAAACCTATAGCTTCTAGAACTATGATGAAGTTAAGACATCAACAACAAGGTGTTTTTTTGAAGCCAGTAAGATTCTTGTATTTATAAGGATTCTTCACCAAAAGAGACAAATGCAAGAACAAGTTCAATCTAACCATCTGTGACTTTTAAACCCCAATCAATTGTGGGCAAGGTAGGGATAATTCATGAAGAACTTTAAAGAAATAAATATAGCCCCAAAGAATATATTAATTACAAATGTAAATATGTATATTAAAAGTTTTCATGACCCTGGTGGTGCAGTGGTTAAGAGCTCAGCTGCTAACCAAAAGGTCAGCAATTGGAATCCACCAGCAGCTCCTTGGAAATCTTATGGACCAGTTCTACCCTGTCCTATAATGGTCGCTGTGAGTCGGAATCAACTCAATGGCAATGGGGTTTTGGTTTTTTAATGTACTAAAGGAGCCCTGGTGGCACAGTGGTTAAGAGCTCAGCTGCTAACCAAAAGGTAGGCAGTTCAAATCTACCAGCTGTTTCTTGGAAACCCCATGAGGTCATTCTACTCTGTCCTATAGGGTCACTGTGAGTCAGAATCAGCTTGATGGCAATGAGTTTATGTCATTTTGTTCTGTTTTAGAGGACACTTAATGTACTAAAGGAGACCCGGTGGCACAGTGGTTAAGAGCTCAGCTGTTAACCTAAAGGTGAGCAGTTCAAATCCACTGGCTACTCCTTGGAAACCCTATAGGGCAGTTCTACTCTGTTCTGTAGGGTCACTAGAGTTGGAATCTATTCGATGGCAAAAGGTTTGGTTTGGTTTTAATGTACTAAAATGTTTTGTTCTCACTTTAAGTGTAATATAGCATATCATTGAGAATTAGACTTTGTTAAACTCTATTCCCCACCTCCACTCCCCACCACTAATCATCAGACATGTGAATTGACTTTGGAAGAGAATCTTTCCAATGTTCAGTGGAGGATGGGGCTTTAAGGCCCCCACTGGTCTGACATTTGGAGCCTCCAGACTCCTGAGAAAAGAAATTCCCATGAACAAAATGACTTTTATCATAGTGTGTCACTGCAGTGACAAGAACATAAAGGAATGAAGGCAGCCATTATGGCCAAATCCCATTCACTCGTTTTTCTTGTTGTTCTTACAGAATCAGACTCACTGGTAGTTCTTAGAGGCCTGAGAGTCAGTTAATCCCTGAAAGAAAAGGTGATGAACCATAAAATGGATGAATCGCCCATCGGTGCTGACCGCCCATGAGGCCACAATACATTTCCTGTTGAACTTGTAGGTGGTTTTAGAATGCATTGAGGAAGCCGGAGAAAGATATTTATTTTACTTTTTTGTGGGGGAGGTAGCATCTGATATTTTTCTAATTGTCATCTTTCATTTCACATAGAAAAAGAAGGAGCATTAGAGTCTAATAATGGAAGAATGACTCCGTAACCTTTTAGTTTTATAATTTATGCCACCATTTTATTCTGTTCAAAGAGATGAATGGCACCATAACACTCTTAAATTAATTTAGGCTTGAATTCATGTTAGGAAGGTAAATGTAACCACTGATATTTCCATAATAAATTGTCATTCAGTCTCCCTTTAGAAGACCACAGAATTCATTCCTTGAATCGAAATTCCACTAGCATGCGTTAAAAATACATCCAGAAGAACAGTCACCTTTGTGTTTTAAGTGTTTTAAAGTCAGTCAGTCGGCTGTTAGAGGGAGTTTACTATAAGGAACTCATCTGACTGGCCCATAAATCCATGATATAGGCAAAATAAGGGCTTTGGGATTTCAGAGATAGACAATCTATGAAGAGATGATGTAACTTGATGGATATTTGGAATTCTGTCCTGACCTAATGTGCTGTAGATGTCAACTGTAACCCACAGGTTTGATTTTGCCACCTACGTTGGGTTTTGAAATTTTGAGTAAATTGCCTACATTTAAAAATTGGGAGATTTCACATAAAAACACAGATTTCCAATGACACTTTAAAAACACAAATTCTGGCAACAAGGGCCCACCTTCCACCATATCAGTGACAGGTGGAGGTGCCCAAGAGCTCCATTTCACGCACTCCACTAATTACACCACCTTCCCAGTCCTACAAGTATTTGAATTTGCACCCCCTGCTGGGGATCCGGAGTCCCTGGGTGGTGCAGTCAGTGGCGTCACTAGGGGTATGCGGGGGGGTGTGGATCACACTGGGTGACACTGTCATAGTGGGTGACACTAAAATGACCGTCCATAAAATTTTTGTGCAATGTTTCAGCATAAATTTATTATTTTTTTATAAAAATATTCTGGTAGTTAGTTGTAACAACAAAAATATTTTTCGTAAGCCCATCCTACATGTGTCAATATACCTACAAGGCTACAACTCTATGCTTATCTATTTTTTGAACCTTCTAATGTGCTCCAGTCAGAGCTGTCATTATTACCCAATTACAATGATGCTTCGAATCACGTAGTTTTGTGTGCACTCGCTACAAGCATGCACTGTTGCTGCCAGTGTTTTTATAGTCATTGATTTTGTCAAATTTTCTGGTGTTTTAGCTACAGTATTGTGGTAATTAGTATTGTGAACCTATACCAATAACTTTTTTTAGAATGAAGTAGTAATTAAAGGAAAAGAAGGAGTGTTATATGGGAATTACAATTTACAGGTAACCCTAGTACAAAAAATATTACTAAGAATTCTGTGTGGTCTGGCATGGGAGGAGGTCCATGGGGTGGTGACACCATGAGTTCACCACACTGGGTAACACCAACCCTAGTGATGTCACTGCAGTTAACTTGCTCAGCTGCTAAGCTAAAGATTGGTGGTTTTAGTCTAGCCAGAGGTGACATGGAAGAAAGGTCTGGTGATCTACTTCCAAAAAATCAGCCACTGACAGCCCCATAGAGCACAGTTCTACTCTGACACACATGGGGCTGCCAGGAGTCAGAGCTGACTAGATGGCAATGGGTGGTGGCGGTGGCCGTGAGTTTTCTACAGCAAGCATGTATTGTTCTCCTAATTATAAATGTTTACAGTAAAATATTTACAAAATATCAAATATTATGAAATATAATATATTCTATGCACAGAAATATATGCATAGAAAAAAGTTTATCTCTGAGTGGTAGGATTATCAGTAATTATTTTCTTCTTTATAATTTTCTGTATCCTCTAAGTTTTCTACTTTGATAATCTGGGAAAAAAATCATAACATTAACAGTATATTTTAAGACGAATTTTGTATCTTAAGTCATCTCTCACCCTCATGCTATCACTTCTAACACTTGTCATTGAAACCAAAAGTTCCTATTAGCCTCCCCTTCTCTGATTTTCAATATCCTATACCCTTCCTGTGTTTTACTGACTATGCAAAGGCATTTGACTGTCTGGATCATAACAAATTATGGATAACATTGCGAAGGATGGGAATTCTGGAACACTTAACTGTGCTCATGAGGAACCAGTACATAGACCAAGAGGCAATCATTCGAAAAGAACAAGGGATACTGCATGGTTTAAAATCAGGAAAGCTGTGCGTCAGGGTTGTATCCTTTCACCATACTTATTAAAACTGTATGCTAAGAAAATAATCTGAGAAAACTGGACTATATGAAGAAGAACACAGTAACAAGATTGGAAGAAGACTCATTAACAACCTGTGATATGCAGATGACACAATCTAGCTTGCTGAAAGTGAAGAGGACTTAAAGCACTTACTGATGAAAATCAAAGACTACAGCCTTCAGTATGGATTACACCTCAACATAAAGAAAACAAAAATCCTCACAACTGGACCAGTAAGCAACATCATGATAAATG
>NW_004443967.1:10327283-10337127 GCF_000243295.1 Trichechus manatus latirostris | reverse complement strand
ATCTGTCTTGGAAAAAAGTACAACCA
This sequence comes from Trichechus manatus latirostris, assembly GCF_000243295.1. Taxonomy (NCBI): domain Eukaryota; kingdom Metazoa; phylum Chordata; class Mammalia; order Sirenia; family Trichechidae; genus Trichechus; species Trichechus manatus. The sequence goes on along the minus strand of NW_004443967.1, from coordinate 10,337,101 downwards.
GAATGCTCCTTAGAAGCAAGGATGGTGAGACTTCATCTCACATACTTTGGACATGTTATCAGGAGGGACCAGTTCCTGGAGAAGGACATCATGCTTGGTAAAGTAGGGGGTCATCGAAAAAGAGGAAGACCCTCAACAAGATGGATTGACACAGAGGCTGCAACAATGGACTCAAATATAGCAATGATTGTGAGGATGGTGCAGGACCGAGCAGTGTTTCATTCTGTTGTTTATAGGGTCACTATGAGTCGGAACTGACTTGATGGCACCTAACAACATAAGTATCACTCACATCTGTTGATGTGGTCATTAATTGACAACATGTCAAACAGAACCCCAGCATTAAGACTAGCTCAGAAGTAACCCTTTAGAAGCAGCTGGTTCCTAAACTGGATATTTATCAAGCTCCTTCAGTGTCTCAAGAGTTCACACCCACTGTGATCAGAAGACCTGCAACTCAAAGCATGTGTCTAGAAAATGGCTGCAGACCATTGAGAAAAATGCAAATCCTCAACACAAGTGCTATTCTGTGGGCTGGGGCTGTTGGAACTCCAAATGGCTTTGTCTAGATTCCAGGTAAAGCGTGCATGTCCAGTATGCTGAGCTCTAGCTAATGTAGCTGAACAATGACTGCCCTCACTCAGGAAACCTGTTTCTGGGACTTACCCTAACCCCTATAAACCTCTGATGAATGTTCCTGATATGAAAGATGGCCTATGGGTGCTTGGAATAATTCTTCAAAATCCCTCTAACACAGAAAAATTCACACATGCTAAATCCTAATGGTTACCAAGCAACAGAAACAAATACCCATAATGTTGTAGTTTCTGTACAAAGTTGTACAACTTTGTGGAATTTGTCTCATCACTTTAAGGATACATGAGACAAAGGGTGCAAATACACACACGCGCGCACACACACACAGGCTCCAAGAAAAGCAATGTAGCAGGATGACCTTGTGAGGTATGAGTCCCATGCACTTGGGCCCCCATACTCCCTCCACCCGAGGTCCCTCCAGGTCATGAAAAGCGAGGCATGTTCATGTCCCAGGGGACTGTGACCAGGTCAAATCCAAAGAACAGAGTCAAGAAATTATTTGCTTCTAAGCTCAAAAGGTGCAATCCAAGTAACAGAGAATGTTTGAAAAGAGGAGCCATCTGGAGAAGTTCTCCATCTTCCACCCCATCCCCCACCTCCTGCCCCCCGACACCCCAGCTAGATAACGAATGGGGCAGAGATGGAGGCGGGGAGCTGAAGCAGTCTGCCTTAGGGCCCGGCTCCCAGTAAGGAAGGTATTGAGACTCACATGGATTAGACACCCCAGAAACCTGAGCTCACCTGTCCCACCTGGAACCAGGGCAAGGGCAGCCTCCACTTTGTCCCTGGGCCACAAAGACCAGGAAATAAGAGCACAGAGAGGGGCAGCAGGGATAGTGTGGAACCAAGTAGGTGTTCACAGGCAGTCAGTCACAAGCCTCCAAAGACTCAGCTAGGCAAGCAAAAAGCAATCAAAGCTCCCCACGCCCATGCCGTCTCCACACTTTGCACCCGGGAGGAGGGGGCAGAGCAGTCGGAAAGAGTCTGGCATGGAGCGGGCTGGAGGATCACAGACACCAGAGAAGGTGCCAGCGAGGACCAGGGACACGTCCAGGGACTGTTCGGGATGAGTGGCACCTGGATCGAGAGGCCAAGTAGACCCAAGACAGGCGGAGATCCAGGGGTGCGCCACCACTTCCTCAGGTACCCTCGCCAGCAGGTGTCCCCTCCCCGGGAAGGAAGCAGTCCAGCTCTCCCCGGCTCCCTCAGGCCAGTTGCCCAGCGGAACTCACCTGGTGCTGCTGCCAGGCGAGGCCTGACTCCTGCTTCGTCCCGAGTCCCAGCACATGCCGTGCTCTTTATTAATTAGGCCATCTCCCAGCCGCCTCTGAGCCAGCCCTCGTGTTCCTCCTGCTGTTTCTTCCCTCTTTATTACGTTTCCAGACAGCCCAGAGAAGCAAGCATGGGCCAGTGAAGAAGCAGTCTGAAGCGGACCAAATACTTTCAAACACCCAGCCGACAACCAGTTGCTAACAGCTCAGCTTGGACTCCTGGTGACCCCATGAGTGTCAGAGTAGAACTGCACTCCATAAGGATTTTTTCAGTGACTGATTTTTCAGAAGCAGATTGACAGGGCTTTCTTCTGAGGCCCATCTGGATGGAGTCGAACCTCCAACCTTTCGATTAGCAGCTGTGCATGCTAACCATTTGCAATACCCAGGGACTCCAGACAACAATAACAGGCAATATTTATTAAGTATTTAGTACATAAACCTGTTGCTGTTGAGTTGATTCCAACTCACAGTGACCCTATAGGACAGAGCAGAACTGCCCCATAGGGTTTCCAAGGAGCAGTTGGTGGATTTGAACTGCAAACCTTTTGGTTGTCAGCCAAGCTCTTAAACACTGCACCACCAGGGCTCCATTTATTATATACCAGACACTGTTCTGTTTATAACTTAAATACATATATAACTATATGTGAATGCCTGACACATACTACACATTAACTGTGTATTAATGACAATATTATAAGGAGTTTTCACTTGATCTTTCCAAACACCACCACAAAGTAAGTCCTTTTTTTAATGCTCATTTTACACATGAGTAAATCGGGTCACAGGGAGTTTAAACCAGTTGCTGTAGGTCACATATTTCCTAACTGGTGGAATACAGATTTGAACCTAGGGAGCCTGGTTTCAAATTCTGCTCAGCATTACAGCTGGCAATGGAGGTCGAATTCGAACCCTGTGGCTGTCTGACTGCAAAGCCCATGCTCTTCACCACCTCAATAATTTGCATAGGCCAGACTTCATCTACCTAGAGATCGCTCAGTCAGCCTCCTGGTACTGGTGGGGGCTGAGTCCACACAGATCTCTGCACACCCCTCCTCCAGGCCCTTTGGAATATCTGTCCACCTTATTCCCAAGCCTGCAGGGAGCAACACTGTGCTGGACAGACAGACAGGTAAGTCAGGCAGGTAGGATTCCATGAATAATAATATCCATCATGCTCCAGAGTAGCTCCTAGTTTCAAAGCACACCTACGGTAATTTGCTCTCCAAATGGATGTGAATTCTTCCTCCTCTAAACCTTCAGAGCATTTTATTAGATGCTCTTTTGGGATTTCTCAGGAGTCCCTGGGTGGCACAAATGGTTAAGTGCTCATCTAACTACTAGCCAAAAGGTTGGTGGTTCAAACCCCCTCAGAGGTGCTTCAGAACACAGGCCTGGTGATCTGCTTCCGAAAGGTCACAGGCTTGAGAACCCTATGGAGTAGTTCTACTCTGCACACATGGGGTCGCCATGAGTCGGAATCGACTCAATGGCAACTAACAACAACGTGGGGTTTTTCATATTCTCACTTACATCATGGTTATTTGGAAACTAATGTTCTCATCCCTTCTTATGTTACGTTCCTTGAGATTTGTATGGATAAGAGAGTGGTTTGACTGCTGCGTAAGAGACACCTCCAAATAACAATGGCTTAAACAGAATGGACCTTTGTTTCTCTCTCACAGAGTGCTGCAGTTACAGAGTGCAGGGCTGAGCAGTGCTCTGCTTCACCGTGTTACACAGGGACCCAGGCACCTTCCATCTGTGGCTCTCCCATCCCCAAAGGGTTGCCTTCATCTTTCTACAATGGTTCAAAACCTTGTCTGCATTCCAGCCAGTAAGAAGAGAGAAAGGCAGCAAGGGGAGAGCAAAGTCTTGCCTCTTAAAGGCAGAACCAAGTTGAAAGTTCTTTTACTGTCAGAAAAAGAGAGAACAGAGAATGTAAGAGCATTAGCCACCTCAAGAGATCATGTCTTGTCGTTGTTAGCGCCGCCAAGTCAGTTCCGACCCATAGCGACCCCGTGTACAACAGAATAAAACACTGCCCTGTCCTGCACCATCCTCACAATTGTTGCTGTGTTTGAGCCCATTGTTGCAGCCACTGTGTCAATCCATCTCATTGAGGGTCTTCCTCTTTTCGGCTGACCCTCTACTTTACCAAGCATGATGTCCTTCTCCAGGGAATGGTCCCTCCTGATAACATGTCTTAGTAAAAATATTTAAAATGACATCACGTGTGTACATGCAGACAACCTTTCTTCATTCAACAAATATTATAAAATGGAACCATGGGTCAGGCACTAGGCTAATGATTAGGAATCCAATGCAAGGCGTTTACAAACAATGGAAGAATAAATGAATGAGACTTTTTTCTGGAACAGTAAATCTGGAGGTAAGGCCACGAAAACTTCATGAGGGCCAATAATTTAAAATATGGACACAAGTAATTTCTTCCCATGGAAGGCTGTAGATAAAAGTCATATTTAAGCTGAAATTTTTAGTGGCTTGCTAAAAAACAAGGAAAAATCGGTTATAAAGAAAGTAAACAAAAAGCCCTGATTTATGGAACTGTACTGGCACTAGCAAAATATATTGGAGTCCCAGTCCTGAATTTTTACTTTACTGAATTTTTCAGTGTTTTACTCTGAAACACATTTTACTTTTTCCCTATACAAAAAAAATTGTCACTTACCACATTTAGGTAAATATACAAGTCTAAAATTGAATTCTTTCCATGTCTTCTATAAGATAAGCATTCAAGGGATTTAGTCTGGGATAGCAGCCAAAAGGCCAACTCCAATTTATTATTATTTCTAAATTATATATAAATCCCCACATGAAACCTTTAATGTCAGTTGAGCTGCCACTGGAACACATCTTGTTTTCAGCTATAGACAGGGACAACTCAGCTTGTCTCTTTCCCCAAACTCCTTTAAGGCTTATTTCCACCATCTTCTCAGATCAGGCTACCCCCTGTCCATGGCCTGCCCGCCATAAGAAAGTCCAGCAAATGATATGCATTTAGCATTTTAACTAAAATGCCAAGAGTAACGTGAATTGTAATATTAAATCGGGAAGATTTTAAATTCAAATGTTAGGAGATGGATAAAAGTTTTGCACTGAATTAAAATGAAATTGGACTTAATTAAAATAAAATTTTTCAGAACTCATGCTTTAGATTTCAAAGACGTATAGGTGAGTCGTAGGCATTTGTATCTTCCTTTGTATTGCCAACCTGTGGCATTTCTCTCTGCATAGGTTACTCCTGAGAAAACTGACCTAATTTCTCCTTTCGCTCCTTGGCACTCAGACACACTGTGTTTACACAGTGTGCTGTTTCAGGGAGAGTAGCTGCTATGCCCATCTGACTAGTGTTCTTCCTACATTCACTTAATGAAAAGCAATGATCCCTAGGCACCAGATGACACTTTCTCTGTCTTTAGAAGGCAGAGCATTGTCCCTTAGAAAGAATTTTGCTATTCTCATTTTATGTAGCTGAACTGAATACATATTTATGTAGCTAGTGTAGGTAAGGCATTTGGCAGTGTGTCTGGCACATAGTAAATCGTTACGATAGTGAAAACTGTGAGAGCGGGAACTCGACAGGACTGCCTTGTTGTCAGGGTCTCGCAAGTTTTCCACCTTTGACAGGGTGCAGTCTACCACTTTTTTAATCACTCATTTTAGTGGAAAATATTTGAGTTTTCTTTCTCTGACAGGTTTCTGCCTTACACCAGTTCCGGCTTTCATAGGTTTTATTCTATTTGTTTAGGACTTACTATAATTAAAGTAAGGAGCCCTGGTGGCACAGTAGTAGTTAAGCGCTCGACTGCTAACCAAAAGGTCGGTGGTTCACCCCACCAAGGTGAACACTGTGGCAATCTGCTTCCATAAAGATTACAGTCTTGGAAACCCTATGGGGTAGTTCTACTCTGTCCTATAGGGTCACTATGAGTTGGAATTGACAGGAACGGGTATATAGTTAAGGTACGGTTCAAATTCCTCTGAGGAACACTGAGATTCATTCTTTCATTAAAAATATTTATGGATCATTTCCTATATATTCATTCATTTGTTCCACATATATTTATGGAACTACTACTTTGTGTGAGACACCGTGCTGTCTCAAGCACAAACATGGCCCCTATCTTCACGGATCTCACAGACTAGCAGGGAAGGCAGACAACCCAACAGTGGCCCAAATGAATGTAGAACTAATTATCAAACATGATAAATGTTTTAACTCTTACAAAGCCTGCATCAATGTGGTTTGATTTCCTAGCAGTGTCACAGTCAAAGAAACCCTATCCAACAAACAAAATTAATTTCAGTGTAGCTCAGATCTCCGTCAAGTTCATGGAAAACAAGAGAAAATGTCACAGACCTGAGGGAACTGGGGAGAGATGACAATTAATGTAATGTGTCCCGGTTTGGATCCTGGAACAGAAATAGGATTTAATGAATGGAAAAATGGTGAAATCCAAATAAAGTCTTGAGTTTGGTTAATGGTAATTACCAGTGTCAGTTTCTTAGTTTCGACAAATGTACCATGGTAATGTGAAGTGTTAACAATGGGGGACCCTGCGTGACAGGTGTACGGAAATTCGCTGTACTATCATTGCAACTTTTCTGTAAGTCTAAAATTATTCCAAAATGAAGTTTATTTTAAAAATCGCGTATCTTTTACATGACATCTAAATACAGTCTATAGTAACACTTATAAAAAGTCTCCATTTGTGATTTACCTCTTGTATTAGTTATCTACGCTGCATAACAAATCAGCCCAAAATTTAGCAGCTTAAAACATTTATTTCTCACACAGTTTCCAAGGGTCACGAAGCTGGGAGTGGCTTAGCTGGATGATTCTGGCTCAGGGGCTATGAAAAGCTTGCAGTCAAGCAGTAGACAGGGGCTACAGTCATCTCAAGGCTCAAATGGGACTGAAGAATCCAATTCCAAGCTCTCTCGTGTGGTTGTACTAAGCTTCAGTTTCTTGCTGGCTGGAGGCTTCAGTTCTTCACCACATGGGCCTCTCTATAGGACTGCTCACAAACATGGCAGCTGGCTTTTCCCAAAGCAAGTGATCCAACGGAACAAGAACACATACCAAAGACAAGTCACAGTCTTTTTATAACCTAATCTCAAGTGACATACCATATTGTATTCATTGGAGGCAAGATACTAGGTCCACACATAAGGGGAGAGGAATTAAGCTCCACCTCTTGAAGGGCGCATTACCCAAGAATTTATACACGTTTTTAAAAACTGCCACACCTCTACTCCCTTCAAATACTCCCACCAAAATGACATAAAAGGGACCAAAAAAATAGCATAAATCCACAAGGACAATAGAGGAATAGAGAATAGAGGAGACGACAGCAACAAAAATTCAGAACTGGGATTCAGGAAATCAAAGCAAACAGCAGACCAAGGAAGCAGAGTCATGAGCCAACAGTGGGGAAAGCCACGAGGCCACATAATTTGCACCACAGAACCTCAAAAAGTCTCATGAATTGGCAGCACCAGCTACCTCTGAAAGTGGAGTAAGAGATTAGGATGAAAACTCTAGGATTGGTTGCAAATCTGTTTAAGTAGTAGTTAGCATAACTCCCTGTTTCTTAGGTATGGGCTGTGCATAGTGACTTCCTTCCAAAGTGTACAGTATGGAAGGGGTGGGGGTGGGGGGAGTGGAATAGTAACTTTACAGTGAGAAACCTGACAAACACTACCTAAGCTTTCATAAATGTTGATACTATGTACACTTGATATGATGTGATGAAAATGGCACTTCACCTCTGTAGTCTTCCTCATAATAACCAACAACCCCAGTCTTACGAGAAAAACATCAGAAAAATTCCAATAGTGTGGCATCCTACAAAATACCTTAACAGTATTCCTCAAAACAGTCAAAGTCATCAAAAACTAGGGAAGTCCAAGAAACTGCCACAGCCAAGAGGAGCCTAAAGAGACATCACAACTGAATGCAATGTGCCATCCTGGATGGGACCCTGGAACAGAAAAAGGACATTAGGTAAAAACTAAGGGAATCAACTATGGGCTTCAGTTAATAATAATGCATAAATACTGCTTCATTAATTATAACAAATGTCTCATACTAATATAAGATGTAGATAATTGGGGAAACTAGGTGTAGGGCATATGGGAACACTGTAGTATCTTCTCAAGTTTTTCTGTAAACCTAAAATTTCTTAAAAAAAGGAAAAAAAAAGTCTATTGGAAAAAATAAATAAGTAGTTAGATCCCCTAGATGCTCTTTCCAACTTGGTGCACTCTAGCAACTGCCCCTCCCACCCTGGCAGAAAATAGGAGGTTTATTCACTGGAGTGAGTAAAACCGAACAAGGTACCAACTACAGTTGAGAGACAGAGGAAGATACTGAAAGTAAGATTAAATAAGGGTTTGCATATTAATATTGAAATGCACAGTCCTTCTCCCTGACTTGGAACCCAGGGGAAAAACCAGGCTTCTACACTCCAAGAAGGAGATTTAAAAATTCTTCTTTGGCAAGCCTAAGAGAAAAGACATAAAGATACTGACTTAGGAGTTGTGGTTACTAGGTGCCATCAAGTTGGTTCTCACTCATAACGACCCTGTGTGCAACAGAACAAAACGCTGCCTGGTCCTGCACCATGCTCACAAGAGTAGGTATGTTTGAGCCCATTATTGCAGCCACTGTGTTAATCATCTCATTGATGGTCTTCCTCTTTTTCACTGACCCTCTACTTTACCACACATGATGTCATTCTCTAGGGACTGGTCACTCCTGATAACATGTCCAAAGTGAGACAAAGTCTCGCCATCCTCACTTCTAAGGAGTATTCTGGCTGACTTAGGAAAGGGAGAGGAATTCCCCAGTGAAAGAGCCCAGCCATGGTATGGCTCAAACTCAATAAGCTCCTGTGCACAAGGGTTTTCAGTGCTTCAGTCTTAAAAATAAGTACTAGATATTTTAGGAAAACCCTTAACACAAAAGAAACCAAAAACTATTTGGAAGACACAGACACTGCAAAGAAAAAAAAATTTCAAAGTTATATTTAATGTTCTCCGGGCAATAAGAAAATATATTGCCTCCATGAAATAAGAAGAGAACGCTATAAAAATGAACATTAAGAGATTTTAAAAAGGCTCTTGGAATTGCTCCAACACCCAAATAATAAGGGTGCCAAAAAAAAAAGAGTGAAGGAAAACAAGAGGGAAAAAATACACTTCTTCATAATTCGAGAACATTTTCCATAATTTAAAGAATGAGTTGCATATTCAAAGGGCCAACTGGTAGTGGGTAATAATAACCTATATCTAGATAAACTATACATAAATATAAAACAACATAATCGTGCAATTTTGGAACACGGGAGACATGGCCTAATCATAATTCCATTCCTTTTTGCCAGAGACTAGTTTAGAATTGGGCATGCTGTACAGTTCTAGCCAATGAAACATGAAGGGTCATGCACTTTGGCTTTCTGGGAAAGGTTTCTTAATAACTCAATGCAGGGAGAAAATCTTCCCTTTTTCAGATTCTGGATGCTTGGAACTGCCTCAACCATCTTGAAAACCCAAGAGCAGGCGGCCTAAGATGACAAACCAACACTAAGAATGGCAGAGTAGGAAGATCATGAGTCACTGAGAGTGACCACTGGAGTAATCAGCTGTGGATCTTTCCTGCCTCACAACTTCTTATATTTTGTGCATTAATAAATATCCTTAATGTTGAAGGCACGTCTGGTTGTATTTTTTGTTTCTCTCAACGTATAGTATTTGAGTTGATATCCTGGGCATAAAAAGGAAGTACCGCATTTTATGCAAATAACGTGTGCCTTCCATGTTTGTCTGCAAACCACACCCTCCCCCAGCGAGGTATTTTCATAAGTGTGCTATGCTAATTTTTTTACAGCAACATGTAAAATAAAATTAACATAGCAGCAC
>NW_004443967.1:10308434-10326913 GCF_000243295.1 Trichechus manatus latirostris | reverse complement strand
AGGTTCTGGGTTCAGTCAGACAAGCCAAGGTTTGCTGTTGCACTGGGAAGCCCTCCCAGCTACCACCTGGTTCATCCAGGGCAATGTGAGGAAGAGAAAAAGGCCCCAGTAAAACCCATTCCTAATCCATCCTTGTCTCCATCTTCCTCCCCGCCCAACTCCCGCCTATTGTTTCTACCCACATGGACCCAACACTCCCCTTCCTCCCAGGAGTTTAGGGTACCAGTTGCAGAGTGAGGCTCTGAGTTCCATCAACTTCTCTTTTCTTCAGGCATCTCCAGATTGGGAACAGAAGAAGTTGCTGGCCTCCATGACCAGAAGATAAATTCTTAGTGGCCTGAAACAGAGGTTTTCTTTTTCTCAAAAGAAACTCCAACTGTTTATTGCCTATAAATCAACTTAAATTTTGAGTCTCTCCTAGGATGAGGCTGGTGGGCAAATATAAGCTCTTTCTATCTTTATTCTCAATCAGTGGTATATTCACACGGCTCAAAAATTTAAAAATATATTAAAAGTTATACTGTGAAAATTTCCCTCCCACCACCACCCCATATCAATGTTGGTTTCTTGTGTATCCTTGCAGAGTTTTGTTATACATATACAAGCAAGTATATGAATGTATTATATGTGCACACACCCATATATTTTTATTTGCTTCTTTTTCATAAAGGATACCATACTGTACAATCTATTCAGCACTTTGCTTTTGTTATTTCACTAAAAATGTCTGGGAGATCTTCCTCTACAAAGAGGTTGATGTTCTTTTTTCACAGCTATACAGCATCCCTGGTCGGGTGTACTGTAACTGATCTCACCATCTCCCACTGGCAGACGCTGAGGCTGTTGACAATCTTATGCCATTACAAACAATGATGCATTGAAAAATATAGAGAGTTTAAACAGTGGGGCGAAATAAAAGGTGAAACGTAAAAAAAAAAAAAAAAACAGCAGAGGCATTTCGTGATGTCGGTGTTTCCCAGTAATTTCTTTCCCCTGCTGATGATTCTTCCCGCTGCATTTTTATTTTCCTGGAAGCCAAATGTTGATCACTTTATTGCAGTTTGCCCATGGTTCAGGATCATTTTAGCAGTTGGAATTATACAATAAAATAGAGAAATGTGCATCTGTGAAAGTCCTGAAAGTTAACAACAACAGCAAAAATCTCCCATTTGTTCAGCGCCTTCTGCAGCCCTGAGTGCTAAGACGGTGCAAGCGCCACACACTGCGAAACAATCCTACAACCCGATGCAGATGCCTCCTTTCTGTCACAGCAACCTAAGGACCCACAGGGGATGCTCGTCAGGCCATTCTTCCCAGAGCTCCGGCAGTACTGAATGCACATAAGAATCTGTTCCCAATGCTCCAGAACTTTCCAAAACCCACTGGCAGCCCCTTGGTTGATGTCAGTCATTGTGTATAAGCAGCTGTAAGCAGAGTTTGTTCTGACCCAGTCATGTCCCCCCATGATCCACGTCTCCACAATCAGTGAAGGGGGTGGTACAGAAAAAATGTCATCATGAGGATGAGAGTGGTAATTGCGTTAGTATTAATCGAGCCCCACTCAGCTAAGCATTAAGCTAGGCTTCTGGCTTCATCTCATTTAATCCTTATTAAAGCTCTGCAAAGTCAACATTATCTACATTTTACAGATGAGAAAAGTGATGGTCAGCAAATCCAAGCAGAAGAGCTGAAAAACTCTTAGGACCACAACTCAATGCAGAGATATTCCTGTCAATTGGAATTCTGCTGAATTTCCCCAGCAGCTGGCTCCATCTCCAGGCCCCCAAGTAATGACCGTTTGGCTTAGACCCAATTTTCCTCCGGCCCAGACCCCAGACCTCGGGCAGGTCAGGGCCTGGAGCTCCGCTTTCTTGAGAGAGGATTCCAGGCAGTTTCCTGAGGACGATCCAAAGAAAAAAAATCACTTGCCTCTCTGGACAAGCACATTCCCCTGCGAGAATCGCTCTTATTTTACAGAGCAACGTCCACATCCACAGCTCTTCACAGGAGCCACAGAGACCCATGGCCTGAACGCCAGAAAACCACACTCAATTGCTCGCTCGCTCTCTCTCTCTCTCGCTGTCCTTTCTACTTCCTTTCCCCGCTCCCATGCTCCGATTTCCAGTCTATTCAGCACGCGTTATCTTTTGTATATAATATTTCTTTTATGTACAGCAAATTCCTCCCACACACATGGGTTTCTCAAATAATAAAACAGCAAACATTTGCAAAGCACTCCTTCATGCCTTGCTTCCTTTGACCCTTACAGAAATCCTGGTAGGTAGACATGGTATCCGTCCAGATGAGCCATCTACGCAATAAAAAGATAATAAGATCTAGAGTTTACTGAGTGCTGACTGCGTACCAGGCAATGTGCTAAACACTTTAGATAATCTTATTTAATCCTCAAAACCACCTTCTAGTATCCCCCAATTTACAAATGAGAATGCTCATTTTTTTTAAATTGCCTGTTTGTTCACATCTTGGTTCCACCACTTATTCACCATGCAATCTTGGGCTAAACTTGTTGTCGTTGAGTCGATTCTGACTCATAGTGACCCTACAGGACAGAGTAGAACTGCCCCATAGAGTTTCCAAGGAGCAGATGGTGGATTCAAAATGCCGATCTTTTGGTTAGCAGCTGCAACCTGCAACCACTGCACCGCCAGGGCTCCCATCTTGGGCTAGCTACCTCAAATGTAAAAATAGGGACTATAATGGCTACTTCTTAGGGTTGTTATGAGATTTTATAGGAGTTGATGGATTGTAAAGTGATTGTCATATAGAAAACACTCAAGCTTCTAAAATTAAAGGCTCTTCATTTTGTATCAGATAAGATATTCATCCTCACCAGGCATGTGCAAGCATCTGCTCCCTCAGATACGAGCGGAGGACCCTGCACAAAGCACTGAAGCAGGAATGTTGGACTGGTAGGTACCAGCAGCCAGCAGAGAGAAAAACCAAGATTTTTTTTTTTTAATAAAAAAAGGAAAACCACTAGTGAAGAAAACAGCTGTCCCAGGCCCCCGGTGGCATGAGGCAGAAAAAGGCAAGGTAACGATGTTGTGGAAGACACGTCCACATATGAAGGCTGGGATCATCTCTTGCAGGTAACAACATATTCCTCTCTCTTCCAAGTCCACTAGAAACAGAATCTTGATTGACAGGAGAGACTTCATCCAAACTTTGGGGGGACATGGAAAATGCAAAATAACTAAAAACTTGAATTGTCATCTCTCATTTTTAAATTTTTGCTTTCTCTACTCTAACCACAATATTATTATGTGATCTTGGACAAGTAACTTTTCTGATCTCAGTTTCCTCATCTATAAAATGGGCCTGTGCCATTCCTATGCCACAAATGTCAAAGTGACTATATGGAGCTGCTATTCCGTTTTGGATTCAGGGTGGACATGAATAGACTTGAACTGAAGACACCAGGACTCTAGTCCTGGTTCTGTCATTATTTATAGCCATGGCCAAGCCCCTTCCCCTCTCTAGTCTTCAGATTGCTCAGGACTGAATAGGAGGGTCCCAGAGCCCCCACTCCAGCCATGGTTCAAGCAGTGCACATCATGGTTCTACCAGGCTGGTTTGTTTATAAACAAGTGATTGCCCTATTATTTCAAACATACCAACAATCATGAAGATGGCAGAGGACTGGGCAACATTTCGTTCTGTTATCCATAAGGCTGCCACGAGTCGGTGCCAACTCGATGGCAACTAATTAAGAACAACCCTATTATTTCACATAGCACTCTGCTCTACAGCACAGCCTCTGCTGTTGACATGCTTACTTTTTACAAAGACAGTGCTACATACCTGCCATTGACAGGTATGCATTTGGGTCCTTTCTCTAGCTACAGAAATGAAGATTTGCTCTGGCCTATCCATGGGCTATTGTCTAGTAAGGCACCTTGGGAAATCTCCAGGTACACAGTATGGTTTTCCCTCGGCACTCTCCCTCCTTCCTCTACGCCCTCCCAAACTGACCATCTGACTTTGCTGAACCACACTGAACATTTAAGTTGTTCCCAGCTCTCTAACTTCCCGATGGTAAATAATCCAGTGTATATTAGTCTTTGTCAGCTTTATTTTTTCAGACTCTTATTTCTGAAAGCGGAACTACTGGATTAAAAAGGTACAGACCATTTTAAGGCTCTTGACACATACTGCATAAAATTTTTTTCTGAAAAGGAAGTATGAATTGACTTTCCTACTAGCAATGTATGAGCTTGTGTGACCCATCTTTTTTTTTAATCTTCCAATATGAGCAGTAAAAAAAAAAAGGCACCACTTTTTAAATTTTAATACAAGTAAAGAAGATGAACTTTTTCTTCAAGTTTACTAGCTATTCTTTTTTAATGAAATGTCTGTGCATGTTCTTTTCATAATTTTTTCACAACAGCATGAAACCATCACTGCTAATTTTACAGAACTTTTTCTTCACTCAAAAGGAAACCTGTACCCACTATGTAGGCCCTGGCAACCACTAAATCTGCTTTTTGTCTCCATGGATTTACCCATTCTGGATATTTCATATAAAGAGAATCATACAATATGTGCCCTTTTGTAAAATGAGGAAAATACCTACCTCCCATTAACAATTACATCAAACAGCTAGAGACTTGCACCATGCCTGAAACACAGTAGACACCAAAGCCCCAAATTCCCCTCCCTCCTCAGCTTTACCCCAGGAAGCTGCATCCAGAGGGCCGCAGCCGCCCTGTCCGTCTTATTTCTCCAGGACCCAGGAGTGCTCTTCAAAGCAGCCTTGCTTCAGAGGTTTGAGGCACAGGCTTAAGGTGCAGACAAGTGATACATCCCAAAAGGCAACAAGCACTTCCCAATGTTCCAAACTCTGCTCCTTTCAACACGAGTGAATGCTACCAAGTGGCTACAGAAAGAAAAAACACCACTAGAAATGTTTTCTTCGAAAAAATTTTAATGAAGTCATACCCAAAATATCCATATGGCTCCTTTTGCATTTCACGCATAACCACTTAACTTCTTTCGGATGCTCACCTGTGTGGTGCACTTTCCTGCCTCTCATCCTTCCCCACGCCTTTCTCCCTGGTCACCTCCTCAGGGAGGCCCTCCCTGACACCGCCACTGGCACTGGGACAAGGGCACATACAGGCTCGTGATACCATTCTCCACACTTCTGAGTATGTGTGAAAATTTCCATAGTAAAGTCTTTTAAAAGTCACTCTTTAATACAAAAAATGAAAGAAAACAATGATGGGTTAGCCCCAAGTGCATCAGTTCCGTGGCCCCCAAGCCTGACCTGCAGCTCGCTCACTCACGAACGGGCAGATTTGTCCGTTATCTTGTGGATGTGTCCTTGGCAATCCCTGGTCTGTCACATGTGTTGTCACACAATTTCCACATACGTTGTGATCGTTCAGCGTTTACTGTTTATAGTGCCCAAACTCATCCACCTGATCTGAGACTGGAAGTCATAGTAAACGAAGAACACGCATGATCGCAGGAGCTCCCTTCATTGTGAACGGCATGGAGTCATTTTAAAAGCGTTCTGTGGGTCAACATGCTTGAGAAAATCTGCAACAAGAGTTGCCGTTTTAAAGCAGGAAAATAAAATATCCAGGAGGGCGGAGCTGAGGAAGGAAAAAAGCAATGTTTTCTTGATTCCTACCCTACGATGAGCTTACGGTAGAGCATCAGGGCCTGCAGAATGTAGCCATGGATGCTTTCTCAAGCCCGCCGACTAGCACAAAGATAGGCAAATAAGCAGCAGCATCCCTCACCCCCACCCCAGCTGGTCCCACAGCTCCTAGTCCTCCATTCCAATGACCTGCACCTCCCCCAGACATCCACACCCCACACCCAGGCAAACATCTAGGCTCAGCGTTCTTCAGTCTTCCACACACAGTCTGCAGCCTCCCTCTCTAGCAGCTCTCAATTGTGAGAATCCTGGCCACAGAGACCTGGCCATGAGCGCCTGGTCTACCCAGAGTCTGAGTGCCCACGGCCAGAGAGCAGTCACAGAAATGAGCTAACATCAGGAGTGCGTACTATGTGCCTGGTATTTCACTCATCCTTTCAATTTAATCCTCTCAACAACCCTATGATGCTTAGGAATTTCATGACTGAGGAAATGTGACCAAAACCCAAAACAAACCAATACAAAAAACACTTTGCTCAGAGGCTGGGGGGAGGGAGGAAGAGACTTGCCAGGGACTCCTAGGTAAGGGGCAGGGATTGGCCACAGATAAAGGCAGGTGGGCATCAGAGCCCTTTCTTACGCTCTCAAGTTTCTGGTAAGCTCAATTTGTAGGTGAAATACCAGGATGAGACTGCTAACCAGTGGAGAATATAATGCAAAGAGCAAGGAGGCAAGGCTTGGCAGGGAGATGGCAAGAGCAGGAAAACAATGTCAGCACCTCAGCTCCTAGAGGAACTGTATCCTATCAACTCCCCTTACAGGACCCAGCCCTGAGGAACAGATGCATGGTAAGTCAGATGCCATTTTATTAAGTTGCAATGAGAACTATAGACTGGAGTAAAACCAAACACAGGGCAAAACCTCCCTGGGAAACCAAGTTCCCACCAGAAAGCTCCCTGGTAAACCCAGGCACAGCACAGTGGCAGTCAGACACCTCAAGTCCTAAACCCCTGAAACAAAAGTAACATAAGCATCAAGGCCAAGTGTTCCCGATTTTCAGGGACAGTCCAGATCCCCAGCCCTCGACTTATAGGAAGATCTTATGAGTTACTATTCCAAATATATGATCGCCCCTGACAGAACAGTAGCAGCTCCTCTCTAACTTCTTCATTTTCAAGGCTCTATACAGATCACAGAGCCCTGGTGGCGCAGTGGTTAAGAGCTCAGCTGCTAACCAAATGGTTGGCAGTTTGAATCCACCAACCGCTCCTTGGGAACCCTATGGGGCAGTTCGGAATCAACTTGACGACAAAGGTTTTTTTTTTTTTAAATACAGATCACACTTTTTCGATAACATACTTCCCTCAAATACCAACATTATCCATGTAGTTTCCTTTCATGAGAATCATACTCGGGTTTTCAGAAAACACCTTTCTTATCTGGGCTAAGACTTTGATCTCACAGATGAATTCAAGACACGCAAGTCCCTCAGACTTGGAGAGTCCTTTCTTCCTGTTGGAGCCCTGGTGGCACAGCAGGTTAAGCTTTCAGCCGCTAACCAAAGGTCGGCAGTTCATATCCACCAGCCACTCCTTGGAAACCCTATAGGGCAGTATTACTTTGTCCTATACGGTCGCTATGAGTCAGAATCGACTCGACAGCAACAAGTTTGGTTTGGTTTTTCTTCCTGGTACATACAACTTTACCTTAACAAATGGCCTGAGCTGTCCACCTCAACTTTATGGTGGCTCTTTTACTTCCAATTTCAGGCTCTGATGTTTTCTAACTCTAGTCCCCAACTCTGCATATGAAACCCTTTCTGAGCCACTAGAGACCTGAGTTGCCTCATCAGGGGAAAGTGAGGGTGTTGATCCAGATTAGCGGCCAGGGTGAGAGGTTTCCTGGATGGGGTGAGTCGCTCCTGGCAAGAGAGGGGGTCCAAGTTTACTCAGCAGCTATATGTGCATCAATCCTACACACTGGAATTTGGTGAAAGGCTTCACTTCAAAAAAGGGTTCTGCTGCTTTTTTAAGTTTGCAAACCATTGATCTTGGCCTTCCAAGGTCTCTTCCAAGTATAAAAATATGGTTTTGATTTTTCAAATTCATTTATTCAACAGATATTTGGAAAGTGCTTGAGTCTGTGCAAGACTGTTTAAGACTGTGTGGGAGGCATGGTGGTTACAATAGTGAACCGTATGCTAATAAATACACTCTGCCTGCAGGGGACCTGCTGTTTGTGTTGTAAAGAACCTGAATCGTGATATAGATCAATGTCCACAGGCAGAATCACCAGCAAAGTCTATTTTATGTCTCCTCAAGCATTAAAATAAGATTGCAAGATCCTGAAACTCAGCTGGCACACGTTTCTTCTACGAAAACTGGTTCAAGTGTTGCCTCTCATCTGCCCATTACTCAGAAGACCTAGGCTGAATAATACAAACAAAACCAGTTATGAGTAGAAAAATCAAACTGGATTTTATTAAAATATACATAAATAGTCCTCATTTTTCTTCATTTCTTCAGTACTGGGAAGGCAACCGAAAATTTCAGGAGAAGGAGCAGGACTCATGGAGTGAAATGAAGGCCACACAAAGGTCCGGGCAGCTGGCAAAGGCATTTAATGTCGTGTCCTCGGCTGTAGGATGAGGTGGTTGGGATACATGTCGTCTGGCGTCAGTTGCAGCTCTAAAATTCTACTGTTCTAATTCTACTACAGTGAGCAAGTGCTATAGGTATGTGTTAACTATATACTGGGTACTCACAATGAAAAGTGAATGAACATTGGCCTCACAGGAATACTTTTAAGGAAGATAAGAGAAATACAGACGTTTGCTGCTTAAAAAACTGCATTGATGCTGTTTTATTCAGACTAATTAGAATATATACACGAAAAATGTGTATCATACGTTGCTTTCAAAAAATTCTATGTCCCATGAGAACTATGTAAACAAGGTAAAATGTTTCTACTACACAACAAAAGAAGAAAATCAGCATTCCCATTTAGGATTAGGAAAATATTTCAAGAATCTGAATTTATAGCAAAACAAAGTGAAATATTATTACAGAACAGTCTTTTCATGAAGGAGTTTTATATCTAGAAGCAATACAATTCATACTTTCAAACACTTTGGTATAAGTAAGATTAATACAAAGCAAAAAAAAAACAAAAACAAAAAAAGTCCTCTACTTTGGTTCTCACGTTAGTCGGAAGTTTCGCAATGAGGCGACTGCATAGCTACTTGGATGATGCCCTCCCAGGGAAGAGAGACGTGCTGCAGAGCCCTTCCTGGGACTGCTGTGGAATAAGAGAGCACTTCACGTCCTTCCACGACCATGCGCTCGGCAATAGCTTGAAAGGCTTTATAAAAACCTCCAACTCAGTGCAGGATGTTAGAGATCTTGGTTACTTCCTCTGAACAAATACAAATAATCCTCATGAAAGCAGCTCAGCACTACAATTCACATTTAAAGTAGGATATCAGTTGTTTATTGTTTAAAAATCATATTACTATAGTTTCTCAAGAAGTCTGTACTTGAATAAAAACAGCAGACTACATTAATTAAAAAACGCACATTGAATGGCCCACTGACAACTGTTGAATAGAAATAACCGTCCGCATGCTACGTATATTTCTTCACTGATCCACATGACTTTGACAACTGTACAACTAAAATGATCTGGGACATTTTTAATCGCACCATTTTTACAGTCACATTTTCTCATCTACACTGTCCAAATGTGGTAGTGATGTTTTCACTGTTTTTTTTGTTGTATGTTATTTTCTTCTAAATGAAGCCCTACATCTGAGAACTCTATACTGAGAAGTTGTCGACAAGTCACTTTTCTGACATCCATCACAGGAGAAAACTGGGACCATCCTCTGAGCATTTTCTCAGCAATGTAATTTACACTGGGACTTTCTGTGAAGACAAACTTCAAAAAGAAAAAGAAAAAAAGAACCCTCCGTGAACTTCACAAGCTGACAGTAATAGTGTTAACAGTGCACTGCTGCTCCTTTCTGAAGTAAAAGAACACAGGCAAGTGCTCAAGTCTACTGAACTAACACTGCACCCCCCCACCCCGGCATAACCCAACACACCCGGTGAGCACAAGCCCTCAGAGAGGCGCCCACAGCGACTAGAGCACACGGCAGTAAAAGACAAAAACTTAAAGTTTATTATCTGTCAGGCTAACGCGAGGCTTTTTAAATAGCAGCTCTAAAAGGACTAGAAGAACATACAAAAGAATTATTTGGCAAAATACTTACTGATCTATGCTTGAATGAACCATGTGTAGAATAGAAGGACTGTTAATATTTTAAATTAATTATCTTATACTACTAGGAACCTAAGTTCGTACCTTAATTTTATAGACCCAAAACTGACAGGATCAAGTGTAAGAAGAAATAAAATAATTACAGTGAATAAATCATGTGTGAATAAAAGGGGCTTACTGAGTTTTTCAAATTCTGTGAAATCAAAACCCTATGATTACTGTTGTTTGGGCTTTGTTTGTCTTACTTTGTTTGGGGGGGGATAGAGGAACACAACAAAATCATCTCAAAATTCATTTGGAGTTAACAGCCAAAACTATGGTATACTGAGAACTTGCACTGCCAGACATTAAAACCTATAAAGTCACAAATTACTATAATATCATATTTCACTGAATCTAAGACACTGTCAATTGTAAGATGCACCATTACTCTATGTACCATGACAAGAAAAGATGTCCAGGACAGGGAGTCTAAAAAGAGGCCGAGACCCTCACAAAAAGTAGAGGCACTGAATGGCTACACCCTCAGTGAGGGGCAGAAGAAAATAACCCTCCATGCAAAAGGGACAGCAAAGAAGACTGCATGCTGCTTTCTGGACAATGGAAAGAGGAAAAAACAATTCCTGAAAATCTGAACTGGCAGCCTCCATAAATGTTGTGGTCTAAATTCACTCTACCACTGTAGTCCATGAAAATCTCAAGCAGAGACGTTAGTTTAAGCTGATTTGGACTGGCAGCGCCCCCCAGTGACTGGGAGAAGAAAATACAAAGAAAGAACTCACATTCTATCCAGTAACGACAGACTGTAAGAAATCAAAAATGTTCATCTGCATTTCACATTTCAAGATGCTAAAAGGTGAAAAATACAACTTGAAATCAGTGTAATATTATATACAGATAAATAAGTCAAGAAAAGAAATGAGAAAGCCGGAAAACAAACACATCGCATATCAACAACCACCAAAAAAAAACCCATTGCCATCGAGTCAATTCCGACTCATGGCAACCCTACTGGACAGAGTAGATCTGCCCCATAAGGTTTCCAAGGCTGTAATCTTTATGGAAGTCGACTGCCACATCTTTCTCCCACAGAGTGTCTGGTGGATTTGCACCTCCAATCTTTCAGTTAGGAACTGAGCACTTAGCCACTGCACCACCAAGGCTCCTTATATCAATGACAACAAAAAAACCAAACTCACTGCCATCGAGTCAATTCTAACTCATAGCGACCCTACAGGGCAGAGCAGAACTGCCCCATAGGGTTTTCAAGGAGCGGCTGGTGGATTCGAACTGCTGACCTTTTGGTTAGCAGCCGTAGCATTTAACCACTAGCCCACCAGGGCTCCATATAAATGACAAAGGGTAGATAATTCAATATACAGCACAGGAAAAAATGATGAACTATTTAAGAAAAAAAAAAATTCATGCCTTCTTTATACAATAATCTCCTCAACTCTAAAGTCAAATGGAAAAATAAACCAACATAAGGACTAAAAGAAAACTTAAAAGTATCTAAATAATAATTAATCTTAAAAGACTGATCCACTATTTTTTAAATATGTCCCCCACCCCCAAAAATTCTAAGCATAAGCAAAAACAAAACACAAATGTCAAACTAGAGAAAAATATTTACAATGACATAAGGTTAATTAATACCCTTAAAATATCATAGTTATAAATGTAGAAGAACCAAAAATATCCCACAGCTCCAGTAAAGTACACAAAGGTCAGGAGCAGACAATTGACAAAAGAAATATAAATGGTCAATTAAATACACCAAAAATACTCAACTTCACTAGCAATGGAAATGCAAATAAAAGCAATGATACAGCCATTTCCAGCTATCAAACTGGCAAAATTTTTAAAATAGCCAGTGTTGGCCAGGGTGCAGAAACACAGGCACCTACATACACTCATGAGCATTTCTGGAATGCGTTTCAGCCAGCAGTGTGGATCAAAAGCCTTTAAAAACATGTGATACTCTTGGATCCAACAATGCTACCTCTAAAAATTTATCCCAAGCAAATAATCAGAGATGAGCAAAAACTATATACAACTACATGTCAGAATTATTTCTAATAGTGAAAAATTGGAAAATCACCAAAAAAACCAACAATGGAGGATAAATTAAGTATTTTAACAAATTATAACAGAACCATAAAATTGGTAACAATGTAACTACTAAATAGCACATATCACTGAAGCACTGTTTATACCAGTAAAATACTAGAATAACTGAAACGCCCATCAGTAGGGCACCAGTTAGACAAATTCATGGTGTAGCAGGCAGTGGAATACTATACAATGGTTAAAAAAGGAGGCAGTTCTTATGTTCTAATAGATATTCTTCTCTGCGCCTGAAACGACCTTCTTCTCCCAGAATCCACTTGGCTCACTTGTTCAAATGTCACTTTATCAGTGACGGTAATACACAATGTACACAATAGCCACCCTACAGACAAGAGTAACTTGCTCCAATCCCAAACGCACTCCCTCTCCACCTTACCCTGCTGCTCTACTTTTCCTCCGTGCATTTATCACCACCTGGCCAACGTGGTCAACTGTTTATTTACTGTCAGTCTTCCCCCAGAGGAAGTAAGATCCTTGAGGACAGAGACTTCCTTTGGTCCACTGCTATGGACTTCAGTACCCAGAATACTACTTGGCACTAGGTAAAGCACTCAAGAAATGATAGATGGATGGATGGATGGATGGATGTGCGGACGGATGGATGGGTGCATGGGTGAGAAGACAGCTGGATGGATGGGTACGTGGGTGGGAAGAAAGATGGATGGATGGGTGGATGGATGGATGGATGGATATAGAACAATCTCCAAGATACAAAAGAATAGTGTATCCATTTTGCTATCCTTAAAAAGGAAAGAATGACATATGTTTATGTATACGTTAGCAAATGTCTGGAAGGATACACAAAACTTGGAAGGCTGGCTGCATCTGAGCAGGGAAACTGGGGAAAGAGGTACAGGAAGAAGAACCTTCACTTCTGTCACTTTCAAAAGCTGAACCAGATGTCTATATAACCCATTCAGAAAAATAAAAACTGTAAATATACACACACACACAAACACACACATTGTAGGCTGATGTGGGAAAATTACACAAATATACTATTAAGTGGAAAAGTATCAGGCTACAAAATAACAAATAATATGAACTACAGAGAGACTTAGATAAAAGTTTGGAAGAATAGAACCGCTGTTACATTTTCGAGTGGTAAAATTACAGATGATTACTGCTGCTGCTTGTTCTTTTCTGTATTTTCTAAGGTTTCTATATGAAGCCTCGATATTTTATAATTTTTTAAAAACTGCTTTTTAAGTACACAGAGAGAGAAGTGCCTGAGTGGCACCAATGGTTAAGCACTCAACTACTAGCCAAAAGGTGGGGGGTCTGAACCCAGCCAGAGGCACCTCAGAAGACAGGCCTGGCGATCTGCTTCCGAAAGGTCACACCCTATGGAGCAGTCGTACTCTGTGCACCTGGGGTTACCATGAGTCAGAATCAACTCCACAGCAACTAACATCAGCAACAGATCACAAGGTCACTAGTCAAGAACACAGAGAGAGCATCTATTTAGCAAAGAATCTAGTGATGATGGAGCGAAAGGGCGCCCACACTGGATCCTATCATACAGTTATACCCTGCACAGCCTCTGCAGTCTCCACATCAAATGCTCATTCTCTGACCAAAACCTCTCGTCCTTACTGTACGAGTACACCCATCTCCTCGGTTCTCCAGACTCATCCTACCACTGACCTCACTTGCTTCACCCTCCATCACCTCTCTTAACTCTCTTGTCTTTCTCTTCCTATCCCACTTGCCTGGCAAAACCCTATCCCTGGTTCAACCCAAATATCTGCTTACTCCAAACCTCACCCAAGCAGTGGAATGTGGCCAGAGAAAAGCCACGCCATTGTGCTAATTGTACTCACTTCAAATTTATGACCAATACCATCAAATGGGCATTCAAGTCTGCAGTACAATCCCACTGCACTTTGCTAGTAAACTCCCTTTTCCCACACTCTGAGGTGAATATCATTCTGCTTCTTTCTCCATAAGCCCTCCACTGGTGACCTTACTTTTAACTGATGACTATCCTACACACTTCAGAGAGGAAGTCAAAGGAACCAGAGAACCCTCCTGCCCCCCACTAATTTCACCCATCTTCCTGTATTTGCCCTCACACTCTGCCTTCCTCCCAGTACTATGAAAGATGAATTCCTGCTCCTTTTCTAAGGCTAAATTCTCCACCTTGCCCAGTCCCATCCCCCATTCCCTTTTCAAGTATTTCCTTTTATAATTATCCCCTTTCTCTTATATTATCAATTTTCTCCCTCAATACTGGATCATTCTCACTGTCAAACAAACATACCTTAACATCATAAATTGTTCCCGTCTAGTTACTGCCTTATTTGTCACCTTTCATGGCGAAGCCCTTTCCTCTCCAATTCCTTACCTCTCCTCAGCCCACTTTTACCCCTACCATGACATTCAAACAGCTTTGGTCGAAGTCACCAGTGATGGCCTACATCTTCCTGAAGACAACGGCGAATTCTTGGTCCTCCTCTTACCTGACCTCTCAGCCGTGTGTGACGTGGCTGCCCACTCCCTCCTTGAAGCAACCTTCTCTCAGCCTCAGTGAGATCACAAGTCCCTGGACCCTTTCTCTTCACTGCCTCCCTGTTCTCCACCTCCATCATCTTTTCTAGATGACCTCACCCCGTTTGTGGCTTCAAAGATGCTGATGATTCTAAAGTTATCATTTTTAGCTCTGAGCTTTCTTCTGAGGTTGAAATCAACATCAATGACTGACTTGACAAAACAGAACTGATTCCCCAACGCTCACCCCTCCCTCAAAAAACATCTGCTCCCACCACAAGCCTTCCCAAGAAAAGGCACCACCCCAGCCAGTTGATAAGAGTCATCCTTAATGCTTCTTTCCCTCAAATCCTACAGTAAATTCATCAGTAAGTCCTCAACCAAACAGATCTGAATTCAACCACCTCTCACTACCCCTGCTACTACAACCCTAGTAAACGTCACCCCCAGTCTATTCTCCCTGCTTCCATCCTTGCCCCTCCATCCTTCACCCTGTACCCAGAGCAATCTCTCTAAAGTATAAATCAAACCATGACACTCTTCTTCTTAAAAGCCTCCAATGTTACATGTGAATAAAATACAAATGTCATACCAGATCCTTCATAATCAGACCCACCTATCTCTGACTCATTCGCCCCACCCGCCATTCTCACCTTCATTTATTACTCTCCAGCTATAATGGTCTGCTGTCTGTCCCTCAGACATGGCATATCTATTCCCATCTCATGATCTTTGCAGCCACTCATTTCCGCTTGGAATGTTCTTCTCCCAAACCCTCATATGTCCATCATGTTTTTGTCATTCAAATTTCAACTCAAATGTCATCAACTCAGCAAAGGCACATCCGTGCAAGCAATCCTAGTCACTCGCTACCATATCTTCCTATTTTATCTTCTCCAAAGAACTTATCAACATTTTAAATTTACTTATGTCTCAGAGTACAGGTTTACCACCAACCTCCTCCCAATAGAAGGTAAATTCTTTGAAGGTGAAAATGGAATCTTATTTACCACCTATCCCCAACATGAACGCTGCTGCCTGGCACAAAGCAGGTGCTGAATAAATATTTGTCGACCAACTGAATGACTGCTTTATAATTGAAAATCTAGACTGTGGTAGCTTTTGATATTACATTTAGTTTATTTTAATACTATATATCAGAAATGGGTGAGAACTGATAAAGCAGTATGGTAACAAAGTGCCTTTTTGACCTACTCCATTGACTAAGACTCTCTAATATACAGGATAAAAACACTGAAAATGATATAAACGTCCATTAGCAGGGAACTGGCTAAATAAAATGGGATACAGCCAAAAAATGGATTATTATGCAGCCATTAAAGAGAATGAAAAAGACCTACACATGCTAATATGGAAAGCTATGCAAGCTGTTTCACTGATTGAAAACATCAAGTTACAGACGAATACATTCAATGAGATCCCTTTCGTTTTAGAATACATACGTATGCGCTTGGCTACGTGCAGAAAAATTTCTAGGGAAATCCTACTGAATGTGACTACCTCTCCAAACTGAGAATGGAAGTTAAAGGGACCTTCCTATATTTATTATTAGAAAACCAAAAAGTGTTAGGAATTACTTTTGATTTCAGCAATTTAGAGATCAGCACTTTGTATTTCGCTCTTCTGAAGGCTTTAAACTTCCTCTGTACAAAGCACATTACACCTGTATTTCACAGTAACGCACAACCTGGTGAGGGAAAGCCACCACCGGGCGTTTCCGGAGGTCAGTCACGGACGCAGAGTGCGGCAGACACAGCAGGTCGGCTCCCCCGTCAGAGACGGAACCCTCTTCTCTCTACTGTTCCTCTACAATGACTGGGAATGCTTAATACATCACTTTTCCAATCTTTCCTGCAGCTCGGAGGGAGGGAAACGTGGGACATGTGACACAGACCTAGTCAATAAGGCAGAGCAAATTTTTGGATGTGCTTTTTCTTTCCTAATGAAAAGGGATAGCTTCCCCCTCTTATCATGCCTTGAATGGAAACATGATGTCTGGAACTGTGGGAGCCATTTCATAACCACAAGGCAGCAAGAGCCAACATGTGGGGAAAAGAGGTGCGCGATCTGGCTATCTGGTGCGTCACTCAACACGTGAACCCTTCTTGTTATGTAAGAAAATTAAACCCCTCTTTGTTTAAGTTACTGTGCATTAGTTCTGTTACCTACAGCCAGAGGAACTCCTAAATAATATTCCTGGGAATCTGTTTTAAAGAGAAGCTAAAAATAAAAGAACTCAAATTCTACACAGAATTAGGAAAAGAACGTAATAAATCAAAAATGTATATTGCAAACCAATTCTCATCCTTAATGTCTCTATACTGAATAATAAGAAAAAATACACTAAGAGGAACAGAAAAGAACAAAGAGAAAATTAGAGTCAATGTCAACTCCAAAAAAAAAGACTTCAGAATGTAAACATTCAGAATTTACACAATGAAAGTAAACTCACACAATGAAAGTAAACTCACACAGTGAAACTGAAGTCCAATCAATGCTGGGGCTGTTCTGGACTAATGTTCATTGTTCGATAAATTTCTTTAAGTAATAACAAGGCAGTATCTTCAGATTCCCTAACAAAAAGAAAGGCACGTTTACTTGAGACAATTAGCAGAAATCAATCTCTATGCCCAAAGGCAGAAAATGTAGCTCTTGTTCTATTCAATGCTACCTAAGAAGGGCAGATGAAAATAGTGTAATCTCAAAGCTGTCCCTAAACCTGGGCAGATACAGATCAGCTCCAAAATAGTCGTGTTGCAATTTTCCTTGGTGACAGGGAAACAGATGAAAGGATGGCTTTTCAAAGTCCCTAGCACTCACATTCTGTGAAAGGTGACACAGAAAACGTGCTGCCAAGAACCAAAGGCCTTTGGTCAAAGGCAGAGGACATACTGCCATCTGGTGGACAACGAAAGGGGAAAATACTAATTTTGAACATAGACCTGCATATATATACCCGTTGCTGTCGAGTCGATTCTGACTCACAACGCCCCTATAAGACAGAGTAGAATTGCCCCATAGGGTTTCCAAGAGGCAGCTGGTGGATTCGAACTGCTGATCTTTTGGTTAGGAGTCGACCTCTTAACCACTACGCCACCAGGACTCTTTGAATATATAGGAGTTCAAATTAATTTTCTATAGTAAGATAAATCAGTAAAAGAATCTCACTAAAACTGCTATATTTAGCAGCATCTAAAGGTTCCATGAAAGTTATCCAAATGACAAGTTCTAATAAAAAGTCTTAAAGAATAAAAAAATAGCTTTATATAAAGAAACTAACATGTGACAAATTTCATTCAAACCAAAGTTGAAAATACTTACCAATAGCATAAGTGACTCTGAAGAGCAAAAAGATATTCATTAAAACTCTCTATTGGCTTTTCCTGAAGAACGTAGTCAATTCGGCGGCCTCCGTTTAACATTCCAACCTTTCCTAAGTAGTCCTCATCCTTGGAAAAATCTGGACTTTCAACAATTTTTTCTGCTAGAATTTAAACCATTTCAACATCAAAGTCAATCACTTAGTCATTATCCTCTGACTTTAGCTGACTTTCTGGGTTCAATGAGAATACTGCTTGACACACGTAGCAACCTGGGGAGCTACCAGGCTCACTCTCCATGCCTCCAAAGAGCCAGGGGAAGAGGGGCTCGTTACCCAAAAGAGAGGAGAGAGAGCCAGCGAGCTGACAGAAGTTGAGAAGAAAAGGGGTGAGAGAGCATTGCAGAAAGAAAGGAAATAGAATTAGAATCTGAAAAAGTCAAAAACACCACGGCACAATGACCTGACGTTGCACGTAAAGTCCATAATGACACAGCTAAACAACAGCATCAGGAAGATTGTTTTTCAGAGTGAGTTCTTTAAAACGCCTGAACACAAACCTATTTCTCAACTTTGATATTCCACTCTGGTCTTAAATTTAAAAAAAAAAAAAAA
>NW_004443967.1:10304345-10306478 GCF_000243295.1 Trichechus manatus latirostris | reverse complement strand
AACAAGCAAAACAGACTGAGTCATCAGAGCCTTAGAGAAGGAAAGAGTGTAGATAGGGAGTGCACAAATGCAGTGGGAACACTCCCTGCACCCACGCCCCAGCGACCGGATGGACAAACACATCATCTCATCAGCAACACTAGTCACATCCTGACAGGCACCATCACACTACTGCCAAATGGCGAGCTGGAGATTCTAGTGCCTGCGCCCAACATCTGCCCGGATGCAACATCAGATATCCCACACTCAAACAGTTCCTGCAGGCCATCTACATTTGCGCTGAAACCCCTTGATACCCCACCACCTACTAAGATGCCAAATCATTCATGAGCAGTGAGCCTACCCTATCCGATTGGGTAGTAGTCCTTCACATCTCATATGGAGATGTCCTGCCCTGACCTCCAGAGAATGCACTGACTGCTAGCATGAACTTGGAAGGACCCCACGGTCCCACAAGGGTTGTGGAAGGACCCTAGCCACCCAACACTTGTCACCTAATATCAGGGAAAAGAATCTGTCTGCCTGCCTCCACTCAATCCAGTAAGGGAAGACATACGAGCCTAACCACAGAGGACTCAGCACATGGGTGAGACATACCATACCCACCAATGAGAGGAAATCATGCACAGCCAAAAGACACCACCAAAGTCACACACAGAACAGAACTATAAAATAACAACAATTAAAATAATACAAAGGAAGAAAGATACTCCAAAGAGAAAGAGAAGAAACAAAGCTACAAATACATCAAAACAAATTTAAAAGATCAGCACAAAACAAACATACATACACTCAATCAATCAATCTATAAATAAATCAACACCTTAATGCCTCGGAGACAGCAGACAATAACAAATCATATGAACAAACAGGATAAGATGGCTCAAACGAGTGAGCAAAATAAAGGGGCAGAAAACCTTCCTGAGAAGAAATGGTAATGGAACTACCTGATGAAGAATTAAAAAGATTTATATATAGGCTCCTCAAAGAGATGAAGGAAAACACAGACAAAATCCTAGAAGAATTCAGGAAAAAAATATAATGACAAAATATATAGACAATCAGAAACCACACAAAAACAACATCTAGAAATCCAGAAGATTAACAATAAAATTTCAGAAATAGATAAAACGGTCAAAGGACACAGAAGTAGAACTGAAGCAATAGAAGAAAGAATCAGCGAAATAGAGGACAAATCCCTTGATGCTAATCTGTCTGAGGAACAATTGGAAAAAAGAATGAAGAAAAATGAAGTCTAAGAGCTATGCAGGACACTATCAAGAGGAAGAATTTACACATAACTGGAATTCCAGAAGAGGAGAGGGGAAAAAAGCAATAGGGAGAATTTTTTAAGATTTCCTGATATAAAACTTGCCTAATATCATGAAAGACGAGAAGGTTTCCATCCAAGAAGCTCAACGAACCCCATACAGGATAGACCTCAAAAGAAAATCACCAAGACATATCATAATCAAACTTTCCAAAACCTAAGACAAAGAATTCTGAGAGCAGCTCATGAAAAATGAAATATCACCTACAAAAGGGCACCAATAAGACCAAGCACTAATTTCTCAGCAGAAACCAAGCAGACAAGACAGCAGTGGAATGATATAGATGAAACCCTGAAAAAAAAGAACTGCCAACCAAGAATCATATATCCAGCAAAACTGTCTTTCAAGTACGATGGTGAAACTAGGTCATTCCCAGAAAAACAGAAATTAAGGGAATTTGTAAAAACTAGACCAACCTTACAAGAAATATTAAAAGGAGTCCTTCGGACAGAGAACCAACAACATCAGACAACAACCTGAGATTGAGATGTATGACAATATCACCCAGATACCAACCCGGACAAAGAATTCTGAAATGTAAAGTTGCAAAACTGAAAACAGGAAACCAGAGATGTCAATCTGTAAATGACAACTTCAAAACAAAAAGGGGAAATAAATGGTGTAGTTACAGAATTTCCATGTGGAGAGGATGTCAAGGCAATATCAAGATATAACACACTGTTTTAAGCTTAGGAAGAGAAAAGGAAATTTCAGAGTAACCACAAGGAAAATTAATAAACCTACTTACCAAAATAAAGAAAAAAATAAAAAAGACTCTGTAAACATAGAATCACTAACAGAG
>NW_004443967.1:10302141-10303283 GCF_000243295.1 Trichechus manatus latirostris | reverse complement strand
AGAAAGAATCAACAAGACAAGAAGTTGGTTCTTTGAAAGAATCAATAAAACTGACAAACCACTGGCCAAACTGACAAAGGTAAAAAATCAGAAGATGCAAATAACCAAAATAAAAAATGAAATGGGTGACATTACAACAGAACCAACTGAGATAAAGAGTATCATGACAGAATATTATGAAAAATTATACTCCAACAAATTTGAAAGCCTAGAAGAAATGGACAAATTTCTAGAAACACACTACCTACCTAAACTAAAACAAACAGGTAGAAAATTTAAACAGACCTGTAACAAAAGAAGAAATTGAGTATGTCAAAAAAAAGTCCCAACAGAAAAAAAGCTCCAGCCCAGAGAGTTTCACCACAGAAGTCTACCAAACATTCAGAGAAAAGTGGACACCAATTCTACTCAATCTATTCCAGAATACAGAAAAGGAAGGCATACTTCCAAATTCATTCTATGAAGCCAGCATAACCCTGATACCAAAGCCAGGCAAAGAGACCACAAAAAAAAATTACAGACCAATATCCCTCATGAATACAGACCCAAAAATTCTCAACAAAATTCTAGCCAACAAAATTGAACAGCATATCAAAAAAAATAATACATTACAATCAAGTGGGATTCATATCAGGGATACAAAGATGGTTCAATGTTAGAAAATCAATCAATGTAATTCACCACATAAAACAAAGGAGAAGAATCACATGATCATCTCAATAGACACAGAAAAGGCATTTGATAAAATCCAACACCCTCTCCCGATGAATAACTCTCAGCAAAATAGGAAGAGAAGGGAAATTCCTCAACATAATTAAGGGTATATATGCAAAAACCAACAGCCATCATTCTCAACAAAGAAAGATTGAGAGCATTCCCCTTGAGAATGGGAATGAGACAAGGATGCCCTTTATCATCACTCTTATATTCAATACTATACTAGAAGTTCTAGCTAGAGCAGTAAGGCAAGAAAGGGAAATAAAGGGCATCCAAATTCAAAAGGAAGAAGTACAATTATCCTTATTCTCAGATGACATGATTCTATACACAGAAAATTCCAGAGACTCCACAAGAAAGTTACTGGAACTAATCGAAGGATTCAGCAAAGTGGCAGGGTACAAGATCAACACACAAAAATCAAG
>NW_004443967.1:10288195-10289425 GCF_000243295.1 Trichechus manatus latirostris | reverse complement strand
AACATTTGATAATCATGAGGCAGAATAAAATACAAAAGCATCCCTAGGTGGTATCAGAAGTGAATAGTAAAGGCAGAATCTGAACTCAAAGCATTAACTTCTACCCTTTATAAAATTTACCATCTATAACTCTAAATCTTACCCTAACAATGTCACCGTACTGAAAGCGGTGATGGCTCAACAAAAATTATGTTTAAAATGTGCACATTTGACAGTTTTACCTAAACTATGACCAGCCACAGAGACCCCTCCCTTGAAGTCCGGGTTCCGACCCATGAAGAGCGCATACAGTCGGTTTATCTCCATTCCCACTTTTTCCACAATTCTCTGACAGTAGGTGGGGCTATTGTAAAACAAAATATCTAGCAAGGTTTCATTGGTAAAGTGACGAAACCGTCCAATACTTGGTAAAGTGATTTTCTTAATATTCCTGTTTAGAAAGGAAAAGAAAAAGTATTTTCAGTTAGTATTGACCTTAAACCTGTGGGTTTAAAAAAGCTGCTTAGACTTTGATTCCCAAAAACATGCTGAGTAGAAAAACCCCACAGACTAATTATGAATTGACTCTGTAGACAAAATTATTATAAATCAAGATAAAGCAAAAATGACACTTGGGCCTATAACTGTCCTATGAATTTGGGATTCTCTGGAGAGTTCTATTATATACAATAAGGCATATACAAATATTTTATTTTTATAGAGGAAAGCCTACTCGTCCATTTTTCTTCCAACTGGAAATTGGGATACCTGACAAAAATTGTGGATGAGTAAGAAGGACAATAGAGAACATAGCAAGGAGTAAGAAAGGAGCTACGTGGAATGAAAATGTTTCTGATTTGACAATGGCCATAGAGAAGTTCATACACATCCATGCAGAAAGAAAACACCTCACGGTAGGACCTAACATGGAGAGAATGCTGGCTGTAGGATCAGTTTTATTAAACCATGTGCTCTAAAACATCATGACATTCCCTAAAATCCAGACACGTTATATTAGTCCTGTGTCTCAGCATAAATATTACCTAAACCCGTGGTTCTTAAATGGGAGCATTCAAAAACGAGTGGGGGCATTTTTAGTTGTCCCAGTGCCTGGCGAATGCAGCTGGCATTTAGTGGGCACAGACCAAGGATGCTACACGGTATGCAATGCACACGACAGTCCTGCACAAGAAGGAACTGTCCTGCCGAGAACATTTCCACTGAGAAAAACAATATTCTAAACCATCCCTC
>NW_004443967.1:10285239-10286389 GCF_000243295.1 Trichechus manatus latirostris | reverse complement strand
CTGTGGAGGCTCTATAACCTCATGATTTCTTCAGAGCTTCCCAGGGCACTAAGGCCCACATGGAGAAGGAACTTGTCAATATGAAACTTTACAATCTTTTCCCCAAATCCTTCCCCTTGCTTTGTTTAAGATTCATACATACTAAACAAGCATCACCAAGTTAAACCTACTATTTTTTCTACTGTGGTTATTTCATTCAAATTTCATAATATGAGTGCCTATTTACTATTAGGAGTCCTGGTGGCACAGTGCTTAAAGCGCTCAGCTACTAACCAAAAGGTCAGTGGTTCAAACCCACCAGCCGCTCTGAGGGAGAAGGATATGACAGTCTGCTTCCATAAAGATGTACAGCCTTAGAAACCCTATGGGGCAGTTACTGCTCTGTTCTGTGGGGTCATTATGAGTTGGAATCAACTTCACAGCAGTGGGTTTGGTCTGTTTTTTATTTGTTTTGTAATTTTATAAGGCAGTGAAACAAACATGAATATATAACTGTCAAAACATAATCTATAAACGGCACAACAGAGAAACCAAAGCACATTCACTAGAGCAGGAGTTGGTAAGCTATGGCTCATGAGTTAAATCCAGCCCAATGACTGCTTCCGTAAATAAAGTTTTATTGGAACACAGCTATGGCCACTTGTTTACCTATTGTTTACAGCTGCTTTCACACTACAATGGCAGAGTTGGATAGCTGTAACAGAGTTTATACAGCCCACAAAACCTACAGTACTTACTATCTGGCCCTTTAAGTGAACAGGTCTGCAGACTCCTGCACTAGAGTAGTACAAACTGGCTGAGGCATAAAAAACTCAGCCCAGAAGTAGTCCCCAAAGTCTAGTTTTAACCAGCAGAGTGCTTCTTCAAAACAACACGTATTTCAGAATCTATATTATGTGGTTTGTGTATCTTCAACCAAATTCTAAATTAAATAGTAAACAGATGTAACAAGGGCCCAAAGTCCATCAAATGGGGAAAAGACAGTCTTTTTAACAAATGCTGCTGGCAAAACTGGATGTCCATTTGCAAAAAAATGAAACAGGACCCATGCCTCACACCATATACAAAAACTAATTCAAAATGGATCAAAGACCTAAATATAAAGCCCAAAACTATAAAGTTCATAGAAGAAAAAATAGGATCAATGCTA
>NW_004443967.1:10282086-10283342 GCF_000243295.1 Trichechus manatus latirostris | reverse complement strand
ATGTAAAAGTAATAAAATTTAAAAGAAAATGTACGAAACCACTTGATTTCTGCACGTTGTAGCACGTAATTCTAATAATTGTGCTTCTTTGCATCATGCTAAAGAATGGTGCGAAAACAACAGAAAACTCAAATGCACGTTGGTCCTAAACAAACTATACACACCGTGAGGAATTTCATCCAGGCTATCATCAATCCCACGTTTGACAACTCTGGGCCTTGTCTGTCCATCTTGTGTGGTCCCCCATTCATCTGGCACTGAGGAAGGCTGGAACTGGACAATAACCTTCAGGATACAACAGAAGAATTACGACAACTCATTACCCAATTCTTTTTCAATGCAGGCTAAATCGTTTATTCCAATTCATAATAAACTAGTTGACAGTATGAGCAGTTTATAAATCACATTAGTAACGTTCTCCCAAAACCAAAACCAATTCTGTAAGAGTTCTACCAGGGTTTATTAACCATTAAAACCAAGCAAACAATACCAGTATCTCCAATGCTCACATGG
Organism: Trichechus manatus latirostris; assembly: GCF_000243295.1. NCBI lineage: Eukaryota > Metazoa > Chordata > Mammalia > Sirenia > Trichechidae > Trichechus > Trichechus manatus. The sequence continues at coordinate 10,282,829 of NW_004443967.1, read as the reverse complement.
GAAAAAAATGTAACTAAATTTAAGAAATAGTATACCTTGATTTTAAAATCTAACATAAAAATCTAGGTTTACACATAACGAATCAAGGAAAAGTTACCTGCAATGGAGGAGTCTTTGTTTTATAAAAATATGTAAAGCAAAATCCCTTAAATAGTAAGATTACTAATGAACTTATAAATTCAATTTCTAAGAAGACATTCACCATTTTTTGGAAAGATATCTCTTCTGTTAAATCAACTACACTATATTTAGCCTTGTGCTATACAGAAATTTTTCTTTAAAAAAAAAAATATGTATATATGATTGTATACATGATGGTATGCAAAATTTTTATGTTTGTATAAAAAAACAAAAATATAAGTGGTTACCATTAAGAAGAGAAAACGGGGTGGAGGATGTGGGGAAAGGAGGTTTTTCTATTTCATTTAATACTTTCCTAGACTGTTTAACTTTTACTTAACTTTTTATTTTAGTACCAATAAGGATTACAGTGGTAGACAGATCAGGGTTGTTCTTGTTTTCTCTTTACACTTTTCTGTAAAACAAAAAACCAGCTATGTTCTGAGAAACTACTGTGTGCCAAGCACTACTAGAAGCTTTCACATAAATTACCTCACTTGACCCTGGGAGATAAATACTATTGCAGGCGAGCAACCTGGAGCTGAGAGAGAGTTAGGATGGTAAATAAAAGAATCAGAATATCACTAATCAATGTTTTTAAAAAAACAGACGTTTCATGGAGA
>NW_004443967.1:10279544-10280890 GCF_000243295.1 Trichechus manatus latirostris | reverse complement strand
CTTTTTGTCTCCTGGGCAATCATTCAGTAACGATTCCTCCCCATCAGCCTCTGTCCATCTGACCCTCTTCCTCTTTGGCTTTTTTGATTTTTAAACATATTTATAATTTTTAAAAACAAGATCACATGGTACCCAGCTACCATTACCAAACATTCTGATCACAGATTTTATAGAAGAATCCTGATCAAAAGGAGAAAAATGTGGGAATTTCAAATTTTTATGGAATCCAGACTTCTAGAGTCATTGAGGCTGGATGAATCCCCGAAACTATTGCCCTGAGATAATCTTTAAACGTTAAACTTCAAGCCAAAAATATCCCTTGAAGTCTTCTTTAAACCGAACAATAGTTTAGCTTAGTTAGTAAAGAATGTCAGCCTTCAAACTGACAGCAGCAACTGGAAAGGTTAGATAGGAAGCTTTAGGGGCTAGGACTTTATGTTAATGAGGAGGAATAATTTGGAACAGGAGGGTGAGAATGGCCGCACAACTTGAAGGATATAATCAGTGTCACTAAATTGTCCATGTAGAAACTGTTGAATCAGTCCATGTTCTACTGTGCATATTTTCAACTACAAAAATAGTATCAAAAAAAGATCACAAAGAAAAATGTTAAAAGAAAAAACAGTTCCACCACTCTAAGAATTACTTTCACTTCTTCATATGCCCTTTCAATCCACAGCTTTGTAGTAACTCTTGTCTGGTAGAGCAAGTTTCCATATGTCATTCTTCAAAATGGTCTTGGTTATTCTTGATCCTTTGATATTTCATACAAATCTTAGAAGCAGTCTGAAAATTTTACCAAAAACTCTGTGATTTTGATTGGCATTACATGCAATTTACACAATAATTTGGGAAGAAATGACATCTTTATGCTGTTGAGACTGTGCATCTATGAACATAATATTTATCTCCATTTACTGAGGTCACCTTTTATGCCCTTCAGTTTTGGTTTGTAATTTTTCTCCTTAAAGCTCATGTCTATATTTTGTTCAATTTTTTCACATATAGCCTATAGTTTTGTTAGTGTTATAATTAATTTATCTTCTTTTTCTATTATGGCTTCAAATTTGTTTTTTTCTATTGTATAGGGATGTTACTAACTTGTGTATGTTAGCTTTATATCCACAGACTTGCTCAACTCTTGTACAGGTGCTAATGGTATCTCTAGAGGTTCTCCTCACTTCCTATGTAGTCAATCAGGTTATCATCAAATAAAGATGTTTCCAACTCTCCTGCTGGTTTGTCTTAGTGCTCTGATTAGGACAGGAGCACCTGTACAATACCAAGCAATAGGTAGCATCTGCTTCTCACTACCTAACCTGCTCGGCCTCTTCCCTGCTCTGCTG
>NW_004443967.1:10278355-10279095 GCF_000243295.1 Trichechus manatus latirostris | reverse complement strand
TTTTGGTTAGCAGCCTGAACTCTTAACCACTGTGCCACTAGGGCTCCAAAATTAAGCTACAGATATCTGCATTCCTTTACATATTTTTTTAATTCAAATAACTAAAGTAATCTTTTAAAAGACTGGTGCCTCCTAACATTTGGTATTTCCAAGAACAAAATTAATGTTATGCCTTCTTTTCAGGCTCTGCTCTTCTTAACTGGGCTGTGTGTGTGCTCTAAATTAGTGCTTTTCAAACTACGGGTCCTAATCATAAGATAGGAAATAAATGTTTTAAATGAAATAGAAACTATCAACATAGATAACACCTTGTACGGTAAGGGCTGTCCCACGGACCTTTGTTTGCAGTGGTGTGTTAGAGCAGACCCATATCGGCTCAGAAGAACCCACTGTACATCTCTTCCCAAATCAATGTTCTGTGACATCATGTCGGTAGCTTAAAACTGGCCATGGTAGGAATATTTATACCACAGAAATACACAAATGCTACAAGTCAGGGACTTTTTTTTCCTAGATAACTGGTTTACCAGAACACCAACGTCTCTGACAAATAAATATAGAGTATGTGTGTATTAAATCTCAATGTAAAGTGTATTTCTAACCATAGGGTGAAATTAAAAACAATGAAACCCCTGCTTTCAACAGTCTCTTTTTCAATTTACTCCATTTAGACCATCACTCATCTTTCAGTATGGTGTATGGTGGCGCAGTGGTTAAGCATTAGGATATAATCGGTGTTA
>NW_004443967.1:10254897-10278057 GCF_000243295.1 Trichechus manatus latirostris | reverse complement strand
GACTGGATTTTTTATTTCTAATAATTATATCATTATATCCTTTAAGGAAAAAAAAAACTAGCAATTAATGATACTTGAAGTGTCAGCTCCTAAACAGAACGCAAGGCCTATTCCTTGCTTGAGGCTATTGAAAATATTAATCTAGAGATGGTTAATGTTTCAGAGGCCCCTTTAAATGTTAATGTTAGTGATGTTTTAACGTTTAATGTTGGTGTTGGTTATACAAGGTTTAATGACTACTACGTTAAAAAAACAGCTAAAATTCTGTATCTTATTTCCCATGCATACAGTTGATTTAACTTATTTCAAACATTTAATACACAACTACTAAGTACAGTGAAACCTGTGAGAGCCAGAACTCGACCAGACTTCCTTGTTTTTCTAGGCCTTGCAAGTCTTACCACTTTTCTATCACTCTTTTTAGTGGAAGATATTTGAGGTTTCCTTCTCTGACAGGTTTCCACCTTACACAGGTTCTAGCTCTCACAGGTTTTACTGTGTAATTATCACAGAAAGTTAAAACATACAATAAACATTAACCAGCAGTCTTAAGATGACTAGTATATCTCATGACATTAGTGACTATTCTGTTTTATATTTATTTTCACAAATCAGAGGATAACTTCATATTAATTTGAAAAATGGCCATATGCTTGCCATCTGTTGTCAACAAATGCCAGCAGCCTAAGTTCTTTTAAGGTTAGATACAAGTACCTTATTAGGTCTGTGATGTACCCCTGCAAAATACAGTCTATCTTTAAACACTGAGGCCTCAAGACAATAAAGTTAGGGTCCCTTGCCATGCCCATAAATGACCAAATGCTAAAACCCACTGCCATCAAGTCAGTTCCAACTCACAGAGACCCCATAGGACAGAGTAGAACTGCCATATAGGGTGACCAAGGAGCAGCTGGTGGATTCGAACTACTGACCTTTTAGTTAGCAGCCATACCTCTTAACCACTGAGCCACCAGGGCTCCTCATTAACAGCACCACTTAAAAAAATCATCTTCTTTGTGAAGAGGAACAAGACAGGTTCCTCTTGTAAATAAAGCCAGTTCCACTGTGAGTGGCGTTACACGAAGCTCCAATGTACACGCATAAAGCAGTAAAGTGCACGTACCTCTAGCTTCTCACTGAACTCCTCAGTATAGGGAATAAATCTGCTATCCGCGTCTCCCTTGTAGAACCAAGTGCAGCGCCTCACTTCAGCAGGCTCCTCCTCCCAGTACACAGGCTTCCTCACCCGGTCATAGAGGTGAACATCGTAACGCCCTCCGTCTGTCCCTAGAACCACACTCTCGGGGTCTGGCTGGACTAGAGCACAAAGTCCTCATCTTAGCCCAACAGTTACAAAGCATACTCAGAAAGAATAAAAAATGAATACGGTGACTAGCCCATCCTTAAAGACAAGGGACTAAGCTCATTTTTGTTTTAAAATATAAATATCAAATTAGTCTGTGCTGCTCAAAACTATGACTCTTCTTAAATGGAAAAGAAATAGCCAAAGCAAAATTTAAAAACATGATTATAAAATAATTCAAATAACTGGTCGATTTTTTTTCCACTCAAAGGAGTAATATCTACCTATAGCAATACACCATGAAGTATATTTCTAAGGAATATTAATAGGTTTTTTTTTAAGTCCAATAATCACTGAGATAAACAAGAAGCATATTTCTGTACTGCAGGACTTCTCAGAGCCTTAACATGCCTGTGCACTGTCAGTCTCCAAGAGGTGGAGACTGTAAGCAGCATTTCCAAAACTCATCTGAGTGTGGAACAATTTTTTCACACAGCCTCTCTGGGAATAAGTGTTCCACAGAAAATGCTCTTAGAAATGGCCCATAACCACAAATGAGTAAGGGAAATAAAAAAGCTGAAAAAAAACCAAAATCTAGGATATATGAGTTACTCTATTTTCTGATTTAAAACACATTTAAATAAAGAAGGAAATTACTAAACCACTTCTTCGGATATCTTGCTCAGATAAATCATATCACCATGTTAAGGTACAGAGTCTGGTGGGGTCTACAAGGATTAAGGAATTTGACATTCACAAAAACTAGACCATGGATAAACTGTCTTCATCTCTTCTCTTCCGTAAATCAGACACAAGACAATGCACGATCAGTACTTACCTGAATTATAGATTTCTTCAAGATTAAAAGAGTCATACACACTGAAAGGCATCCACAGTTGTTTGCATTCTACTTCCTTGCAGTAAAACCAGTGGGGTTGAACAGGTTCATATTGGTTTTGAAGTAGAAAAGGAGGTGGTGCTTGGACCGAGGGGCCTGCAGGTCTAGCCAGTACCTGCTGCTGTGCTGGTGGGGGCAAGGCTGACTGCACTGAAGGAGGACTCTGGAGGGGACAAAAAGTGAGGACCATCATGCTTGTCCAAAGGAACAGTTTGTGTATGCTTCTGAGCCAAACTGACAAAAGTAATAATTACCCTAGATATATTTCTGGACAAGTATTTAGTTTAACGGTGTCCTGGTGGCACAGTGGTTAGGAGCTCGGCTACTAACCAAAAATTCAGCAGTTCAAATCCACCAGCCGCTCCTTGGAAATCCTACGGGGCAGTTCTACTCTGTCCTATAGGGTCGCTATGAGTCCAAACGGGCTCAACAGCAACAGGTTTTTTTGGTTATTTAGTTTAATAACTAGGCCCCAAAACAATTAAAATATTAAAAAAAAAAAAAAAAACTCAAAAGCATTTGCAAAGGGAATGGGACTTTCTCATGCCGATGGCAATGTAAACTAACACCTTAACAGATACCAATCTAGCAATACATTGCCCGCAATTTATTTAAGCTTTAAAATGTGCACATACCTAAACCGAGCCATTCCATTGCTAAGAATTTATCCTAAAGAATAATTATTATAATGAGCAAAAATTTACCTATCAGGATGTACATCAAAGGGTTATTTATACTAGAAAAACACTGGGTTGGGTTCTTAATTCTTCCTTTTAATCTTTCCCCTTCTTCAATTCAGTTGATATCTCTTTTGAATTCGGATGAATAATTAGTTAAGAAAAAAGCATACAGGGACTTCAAAAAACGTACCCAATGCAAATGCTGTCCCATCACCCCCCGAGACAGAGTTTGGCTGTCTAGATCCAAGCTCCATAAATATAAATAAAAGAAAGTACTGAAGTAATCAATCTTAGTCCCTGTAACCGAGTGTTTTGATTAAATAGTGCAATTATAAGATGAGAAACTGGCAGTCTCCTAAGACAGTAATTGTTTCTACTCTCACAAGTCCCTAGATGATATTTATTATCTGGAAATATTGGCAGGTCGCTTACTCATTAAAATCAATTACTATTTCACTAAATAAACCAATCCCGCTGCCGTCAACTTAATTCTGACTCACAGCAACTCTACAGGACAGAGTAGAACAGCCCCATGGGGTTTCCAAGGCTGTAATCTTTAACAAAGCAGACTGCCACAGGGTGGTAGATTTGAATTGCCGACCTTTCAGTTAGCAGCCAAGCGCTTAACTATGGCCCTACCAGGGCGCCTTTTACTTCAATAACAGCTGATATAAATTAAGATAAAAATGTCAAACATCTTCACCAATTGTAACAAATATACCACATCAATGCAAGATGTTAATAATAGGGAAACTGGGGTAGAGGGTAATACAAGAACTCTGCACTTTCACTCAATTTTTCTGTAACCCTAAAACATCTCTAAAAATTAAAGTCTATTAATAAAAAATAAATTAAAAAACACTGAACCATCCCATGAGCTTTGTCGTTAACGGCCATCAAGTTGGCTCTGACTCACAGCCACCCTACGTTCAACACGACACAACAATGAGCTACTTTTAAGAAAATGTTTACTTCAAAGCATGTAGCTTGCACAGAACATCCTCTGAAAATAGTGTCACCATACTGATTATAAAATACAGAGCATTTTTAAAAACATAGGTTACGGTGAGAGAGAGAGAGAAAAATTAAGAGTGGATGATCAGGATATAAAAACCTGTCTCCATACCGGTGGCAAAGCTCCAGGAGGCATCTGGTACATCTGAACAGGGGGTCCAGGGGGTGGCAGCTGGGTGGGATGGCCAGGTGTCTGGCACTGCTGCAGCTGTGGTGGTGTAATATAAGGGTTAGCCCTGCTGCTGCCAGGAGTGTGGCGATACGGATTGTATCCTTGTTGGGGTGCTCCTGGCGGTGGGCTCCCAAAATGTGCAGGAGGGAGACCGCTCTGCTGAGAAGGCAGGTAAGCATTTACTCCCATCTGTGGCATAGGTGGAGCACCATACTGAGCCTTCGAAACAGACGGCGAAAATGCATTCAACACATCTTGCGATCCAGTTGTAAAAGGGAGAGCAGCTGGGGGTTTAGAGAAGGGTGATTGTCCAACCGATGCTGTTGCAGTTGTTAACGGTGACTGCCCAATATTCCCAAAAGGGTCACCACTGCTTGGTACCTGAGAGAAGTAACTAAATGTCTGTGGGGTAGACGTATGAGCAGAAGTCTGACCAAGGAAGCTGTCCTCCTCACCGACATCTGTGGAATCCTCTGGAACAGAACAGGAGAGCAAATGGTTCAAACTGTACTCCCTGTATCATTCTGTGGATATCAGTCTATGAGGCAGATCTAGCAATTTCAGTTTTACAAACTTATATTTCTGCACTACAGAAAAAAACAAATGACCGTTAAAAAGAAAAACTAAAAAATATGGGTAAGACTAAAACAAAAGGAGAGAAAATTTTAATTCACTCATAAGCTCACCTCTCAGACAATCACTGTTCACATTTTGGCACAAATTGTTCCATACTTTTCTAATTAGTACTTATATATAGAAGAAGTTTATTAAAATAGAAACAAAATCTATCCCTACTATCTTTATAAATTATTTTGAATGCTTTTTTTTTTCCCCTGGTTAAGAAATAATTCAAACGTTATTCCAGCACCTGAATAAATGTAAGAGTACTGAAGAGAAACTACAGATATTAACTCTGCTAACAAGAAGAGGTGTGTCAGGCCTCTTACCTACAAAGCAGTTATTGTACAAATGAATACGTGGTATTTGCATTTCCAGGGCAAAGTGGGTCAACCATTAATTTCCAACTCTAAAATCACACAGTATCACAAGCAGAGAAATCAGTCATTAAAGAATGCCAAATCGCTAGAAATGTCATTTTCTAACCCAGGGGAATTCTCTTCATTTCTCTTTGCCCAACCTGATCATCACTGTGGGTATTATCAATACTGTTCCAATCCCAAGTTATAAGAAGCATTTTTCCCTCTATGTGATCTCAAAAGTCCACCTCACTTTAATGAGCGCTTAGTTTGTTGCAACTTTCACCCTCCTCCTCCTCGTCTTGTCCTTATGACTCATTCCCTCTTATCTCCTACTGTTGGCCCCATGGTGTCCACCAGTGGGGTGGTCTGAAGCCCAGCACACAGGCACTCTGTGCTCCCTGCCCTCGAAGATCTGCCAAAGCACGCCTTTTCAAGCTCCCAGCTCCTTCTCAACTTCTGCTGAAGGAGGCCATGGGGGGGCGGGTCTGGCTTGTGCTGCCATGTTGCTCCCACTCACATAAATCGGACTAAGATATTCCACTATTCAAAATGTTCCTCTCTGTTGTTTCTTTGTAACAGAAATATCACTTCCTGCACAAGCTCTTCCTCAGCTTGTATCACTCTACTCTTCGGTTTCCAGTTCATACCCTCTCTTTTCAGTCACTGGAACCTAACCTGGACTCATCTGTGCTTCTTAGTTCATCCCCTAACCATTACAAGCATAGGAAAAAACCTCTGTGGCATCTTTCATCCTTTATAGAAAGCTCAACCTGATCCAAGACACTTTTTTCTGATCGGCATCAATTACAAACAAAATACTGTTCTCAGCATACCATTAGCCTCGCATCAGGAGCATTGCTAATTATATACCAACACACACCACATGTAACTACAACTTTAATGAGCACCTGTACACCGGAGCCACTCCCAGCTCTCTCTCTGACCTGGACTGTTCTCAAGTGCTCCAAATCCTACTTCCCACCTATTTTGTCAGTACTCCTGGCAGACTCAGCCACACGGACTTCAAGCTTAGAATGCCTAAAACTGAATTTTAGCATCTTAACCGCCCCCACCCCACATGCTCCCTTTACCATAGCTCCCTATCTCAATAAATGTTTGCCAATATCCACCCAGACATTCAAACCAGAAACCTCAAGTCTCCCAGCCTCCTCCCTCACTTTCACACCCCTCATTTAATCATTCAGATACTCATTCAAAAAACACTTGACTATGTGCCACGCATGGCGCTAGGAACCGGGGCTGAGACTCAACAAGGTAGAAGGGGCTGCTGTGCTCACAGAACTGACAGTCTGGCCTCCAGTGAGTTTCTAAGCCCCAATAATTTTACAGTTTAAAATCTCTCATGTCTGCCCCCCACTCCTCTACTCAGTGAGGCTGACTTGGGCCCAAGTGCTATCTGCTCCTGAATGACTCCACAACAGCCTCCGGAATCCAGACATCTTGCCACAGTCAGCCTCACTCCAGTCCACCTTACTCCAGTCCAGTCCATTCTCCAGAGTCTTTCTGAAACACACCTTGAATGTCACTGCCTTATTGAAAATCCTTCAAAGGCTCCTCCACACCTATAAGATGAACCACAGACTCCTCAGTATGGTACATGAGGTCTCTGTGATCTGGTCCCATTCTACCACGTGAGCTTCCCTGTGCACAAGCCACTTCCCTACACACACTCTAGTCACACTGATCTACCCGCAGAAGGAGAGGAAAAGGAAGGAGGGAGGGAGAATGACTGTGTGTGTGTCATCCATCCCTGTCCCATACTACCCACTACCAACTCCCACCAAATCTGTAGACTTTTACATGTCTGTCTCCCCAGACTCCCTAATTTCTATGCATCCTTCACCACTCAGCTCAAGCATCAGTTCCTCAGTGGGCCCTGAAGGTCTAAGGGAAATCCTTGCCCCATCAGCCAGCCTGAGACCACAGCTTTCACAGCAACCCGTCATTTCCTGTGTGGCTGCTATAAACTGCACTGTGACTACTTACACAGCTGGGTATGTGTGTATACTTATACACTGCGCGGTCCCTGAGGGCAGGGCTGTTCGCTCTTCTTTGTCTCCCAAACATCTATCACAGGACCCAGCAAACAGAAGCTGCTCAATCCATGTTTGCTGAATAAAGGAAACTGCTTCCTATGTGTCTCTTTCACTGATAGGATTCAGTGTTGCTTCCAATGCGACAGGCTCTTCTTTTGTCCCTGGAAGTTCTCTGAATGGCTAACTGTGAGCCTTTTTTAGAGGTGGAAATACTTGTTGCAGAATTTTCGTTCTAAAAACTGTTAATTTCCTCACAAAAATATAAGCCATCTCTAAGAAAGAAGCGTTTGAAAGCCAGTTACAGTAGCTATCCAAGTACTTGATCATGAAAATGTTTAGCATTAGTAGAAAGGAACACACACAAAGCAAACAAGATATAGCAAGAAAATGGGTATGAACCAAGACAACATGTGTGAAGCAGAAGGATGATGTGAAACCCAGGTGTGGTCTTATTTCTTCTTGCATCCTCCCATGGCATTCTGCTCCAGCCAGACTGGTCCTTCGCCAGAGACAGCAGTGCCTGAAGGCAGACGCACTGTTAAAGCACAACATATGTATTCCTGACTCCTGTCTTTCCATTCGTTCAACAAATATCTATTGACTAATTGGTCCACAGTTAGCATGCCAGGCACTGGTCTATGCACTGGGGATGGAACAATGAATAAAACTAAGCCCCTGCTCTCAAGGAGCCTACATTCTAGTGGGAAAAAATAAACAGATGCACGTGTCAGGTGATGATAAGCACCAAGAAGAAACAATACAAGAGCAGTGGGACCTTCGTGTACCGAGGGGAACCCTGATGCCCCAGTCTGCCTTTCTTCACTTCTCTAGGAAACTTTCCTTAGTCCTCCAAGCAATAATAAATTATTCCCTAGGATACTCAGCATTTACTGAGGACCTATGTGCTGGGCAGTAAATACTAGAAACAAAACGGTGATTAAGTCATAGCTGCAAACTTCAAGAAGTCCACAGTTCAAATGGGGAGGTAAACACATTTATTCCACAAACACTATACAACACTATGTGGCAGGTAAGACAGTGCTTTACAAAAACAAATTCATTTCTCATTACAGCCCTATGAGGCTGTACATATTTGGAAACTGAAGATCACAGAGGTAAAATAGCATGCCCGGCATCACATAGCAAGTTAATGACAAGGCCAGGACTACAACCCAGACATTCTGCGCTCCTACACACTATGCTCTGGTTATGCCAAATAATCATTAAAAAAGCAATCTCCCTAAACTCACTGCTGTCGAGTCGATTCTGACTCATAGTGACCCCACAGGACAGAGTATGGATGCAAAAGCTGGGCAAGGAAGACAGAAGAATTGATGCCTTTGAATTATAGTGTTGGCGAAGAATACTGAATATACCATGGACTGTCAAAAGAACATACAAGTCTGTCTTGGAAGAAATACAGTCAGAGTGCTCCTCGGAAGTGAGGATGGCGAGACTTCATCTCATGTACCCTGGACATGTTATCAGGAGGGATCAGTCCTTAAAGGACATCATGTTTGGTAAAACAGAGGGTCAGCAAAAAAGAGGAAGATCCTCAACGAGATGGACTGACACAGTAGGCTTCAACAATGGGCTCAAACGTAACAATGATTGTGAGGATGGCGCAGGACTGGGCAGTCTTTCATTCTGTTGTACATAGGGTCGCCGTGGGTCAGAACCAACTTGACGGTACCTAACAACAGCAGGACAGAGTTGAACTGCCCCACAGGGTTTCCAAGGTTGTAAATCTTTACAAAAGCAGACTGCAACATCTTTCTCCCACGGAGCAGCTGGTGGGTTCGAACTGCCACCCTTTCAGTTAATAGTTGAACACTTAACCACTACACCACAAGGGCTCCCTGCAATCTCCCTAGACAATAATAAAGATATGAACAAAGAACAACGAGAATACAAAGGAGTGAGGGCCTAAGACAACAAGAAAAAGTTTCTCAGGAGAAGTGATACGTTGTCTTAGAAGATGAGGAATGCATTCTGTATTTCTACTTTGCAGATAATACATGTCTGTCTGTCTCTCTTCTAGGAGCCCTGGTGACACACTGGTTAAGCGTTCAACTGTTAACCGAAAGGGTGGCAATTCGAACCCACCAGCTGCTCTGTGGGAGAAAGATATGGCAGTCTGCTTCTATAAAGACTTACAGCCTTGGAAACCTTGTGGGACAGTTCTACTCTGTCCTGTAGGGTCGCTACGAGTTGGAATCAACGGCAGTGGGTTTGGTTTTGGGTTTGGTCTGTCTCTCTTCTAAACCGTGAGAGGTGCACTGTTTATCGGCATTCCCTAGCAGGGCTTGGCACACGGTAGGTATTTGCAGTACAATGGTTCTCTTTTATATGGCCTTTCTCGCCATGGTCTTATAACTCCCACCGAAAGACTGGGTGGGAGTATGCAAATTAGGTGCTTGTGGCCCACCAAAGGGATTGACTAGCTTGCTAATAATGTAAATAAGGTGCACGGCACCCTTGTGGGGGTGGGACCATGCAAATAAAGTGTACAAAACCCTAATGAGGGAATTGGTCAGTTTTGCCATCGCGCTAGGCTTAAGAGAGAGCCAATTCCAGAGCAGAGAGGGGACCTGACTACCACCAGGAGGAAGAGATGGGAGAGGATCGCGCCCTTTTTTGAACTTGGGATCCCTGCACTGAGATCCTCTAGACCCAGGAGACAGAGAGAGCGAGCTGTAACACGAAGACGGCAAGACTGCAAGAACCTCTAGCAGAGAAACAGTGGCAACAGAGGCAGCAGAACAGGAGACTGGCAGGAGGCTTACTGGTGGAGTCCGGTGCCTCCAGGCACTTGTTGGAGCTAGGCTCCCAGACCCACTGAGCAAGAGAGCTGAGTGCCTTCAGGCAGGAGGCTTCCTGGCGGAGTAGGGTGCCTCTGGGCACTTACAGGCAAAGCTAAAAGAGCTTAATAACACTTGCCCAAGCAGGGCAGAGGCCGAGGGGCCAGAGAGAGGCATGCCTGGGGGCCTGGCTGAGAAGAGGATGTCCTGATTGAAGGACTGTATCCTGAGCGTTCCTGAACCCGAATTGCAACCTCTTAACCAAAACCAGACCAAACTGTTGCCAATGGAGTTGATTCCAACTCATAGCAACCCTATAGGACAGAGTAGAACTCCCTCATAGCATTTCCAAGGAGCGGCTGGTGAATTCGAACTGTGGACCTTTTGGTTAGCAGCCAAGCTCTCTTGCCCACTGCGCCATGCCATTTTTACAGTAGTCAACAAAGATATGTTGAATGCCAACTCTGGACAACCTGGAAAAGTGAGAGAGTTCGTTCCACGAAGAACAAACCCATGACCCAGCCTCCGCCTCCAAGATCCCAAAGCCCCCACCCAGCCTCCGCCTCCAAGATCCCAAAGCCCCCACCCAGCCTCCGCCTCCAAGATCCCAAAGCCCCCACCCAGCCTCCGCCTCTAAGATCCCAAAGCCCCCGCCCACTCAAATCCGGTCATTGATGCCCCTGGCAACCACTCAGGGGGTCAGATCGGGGTAGAAAGAAGACCTCCTGTCTGGCCCTCGTCACTCCACGCCGCCCCCAACACACACACTCGCCCCAGCGGATCCTCCCCTCCCTTTACTACCTCCTGGCAAGAGCAGGGAGGCTGGCGAAGCGGCAACTTGGGTGACTGGGATGAAGGGCACGTTGAAGCTGAACTCCGTAGCCGAGGAGGAGAACAGTAAGTTAGTGCCCGACGAGGAGGTGGAGGCCCCGCCGCTGCCACCGTTAGGTTTCCTCTCGCTCATGGCTGCGGCCCACCGTCCGTTACACGTCACCGGGCAGCCGGTGCCCACCGCCGACCGGAAACCAGTCACACTCGGGGCCAGCGCACTTCCGTACTTGCGCACGAGGTCCGGAACTCCCGGCGACTCGTCAGCTGCCCGCCCCTTTTCCCTAGCTGGCGTCGCCAGAGATCGACATGGCGGCGCGGGCTTCACGCCCGAATCTATCACGTGACACCCTCCACGGCTCCCCAGCGAAGCTGGACCGGGAGAGCCAGCGCCAGAGCAGGAGCGTGGGAGGGCGAACGCTGCCGGTTCTGAATCAGTGCACAAACTGAAAGTTACGGATTGCCAAGGACGCGCTGGGCTTCCAGTGCCAACGGGAGCGTCTAACTGGCAAAGGTTTTGGAGGAACGGCGGAATGCCGCGGGTAGCGGACTGCTGCCAGCCCTCTGATAACAGAGGAAAAGTAGAGGGGAGAGTTGGCAATTCGCAACCAACGAGGAGCCAAACTCATCCACTCTTGCACCCACATCGAACTCGCCCAGAAATAGAAATGGTAAAGCTTTAGAAGTTTTTAAGCCATAGGTAGAAAAAAACTGTTTAAAAGAGAAACCAGGGGATTGAAGTTTAGGGGTATGACTTTGTAAATAGCTTTCTGTATAGATAGATCTACAGTAGTTTGGTTAATTCAATCCAAAATGCATTGTGGATTACTTGAATCTAATTGTCATCTTTCATATATTTAGAGATTAGAATAGAAACAATAATAACAGATAAGCAGTCTTTCAGCTTCTTGGAGGATGGGGGGAGGAAGCTCAAAAGAGACCCCCAAGAGAAACCTTGAAATAATGAGACTTTTCCGGTTCTCGCCCCCACCCCAAGCTGTTTGCATCTGTATAGAACCTAACTTTATTCATTAATTCTGTAACTAGCATGTTGGGGGTGGGGGGAAGCAATGTGCTAAACACCCAGAGTACAGTGATGTATAAGGGGGAGACCCTTCCTTCCTGGAGCGTACAGTCTAGTTGGGAAGACAGACAACTAAACACGTATGAACTAATGTGTGGTGAGTGTTATACTGTAGAATTTCCCAAAGTGTGTTACACGAAACACATCAGGAGGGGAGGGAGCCATAACCCTTCCATAGGGTGAAGCAGCAAATATCCTGGACAATCAGACCATGGACAAAGAAACGACCTAGTCTGGGGTGACATGAAAGACTTTCCTGAAGAGGAAAAATTAAAGTTGAGACCTCAAAAATAATGAGCAGATGTTAACTGGAAAAGCTCAGAGGAGTGGGGTTATAGGAGGACGTAAGAGACCAGATTAGATAAAAAACAGTATGTGGGATTGTCCTCAGATGCCAGGTTTGATTTCAAGAGAAACAGAGGTATACTAGCAGCTGGAGCTGAATGAGCTTTTGGAAAAATATTGGGAGATAAGGATGAAAAGTAGACAAAGGCCGGATGGTGCAGGGTCATATAGGTTAAGAGTAATAGGGAATCAATAAAGGACGTTAAGAAAGGTAGAGAAATAATCACAGGAGGAAGATATGGCAGTCTGCTTCCGTAAAGATTACAGCCTTGGAAACCCTATGGGGCAGGCAGTTCTACTATGTCCTGTAGGGTCGCTATGAGTTGGAAACGGAATCAACTCAAAAGCAGTGGGTTTTGTTTTGTTTTATTTTATGTTTTCTTTTTTTTAATTTTATTGTACTTTACATGAAGGTTTGCAGAACAAATAGTTTCTCATTAAACAGTCAGTACACATATTGTTTTATGACATTGGTTAACAACCCCACGACATGTCAACCCTCTCCCTTCTTGACCTTGGATTTTTTTTTGGTGAAAATGGACATAGCCAAAGTTAAACCATTTCAAAAATTTCTACAGTGACATCAATTACATTTGTCCAGTTGTGCTGCTATTCTCACTATCCTTTCCCAAATTATTCCCTTGTTGTTATCTTCAGCTCACTGCCCCATATTTTTTTTTTTTTTCGAGAAATAATATTTGCTCTGTAGAAAGTTCATGCTGACTTCAGTGTAATAAAATGGATAAGAAAAGAGCAAGCCTATATGTAGCAAGAGCAGTTGGCTGGCTGTTGCAGTGGACCAAATGAACAACGATGATAGCTCAAATCAGAGTGCTTGTGGTAGGAATGAAAAAAACAGGAGTAACTTCTGGGGAAAGATGTCAGATTGAACAGATGCATCTTCATTGCCGTCTCCTGAAACTATGCTGAAAGCACAAATAGGAACTTCTTTTTAAAAAGCAGAAACCCATAGGGATGGAGAGAATGGCAGAGGATTAGATAGCAACAAGATTTTGGAAGCCACAAAAAAGATAGACACGTTGTAGATAATTTAGCGAACCAATAGTGGGGAAAGTCCAAAGGCAACTTGATCTACACCATACCAAAAAAAACCCAAACCCATTGCTGTCAAGTTGATTTCTGACTCATAGCGATCTACACGATAGGTTTATGACCTGATGACATCAGGCCCTTCTAGAAGTGGCAGTGAATCTGCAGAGAGAGGTTTAGTAATTAGGAGAATTGGTATAAGGTCTGTTTAAGAAGCAGTCAATTCCTCTCCCCAACTCTGTGTTACTGAACTACTGACTATCCCCCTTCTAGGAAAAAAACTAGGTTTTTTTTTTCCTTCTGGAGAGGGTGAAACAGATGGAAGATTAACCAAGTATGTACATACTGAATAATGAAACAATCTCTTCCCCAACCCCTACCCTGATTTCCCCATTCAGCTCCAAGAACACTAGCAGCTAGGTCTTCAAACTGTGGGCAGGAGATTGGAAGAGTCTTCCCTGTAGAATGGGAACAAAAGATCTAGAGATACTGAAATCAGTGTTCCCCAATCAGAATGGCTCAGCCAAATCACTCGATAATTAAGTTCAGAATAAACAAGCCCCTCTTACATGCTCTGAGTTCCCATCATTTTGGTCTTCATATACTTCAAATAATGAGAAACCAAGGATCACCACCCAGCTCAGAAAGGCCTGCAGGATGAAAGACCAAAGCAAGACAAAAGGAACCCACACAGGAAGGAAAAAAACTATCGATAATATCCTCAGAGGATAAGGATTTGCAACAAGAAACACGATCAGGGTGCAATTAAAACAAAAAAAGAAGAAGAAGAAAGATGCAGGGGGAAAAAGATAACAGTTAAATCTCAGTAGAAGAATTAGAAGATAAATAGAGGGAAATTTCCCAGAAAGTAAAGAAAAAAGATGGAAAGTAGGAGAAAAAACAGAAAAACTAGAGTACCAGGCAAAGAAATACAATATCTGGATAATAAGAGTTCTCCTAAGAATAAAGTATAGAGAAAATGTAAGGAAGGTAATCATTAAAGAAAAAAAAAAAAAAAAAAGATTTTTTAATTCCCAGAAATGAAGGACACAAATGATCAGATTGAAAGGTGTGAGTACCCAGCACAATGGTTATAGAGAGGCCTTGTGGCAGGGACTGAAGCTTGCCAACAACCACATGTATGAGCTTGGAATCAGATCCCCTTCTCCCCAGGTGAGTCTTCAGAAGACACCACAGTCCTGGAGGATAGTTTGAATGCATTCTTATGCAAGACCTTGAGCCAGAGGTACCCAGATAAGCTGTGCCTAGATTCCTAACCCACAGAAACCATGAAATAATAAATGTTTGTGGCTTTGGGGTAATTTGTTAAGCAGCAGTAACTGAGACATACATACTGTAAACCCATTGCCATCAAGTCGATTCCAACTCATAGCAACTCTCTAAAACAGCAGAACTGCCCGCATGGGGTTTTCAAGGCTGTAATCTTTACAGAAGCAGATAGCCACATCTTTCTCCCACGGAACCTCTCATGGGTTCAAACCGCCAAGCTTTTGGTTAGCAGCCGAGTGCTTAACCACTATGCCACCAGGGCTCCTTACTATAGTTCTGGTCCATATTTATTGCCCACAGTTATATATGTGTAGACTACCGTATTGTATAATGTTCAGAGATACCATAGAATTTTGCAAGACAGAAAAAAAAGAAAAACCCTAAAGAGTATTCTGAATATTTCTAACTTGTGTATTTAAAGTAAGAAAATAACATTAGATCAATGGACTAAGAGCACATTTTATATTGTCCTTATTACGGCAGTACCAGTCTCATTCTAGTATACATGTCTGTCTCCAAAGAGCTCTATAATTAGTGTAATTTTCTAATATGAAAATAGTTGGGAAGAATTGCTCTATCTCTGCCAGAGTGATCTTTTTATAATGTAAATCAGATCATATCATTGCTCAAAATTCTTCACTGGTTTTCCATTGCATTTATAAAAGTTAAAGCCCTTCGCATAGCTCCTTAAGACCTTCATGGTCTGGCCCCTACCCACCTCTCCTGCTTCATGTACTATCGTTCTACCCCTAACTCATCAACACGACAGGTTTTCATAGTCTTCACGCTTGGAATCCTTTTCCTCAAATGTCCAAATGCCCATGGTCTCCGCTTCTGTCACATTACCTTCCATCTCCCAGTTGGCACCTATGGCCTCATGAGGAGTTCCTTATGACTGAGGAAGAGACAACTCATGCGTGGTTCTGCACGATATGCAGACACCACTCGAAAGTGGACAGCAGCAGCACTACAGCCCGTTTCTGGGATTTCCCTGAAGTACAGTGGTGAAGGGAGATCTTCTCACTGGGCAGAACTTCAAGCAGTGCACCTGGTTGTTCACTTTGCTTGGAAGGAGAAATGGCTAGATGTGCGATTGTATACTGATTCATGGGCTGTGGCCAGTTGTTTGGCTGGATAGTCAGGGATTTGGAAGGAACATGATTGGAAAATTGGTGACAAGCAGGTATGGGGAAGAGGCATGTGGATGGACCTCTCTGAATGGGCCAAAGAAGTAAAGATATTTGTGTCTCATGTGAATACTCACGAAAGGGTGACCTCAGCAGAGGAGGATTTTAACAATCAAGTGGATAGGATGACACGTACTATGGAAACCAGTCATCGTCTTTCCCCAGCCACTCCTGTCATTGCCCAATGGGCTAATGAACAAAGTGGCATGGTATAGGGATGGAGGTAATGCATGGGCTCAGCAACAAGGACTTCCACTCACTAAGGGCGACCTGGCTACAGCCACTGCTGAGAGTTCAACCTGCTAGCAGCAGAGACCAACAATATGGTACTATTCCTCAAGGTGATCAGCCAGTAACTTAGTGGCAGGTTGATTACATTGGACTGCTTCCGTTATGGAAAGGGCAGCATTTTGTTCTTACTGGAATAGACATTTACTCTGGATATGGATTTGCCTTCCCTGCATGCAATGCTTCTGCCAAAACTACCATCTGTGAACTTACAGAATGCCTTATCAACCATTATGGTATCCCACACAGCATCACCTTGGATCAAGAGATCACATCACAGCAAATGAAGTATGGCAGTGGGCCCGTGCTCATGGAATTCACTGGTCTTGCCATGTTTCCTCATTATCCTGAAGCAGCTGGGCTTGATAGAATGATGGAATGGCCTTCTAAAGACACAATTACGGTGCCAGCTAGGTGGCAATACCTTGCAGGGTTGGGGCAATGTTCTCCAGGAGGCTGTATATGCTCTAAACCAGCATCCAATATATGGTGCTGTTTCTCCCATAGAGAGGATTCATGGGTCCAGCAATCAAGTGGTGGAAATGGAAGTGGCACCACTCACTATTACCCCTAGTAACCCACTCATAAAACTTTTGCTTCCTGTACCCCTGACCCTATGCTCTGCAAGTCTAGAGGTCTTAGTTCCAAAGGGAGGACTGCTCCCACTAGGAAATACAACACTGATTCCATTGAACCGGAAATTAAGAATGCCCTCCAGCCACTTTTGGTTCTTCAAGCCTCTGGATCAACAGGCAAAGAAGGGAGTTACTGTATTGGCTGGTGTGATTAATCCCAATTACCAAGAGGAAATCGGATTGCTATCACATAATGGAGGTAAAGAAAAGTATGTCTGGAATGCAGGAGATCCCTTAGGGCATCTCTTAATACCACCATACCCTGTGATTAAAGTCAATAGAAAACTACAGCAACCCAATTCTGACATGACTACTAATGGCCTAGACCCTTCAGGAATGAAGATGTGGGTCACCTCACCAGACAAAGAACCACAACCAGCTGAAGTGCTTGCTGGGTAGAGGGAATACAGAAGAAGGTAGTTCTATTTACCAGCTATGACCACATGACCAGTTGCAGAACCAAGGACTGTGATTGTTACAAGTATTTCTGCTTTGTATGTGTGCATCAAATACTTTTGTTTCCTTATAAAATGTAAGCTGTAAACAGGGCTGGTGAGTTTTCGGTTATACGTGTGTTAGTTTTATCACATTAGGCGCAAGTATAATATTAAAATTGTCTTTATTTAGAGATTGTATATGGTTTAGGGAGATATGTGTGGGTGCCAAGTTGACAAGGGGTGGACTGCGATGATTAAGGCTGTGTGTCAACTTGGCTGGGCCATGATTTTCAGTGGTCTGGCAGTTATGATGTAGTTTGGCAGCTATGTAATTCTGTAATCACCTCCATGAGATCTGATATAATGCGATCACTTCTGTGATGAGATCTGCTGTGAACAGCCAATCAGTTTAAAAGGAGTCTCCTTCGGGATATGGCCTGCATCCAATATATGTGAACTTTCTGGCAAAGCCTCTGGGCTTTTGCTTGCTCCAGATCCTGCATCTGGCCTCTGGTTCTTGGAACTTGAGCTAGCAGCTTACCTGCAGATTTTGGGATTCATGAGCCTCTGCAGCCTGTGAGCCAATGGCCTGCTGTCTTACCTGCCAATCTTGAGTTCATCAGCCCCTGCAGCTATGTGAGTCAGGAGAAGCCTCCAGCCTGACCCACGGTCTTGGGACTTTCCAGCCTGTACAACCATGTGAGCCATTTCCTTGATATAAATCTCTTTTTATATATGTACGTACATATATATGTATATTTCCCCCTAACAGGTGGAATCAGTCCCTGGAGAAGCACATCATGTTTAGTAAGGTACAGGATCAGTGAAAAAGAGGAAGACCTTCAACGAGATGGACTGTCACAGTGGCTGCAACAATGGGCTCAGGCATAACAATAACTGTGAGCATGGCGCAGGACCGAGCAGTGTTTCATTCTGTAGTACATAGTCGCTGAGTCAGAAATGACGCAATGGCACCTAACAACAACAACATATGTGTGTGTGTGGGTGTATCTATATAGATACATGTATATATATATATATATATATATATATATATATATATATATATATAAATAACAAAACCAAACCCATAGCTGTCGAGTCGATTCTCATTCATAACGATCCTATAGGACAGAATAGAACTGCCCCATAGAGTTTCCAAGGAGCAGCTGGTGGATTCGAACTGCCGACCTTTTGGTTAGCAGCTGAACACCTAACTACAGCGCAACCAGGGCCCCTATATATATAGAAGCCTTGGTGGCCCATTGGTTAAGAGCATGGCTGCTAACCAAAAGGTTGGTTAACCAAACTCTACTTAGAACTCAGGCAGTTCTACTCTGTCCTGTAGGGTTGCTATGAGTCAGAATTGACTCGACTGCAACGAGTTGTTCTTGTTGTTAGGTGCCGTCAAGCCAGTTCCGACTCATAGTGACCCTATGCACCACAGAACGAAACACTGCCCAGTCCTGCGCCATGCTCACAATCATTGCTATGCTTGAGCCCATTGTTGCAGCCACTGTGTCAGTCCATCTCGTTGAGGATTGTCTTAGTCATCTAGCGCTGCTCTAACAGAAATACCACAAGTGGATGGCTTTAACAAAGAGAAGTTTATTCTCTTACAGTCTAATAGGTTACAAGTCCAAATTCAGGGTGTCAGCTCTAGGGGAAGGCTTTCTCTGTAGGCTCTGGAGGAAGGTCCTTGTGAGGCATCAGTCTTCCCTTGGTCTGGGAGCATCTCAGCGTAGGAACCTCAGGTCCAAAGGACATGCTTTGCTCCTAGCACTGCTTTCTTGGTGGTATGATGTTCCCATGTGTCTCTGCTTGCTTTTCTTTTTTATATCTCAAGACAGATTGGCTTAAGACACTATCCAATCTTGTAAACCTCATCACTATAACCTCAACCTAGTGATAGAGTTTACAGCACATAAGGAAATCACATTATATTACAAAATGGTACACAATCACACAATACTGGGAATCATGACCCAGCCAAGTTGACAGATATTATTGGGGAACAATTCAATCCATGATAAGGGTCTTCCTCTTTTTCACTGTACCTGTACTTTACAAAGCATGATGTCTTTCTCCAGGGACTGATCCCTCCTGACAACATGTCCGAAGTATGTAAAACGTAGTCTCCCCTCCCCATCCTTTCTTCTAAGGAGCATTCTGGTTGTACTTCTTCCAAGACAGATTTGTTTGTTCTTTTGGCCATCCATGGTATATTCAATATTCTTCACCAACACCACAATTCAAAGGCGTCAGTTCTACTTGGGTCTTCCTTATTCATTGTCCAGCTTTCGCATGCATATGATGTGATTGAAAATACCATGGCTTGGGTCAGGCACATCTTAGTCTTCAAGGCGACATCTTTGCTTTTCAACACTTTAAAGAAGCCTTTTGCAGCAGATTTGCCCAATGCAATGTGTCTTTTGATTTCCTGACTGCTGCTTCCATGGGTGTTGATTGTGGATCCAAGTAAAATGAAATCCTTGACAACTTCAATCTTTTCTGTGTTTATCATGATGTTGCTTATTGGTCCAGTTGTGAGGATTTTTGTTTTCTTTATGTTGAGGTGTAATCCATACTGAAGTCTTTGATCTTCCTCAGTAACTGCTTCAAGTCCTCTTCACTTTCACCAAGCAAGGTTGTGTGATCTGCATACTGCAGGTTGTTAATGAATCTTCCTCCAGTCCTGATGCCCCTTTCTTCTTCATATAGTCCAACTTCTCTGATTATTTGCTTATCATACACATTGAATAGGTACGGTGAAAGGATACAACCCTGACGCACACCTTTCCTGACTTTAAACCATGCAGTATCCCCTTGTTCTGTCCGAACAACTGCCTCTTGATCTGTATACAGGTTTCTCATGAGCACAATTAAGTGTTCTGGAATTTCCATTCTTCACAATGTGCAACGAGTTAGTTTTATGCACATATATATGCTTATATACATACATACATATATATATATATATACATACTTCATTGGTGTCTTAATTATCTAATGTTGCTATAACAGAAATACCACAGGTGGATGGCTTTAACAAGAGAAATTTATTCTCTCACAGTCCTGGAGGCTAGAAGTCTGAATTCAGGGTGCCAGCTTCAGGGGAAGGCTTTCTCTGTCAGTTCTGGGGGAAGGCCCTTGTCACTAATCTTCCCTAGTGGAGGAGCTTCTTCCCGCAGGGACCCTGGGTCCAAAGGATGTGCTATTCTCCTGGCCCTTGTTTCTTGGTGGTATGAGTTCCTCATGTCTCTTGGCTCCCCTCTCTCTTTTACATCTCAAAAGAGATTGGTTTACAACACAATCTAATCCTGTAGATTGAGTCCTGCCTCTAATCCCACCTCATTAACATCATAGACGTAGGATTTACAACACAAAGGAAAATCACATCAGATGACAAAATGGTGGACAATCACACAGTACTGGGAATCATGGCCTAGTCAAGTTGACACATATTTTAGTGGGACACAATTTCAATCCATAACAACTCGTTTTGCTTCCCTAGAGAACTCAGCCTAAGACAGATAGCATCTCCTTTTTTTTAACCCCAATGCCCTTTACTTCTAATGCCCTCAGTAATTACTTATCCATAAAAAACAAACAAACAAATCCATTGCTGGGACAGAGTAGGACAGAGTAGAACTGCCCCACAGGGTTTCCAAGGAGCAGCTGATGGATTCAAACTGCCGACCTTTTGGTTAGCAGCCGAATGCTTAACCACAGCACCACCAGGGCTCCTACTTATAAAGAGTGTGGCCTGATATCCTCCTAAGGTCCCTAGGGGGCTCAAATGGTTAAGCATTTGACTACTAACCAACAGGTTGATGGTTCACACCTACCCAGTGGCATCTCGGAAGACAGGCCTGGAGATTTGCTTTCAAGATGTCACAGCCTTGAAAACCCTATGGAGCTCAGTTCTACTCTGCACACATGGGGTCTCCATGAGTCACAATCAATGGCAACTAACAACAACACACACAATGTCCTCCTTAAATATAATAAATCCTTCAGGTGAGATGACAGTGTTGTTGCCGGTGGTGGGGAAAAAAAATCTTGCCATAGAAATGTGTCTTCATAGACCTTCCCCTAGCCTTTTACATTTTTCTAAATCCTTATTTTTAGTATCAAAATGTCTCATCACAAAAAATCTAGAGGGTGAACTTATTCACATTACAAAATCATTACATTTCAGAAGGATCACAAAACCAGTTGCCATCTAGTCGACCCCGACTCATGGCAACCCCGTATATGTCAGCAGAGTAGAACTGTGCTCCATAGGGTTTGCAATGGCTGGTTCTTTCAGTGGTAGGTAGCCAGGCCTTTCTTCCCAGGCACCTCTGGCTAGATTGGAACCTCCATCCTTTTTGGTTAGCAGTGGAGCATGTTAACCATTTATACCACCCAGGGAGGGACTTCTCAGAAAGATCACAGTGTCCTTTTAAATCAAATCTGAGCAATTGTTTGATTACAAATCATTAAATACTCCACAGATGGAAAAACCAAAAGCTGAAGTGTTCCTAGCCACTGCTGAATTGGTATCAAGCAGCATTTTAAACAAAGCAAATCTAAAATTATAATAATTAAAAAGCAAGCAGTTTCATGTCAAACATTCAGTTTTCATATTACAGCCACAACTTGACAGCTCTTTCTGCTAAATGAATGTACAAATGATAGTAGTACCCTGGTTAGGTCTCCATGGATCTGAAACTCGATTTTTTCAGCCCACCCAAACTCACAAGAGCCAGATGTATAATCCAGTATGCCAGTTAATTAGTGCATAATGAGAAATAGAGATTACTAAGAAGGAATTGAGATCTGAGTTCAGTTCCTGTTTGTCATGAATTGAATTATGTCCCCCCAAAAATGTGTATATCAATTTGGCTGGGCCATTATTCCCAGTATTGTGTGGTTGTCCTCCATTTTGTGATTATAATTTTATGTTAAAGAGGATTACAGTGGGATTGTGTAACACCCTTACTAAGGTCACATCCCTGATCCAATGTAAAGGGAGTTTCCCTAGGGTGTGGCCTGCACCACCTTTTCATCTTACAAGAGATAAAAGGGAAGGGAAGCAAGCAGAGAATTGGGGACCTTATACCACCAAGAAAGCAGTGCCGGGAGCAGAGTGTGCCTTTGGACCTGAGGTTCCTGTGCTGAGATGCTCCCAGAAAAAGGGAAGACTGATGACAAGGACCTTCCTCCAAAGCCAACAGAGAAGGCCTTCCCCTGGAACTGACACCCTGAATTTGGACTTCCAGCCTACTTAGACTGTGAGAAAATAAATTTGTTAAAGCCATCCACTTGTGGTATTTCTGTTACAGCAGCACTAGATGACTAAGACACTGTTCTTCTCTAGACTCCATACAGATCACCTGCCTTCTATCACCACACCCTTTCTTCAGTGGAGTAGACGGATCTGATGAGACTGGAGTTGTCTTAGGTACATTTTAGGCCCCAGGGAAACACTGTTTCACTGTTGAACTTGGATTTTCTCACAATTCCTCAGCAGAATTTAGGACGGTTAGGTTGCCGCCTACCATCTTCATTTTCTGAGGGTATCTTGATACACATTTTTTGGGAGTACCTTACCACAGCTCCCTGGGCGTTTCTAGACTCTAGGCCAACCCAGACTAGGGTGTTTTCGCCGTCAGAGGCAAAGAGTTGGGCCAGTGGTGAGCCCCTCAATTAGGAAACAGCTCTTCCACAATGCCTGAGATGACAGCAAAGGTTGTTTGAGGTCTTTAAAAGGCCCCCTGAACTAAATGTTTACCTCCCTCAGCGGGCTAAGACCTTATCCAGCTAAGAGAAAATCACGGCATAGGGCTTCGGACAAGGCGCCGCAGAAGAGTTGCCCCAGCAAAAAAAAAACCACCAAGAGCAGGGCGGGCACCAACGGCTGCCTCACTCACTCCTATTGCCCAGAGCCGACTGTGAGGTCTCTTCGAGTTTGTGCTTTGGGCTGTTGCGGCCTCGAGCTGCGCAAGGACTCTCACTAGGAGTTAGTAAACCGGGATGCGGGAATTTTCCCGGCCACGCTTGCACAGAGTGACAAACAGCAGCAACCCGCCCGCGGCTCGCGACCCCACAGCTAGGCGTTAATAG
>NW_004443967.1:10225888-10254244 GCF_000243295.1 Trichechus manatus latirostris | reverse complement strand
CACCCCGGGCCGGCCGCGCTTCTCCTCGCGGCGTCCCCGGGCGGTGGCCGCAGGTGCCTCCCACCTGCCCGACTCGCGATTTGCAGGCGGCCAAGGTGAAGTAGGGAGGGCACGGCCGTGGGCTGTGACTGCTGGCCTCGCGTCCCAGGTGCGGGCCCCGGGCCCGAGGGCGCAGGACTCGGAAAGGTCCTGGAACGTTCGCGAGGGCCCGCAGATTTGGTCGAGGGGAAACACTTTGCCTATTGGAAGCCGACAGGAAATTTCAAAACTTCCGGTGTGTCGGGGGAGTGCGCGCTGCGCGGAGCAGAAGTTGTGTCCAACTCCTCTCTTACACACATCCTCTATTGCAAATTGGATTGAACGTTAGGGCTTCATTCTCCTCTTAGAATGACTTTAAAACGTATCTAGTATGGATCTCCCCTTGTGCCACAGCTCGCAAGAAAAGTTGAGCGGCTCGGGAGTTTCTAGAAAAGAGCTTAGAACGCTGCAAGAAAACTTTATAATTTTAGTTGCAGTTGTTAACGCTGCTTTTCTGCTAAGAGTAAATGAGGAAGAAATTAGGTTTGTTTGCCATTGAACTGAGCATTTGACACACCCCCTCACTAATGTCTTTTGCGATTAGTGGTGGAGTCGCCCCAGCCTGAAATCACGGTGTTAGATCGTAACACCTGACTTGCGTGGAGGTAACAGAGTTGTAGAGGGGCCTTGGCTCACTGAAAACATTGTAGGATGTTAGTGAGAAAGGCTGGTAAGAAGCTAAATAGGCCCCAGCACTCAAAGCCGATGGCATAAAGTGTGCTTCTTTCATGCTCGCTCAGCAACTCTGTTCGTTTTACCTATAATTCTAACTAGTTATCTGGTTTCCCAGGCTGAAACTAGAGGCAGCACATTAGAAGAGGGTTTGGGTAGGTGTTACACCTGTTAGAGCCAGTGAACCCTGACAACTTGATAAGTTAAAAACGGTAGTGTGCGATATATAGCGAAACCTGTGAGAAGCGGAACTTGATGGCACTCCCTTGTTTTTCCATGTCTCGAAAGTTTTCCACCTTTGACAACGTGCAGTCTTACCACTTTTCTGTCTTTCTCTGTTGGGAAATATTTGAGGTTTCCTTGTATGACAGGTTTCCATCTTTCACAGGTTCTGGTTTTTGTAGGTTTAACTGTATGTATAGATAGAGAACAAAAACAGGCAAACGCTGTTTATTATATAGTGGTCAAGGGTGATTTGAGGAAGGGGCATATATCCCTTCCCTGAATCCTAGTAATTGATTTCATTATAATGGATAGTGGAACCAATAATTAATGTTGAAAATAATGACCTCAGAATATCAAGTGAGGATTAAATTATGATGTTGGTTTAAAAGGGTGCAGACACATAGATACGTTTTTTGTTGTTGTTATGAATACATGTCACATAGATACTTTTTAAAGAAAAATCCTTCAAAAAGCAAAGTTTTTGTACTTAAAGGATGAAGTTCCAGTTACCAATATTGAGAAAATTCATTCATGAGAAATACACCATACCCTAGGGTTGCTGGATAAATGAAATGATTTTATATTTGATACAGATTTGAATGTTTTTGAGTCAGATTTTGTCTCCTAAGTCTATGCTCCCAAGGGACACATCTCATTATAGCACAGGAAAGGCGTAATTTGTATATAAAGTACTGGCTTTACAGTGTTTTATAAATTTTGTGGATTGTTGTGGAGACCTGGACCTTGTTTACCCAAATGTCTTATTACTATTTAGGTTGTA
The DNA here is from genome assembly GCF_000243295.1 of Trichechus manatus latirostris. NCBI lineage: Eukaryota > Metazoa > Chordata > Mammalia > Sirenia > Trichechidae > Trichechus > Trichechus manatus. The sequence goes on along the minus strand of NW_004443967.1, from coordinate 10,252,488 downwards.
TTTTGGAAGAAACCAATAAACTGTCTTATAGTCATGTTTTTGCAAAAGCTGTTGTGAAGTATAGACATTTTGGTATATTTTCTTATCACTGTGGCTGTATTGAATATTTTTCTAGTAACAGCATTATAGCTATGTTGCGTGGGCCAGTTTAATTTGTAGACTCTTTGGTTTAGTAGGAAATTGTTTTAAATCTTTGTTTCCCTAGATCAAAAGGTAATGCATGTCTATTGCTACCCTCCCTCTTAAAAAAAAGGCAGTTTGGTAACATATAACGAAGTACATGGAAGGCCTATTTAATCTTTCATCCTCAGAGATAACCACTGTTTGGTTTATAGTTGTCCATTTTCTTTTCTTTGCATATATTTAGAATTAGTTTTTTAAACCTGGAAAACAGAATCTTGCTGTAGCATATTGTTCTGAAATATGTTTTTCTTAATATATCTTGAACATCTTTCCAGCTGAGTCTGAGGGAATTTTTTTTCCCATTCTTACTGTCCTTGTCATACACTGTCACATAAACATATTAACCCTGTCATATATTTTAGGTTAGATGTCTCCATAACCTAGAGCTGTGCTGTCCAATACAGTGCCCACTAGCCTCTTGTGACAACTTAAAATAATTAAAAATAAACAAAGTTAAAAGTTTAGTTCCTCAGTCTCACTAACCACATTTCAAGTAGGTACATGTGAATAGAGGCTACTGTATTAGACAGCACAGATATAGATTATTTCTGTCATGTCAGAAAGATCTGTTTTACAGCACTATCTAGAATATATTGTCTTTTTTAGTACATGATGCTAGTTTTTTCGATAACCACCTACTTACTGAGTCTTCTTTCTCTCGGGGTCTGAATTCTGTCACTGTCTTATTAGTTCTAGTTCTTAAATATTTCTTGAATTTGTCCAGAGAGCTTCATCTCCAATGATACTGTCATAATTCAGACCACTGTAGTCTCTTTCCTGGATGACTGAAACAGTCTCCCAACTGCTTCCAGTCTTGCCTCTGTCAGTTCCTTCTCTACACTGGAACCAGACCCTCATTGTGACTTCCCATTGCCTGTAAGATCTGATCCAGACCTATTAAAGTGGTTTATGATACCATTCTTGGCTCCATCCCGGCTTAGCTCTCAGACCTCATCACCACATCCCCCTCATGCTCTCCATCTCAGCCATGTTGACCTCTCTTCCAGTTCCTTGATTTTGAACCTTGCCTCCAGGCCTTCTGCATCCGCTATTCCTTTGCCTGATCCCCCTTCCCAACCCACGCCCACTTTCCTGGCTAAATCTTATTCTTCCTTTGGAAGTCTGGGCCAGTTTACAGCATCCTGTGTGTCCCTGAAAAGTAGCATGTAGAACACTCTGTTGAAATTACTTGCTTCTTGGGTTCCTTTGCTAGATTGTATGCTGTAGGAATAATACAGGGCTTGTGTCTGCTTTATTTACTGTTATATCCTCAGTAGGAGCCCTGTGGTGCAACAGTTAAGCGCTTGGCTGCTAACTGAAAGGTTGGCGGTTCAAATCCACTCAGCAGCTACTCAGGAGAAAGCCCGGTGGTCTGCTTCCATAGAGATGACAGTCAAGAAAATCCTACGGCCGGTTCTACTCTGTCACATGGGGTCGCTAGTCCAAATCGACTCAATAGCACTGAACAATAACAGCGTGTCTTCATTGCCTAGAATGTGACTTATTCATTGAAAGTGCTTGGTAAACATTTGTTGAACAGTGGATTGGTTAATCAGAACCAAAACTAAAAAAAACAAACCCACTGCCGTCCAGTTGATTCTGACTCATAGCGACCCTATAGGACAGAGTAGAACTGCCCCATGGGGTTTCCAAGGCCTTAAATCTTTATGGAAACAGACTGCCACATCTTTCTCCCATGGAGCAGCTGGGAGGTTTGAACCGCCAGCCTATCAGTTTGCAGCAGAGTGTTAACCACTGTGCCACCAGGGCTTCTGGTTAATCAGAAATGGTTTAAATTGGGATGGTTACTGTGACCACATGGAGTCTCTCAGCGGTAAAAACAGTTAACACGCTCAAAGGTGGGAGGAATCCAAGGAACTATTCTTAGTTTTTCTCCCTAAGACTATATTCATCTCAGTGACTCTTCATTCCAGCATTCTCAAATTCTCTTGTTCTCAATTCCAACCTATATTAGTTAGCATTTTTATTTTAATCCCAAATTCCAGGGATATAGAATCTAATCGGCCCAGCAGGGAGTCAGGAGTCCACTCATAGATTAGTCAGCTATGGCCCAGGCACAGGGTTATGTGGGTCAGTCATTCCTGTTGAGGCACACATCTCAACCCTGGGGGGAGTGCTCAGAGAAGAGGAACGGATTGGGCAGCTGTAACAAAAGATACATATAGAGAGATAAACTTATACATTTTTTTTCCCTTCACTTGTTCTCATTTACAACCCACATTAGCTAGATTTCCAGTTCCTGAATGTTCACCCTTAGCACTCCTATTCAGCATTGTACTAGAAGTCCTAACCAGTGCAATAATGCAAGAAAAAGAAATAAAAGGCATACAGGTTGAAAGAAAGGAATGAAGCCACTTCTTCGCAGGTGACACGATTGTTTACATAGAAAATTCCAAAGATTATACAGAAAAAGCAACCAACTCATTGAACTAATAAGTGAGTTTGACAAGATCACAGGAAACAAGATGATCACACAGAATTCAATCATATTTCTGTAAACTAGCAATGAACAATTAGACGTGAAATTTTAAAACAATACGATTTAAAATAACTCTTCTCAAAATAAATACTTAGATAAAATATAACAAAACATCTACAGGATTTATATACAGAAAACCACAAAAACACTGATGAAAGAAGTCAGAGAAGACCTAAATAATTAGAGGGTAAACCGCAGATTGGAAGATTCAATGTAATAAAGATGCCAACTATAGATTTAACACAATGCCATCAAAATTCAAACACGATGTTTTATAAGTAGCAAAATAAGATTTTAAAATTTATATTGAAAAGCAAAATAGCTGGAAGAGATAAATTTGAAAAAACAATGTTGGTGGACTCACTACCCTATTTTAAGACTTTACTATAAAGTTAAGTTTAAGACAGTGTGGTGTTTGTGAAGGGTGTGGTGTGATGGATCACTTTTATATGACCATTCTTGCTATGGTCTTATAACTCCCACCAAATGATTGGGTGGGGCTGTGCAAATAAGGTGCTTGTGGCCCTGTGGAGGGGCTTGGACAGCTTACTAATAATGCAAATAAGGTGCATGGCACCCTTTGTGGAGGTGGGACCATGCAAATAAGGTGTATGGAACCCTAATGAGGGGATTGGTCAGGTTTGCCATCCCAGAAGCAGAAATAGGGGACCTCACTACCACCAAGAAAGAAGAGCCGGGAGCACAGCACATCCTTTGGACTCAGGGTCCCTGCGCTGAGAACCTCCTAGACCCAGGAGACAGCTGTAACACTGGAGAAGTGGCGGCAAGTGTAGAAGAGAACCAGTAGCAGCAGAACCAGGAGACAGCGCAGTGGTCTTCCTGGCCCATGGAGTGAGAGAGCTGAGCTCCAGGAGGCTTGCTTGTGGAGTGGGGTGCCTTCAGGCACTTGCTGGTAGAGCTAAAGAGCTTTGTAACACTTGCCCAAGCAGGGCAGAGGCCGGGCCAGCCCAAGAGGCCCGAGGCGCTGAGAGGCTGAGGGCCAAGAGAGGCCTGCCTGTGGGCACTGCCAAGAAGGTGTCCTGACAGAAGAACTGTATTCTTAGTCATTCCTCATCCTGAATTGTAACCTGGCACTTCCCTAATAACCATAATTGTGAGTATTGTCTGTGAATTTTGTGTGGCCATTGCAACAAATTATCGAAGCTAGCAGAGAAGCAGAGAGTGTCATACGAAGGATGGCTGGTGTCAGAATTGGTAAAAAGGTTGGAGAGGAGGTTATGTCTGACCTCCACCTCATAGGGATCAGCCTTGGGCTGATGCTGATGATTCCCCCCCACCCCGTGAAGTAGATGAGGTCTGATGTCATCATGCCATTTTTACACAGGGTAAGACACATGATCAGTGGAACAGAATAGAGAGTTTAGAAATAGCTCCATGTGTAGGTTTCCTATGTTCTTACCCAGGGATGTCACACAGAGGGCACTCTTCCGCCAGCCATGAAAATTCAGTAACCTGTGCAATGTTTCTGCCCCAGGAAACTCATCAGAGACAGAACCCTAAGGTTTTCTTAGGGGCTCCACCCTGTGCGCAGCACGTAACAAAATTCCAGACTTGCAGAAAGAAAGCAGGTGTTAAGCATAAACCCTGTGTGTGCACAGTGTAGGCGTGCTGAACCACCCTTATCAGTTAACTCTTGACTGGGAACTCTCTTGAGAGCCAACTTCCCTGAGCCAAGTCCCAAGCCTGCTAGGTTAATTCTTTTCTGCACCCCACTTGGATGAATCTCAAAGGCTTTATGCTGAGTGAAAGAGGCCAATCTCAAAAGGTTAAAAAAAAAATACCCGATTGTCATGTAGTCAATTCAGACGCGTAGCAACCCTATAGGACAGAGTAGAACTGCCTTATAGGGTTTCCAGATCCGTCATCTTTACAGAAGCAGACTGCCACATCTTCCATGGAGCTGCTAGTGGGTTCTAGCCGCCGACCTTTCAGTTAGCAGTTGAGTGCTTAACCACTGCGCCATCAGAGCTTCTTCCTCAAAAGGTTACATACATATAATTCCATTTATGTGGCATTCTCAGAAAGACAACAGTGATGGCGAACAAATCAGTGATTGCCTGGGGTTAAGGGTGAAGGTTAAGGTATGGCTGCAAAGGGGAGGGAGAACCAAGGAGTTTTCTGGGGAGCTGAAACTGTTACATATCCTGGTATGGTGGTGGTGGTTACGGTAATCTATACACATGTTGAAATCCATAAGACGGTACACCCAAAAAGATCAATTTTATAGTATGTTCATTTTTAAAATAAAAATACTAGAAAACTTCATTGAGTCAGATAGATGATAGATAGAGGTACTCCTTTTACCCCCATAACTATATTATTGAGATTCCTTCCTAACTGATATTCTGGTCTCTAATCTTTTGCCATTCCAGTCTCCTACTGGTTTTTTTGATCATGCTAATTTCCTTCCCAAAAACACTTACTGATTCCTTATTTCCTACAAGATGAAGTCTAAACTCTTTAGCCTCATTAGCATATAAAGCAGTAGACACTCTGTCCCTAAATTGTTTTCCTAGCCTTCTATGACCCTCTGCTGCAGACAGTCTAGTTTACTCACTGCCCTTGAATATTAGCATTGTATGCTGCACTGCTTGTACTTTCGCTATTTCCCTAATCAGGAATGCTCTGTCTCCTCTTTTCTCCATTCATCTAGCTCTTGTCTAGTCTTCAAAACCCTGCTTCCTTCTCCATTATGTCCACTTCAGAATATTTCACCACAGTTTCTTAGGGAGTTTTTTACCTCTGCCTTCTGATTGATAATTACTAATGTACTGCTCTATGACAGCCTATATATTGTGCTCATAGAGCAAATTGTTAGCTTTGTAATGCTGCCTAACATTTAGGAACCACAATGACTAGTACCAATTCACATTATGTTTGTACCAATTTATATTTCAAAACACTTAGGCTAATTCTGGATACAGAGTAGGTGTTCAACCTTTGTATTTGTTTTCAAGGAGACAGTAGAGTAGAGCTACATTTGTAAAAGTAATCTTTCTTGTTCCAGTCACCATGACTTAACCAAGTTGTTTATATCATCTTTATTGATGTGTAATACACGTAAAATAAAATGTCACCATTTTAGATGTTCAATTTGATGAGTTTTGACAGAAGTTGAACTGTCACCATAGTCAAGATGTGGAACATTTCCATCACCCCAAAATGCTTGTTCTCCTTTACAGTTAGTCCCTTTGCCACCTCCAGTCTTAGCAACCATTGATCTGCTTTCTGTCACTATAAATGGTTAAGAACTTGGCTGTTAACTGAAAGGTTGGTGGTTTGAACCTGCCAGCCGCTCTATGGGAGAAAGATGTGGCAATCTACTTTTAAAGATTACAGCCATGGAAACCCTGTGGGGCAGTTCTACTCTGCCCTATAGGGTTGCTATGAGTTGGAATCGACGGCAATGAGTGGGTGGTGGGTGAGTCTAGAAATTTATATAAGTAGAATCACAACATGTACTCTTTTGTGCAGTGATTTCTATTTAGAGTAATCATGTATGACAAAGATTTTCTTGGATCTCTGTCTTTCTAATAGCATCGTTTGCAAAAGAGGTTGATTGTATATATCAAGACTTACATAAATGGAGAGATATACCATGTTCATGGATAGAAGACTTCATATTGTTAAGATGCCAGTTCTCTCCAAATTAATGTATAGATTCAATAGAAATTGACAAGCTAGCCCTAAAAATTGTATACAAATGTGAAAACCGAAAACCTTTTGCCTTTGAGTCAATTCTGACTCATAGCTACCCTATACGACAGAGTAGAACTGCCCTGTAGAGTTTCAAAGGAGTGGCTGGTGGATTTGAACTGCTGACCTTTTGATTACCAGCCAAGCTCTTAACCACTGTGCAACTTGGGCTCATACAAATCTAAAGGATCTAAAATAAGAAAAAGTTCTATAACAAATTTGGAGTACTTAAACTATCTGATTTCAGCTTATTATCAAGCTACAGTAGTTAAGACATTTTGGTACTGACATAAAAATAAACAAATAGATCAGTGTAACATAATAGAGAATCTAGAATTAGACTAATATAAATATAGTCAACTGATTTTTTTAATAAAAGTGCCAAAGCACTTCAGTAGCAGAAGGGAAAGTCTTTTCATTAAATAGTGCAGGAACAGTATCTGTTTGAAAAAAAATAAGCTCTTACCCCAATGTGACACTATAAACAAGAACGTTAATTTGGTATGGATTAAAGACCTAAATGTGAAAACTGCAACTATAAAAAACATGGGAGAATATTTTCATGACCTGGGGGTCAGTAACGATAAAAGAAAAAAATTGATAAATTGGACTTCACCAAAATGAAAATCTTCTCATCAAAAGACCATTAAGAAGGTCAGAAGGCTAGCTACATACAGATTGGGAGAAAATATTTGTACTACGTATATCTGACAAAAGACTTGAATCTAGAATTTGTACAAATCAACCTGATCCTAAGATAAAGAGCTTGGGGGGGGAGGGGGATGGTATTTGACCAGCCTTATATCTGGTTGAGGTTCTCAGTCCTGGTTGGGAGGTGAGGAAACCAGGGCAGCAATCTAATCCTTCATTCTTTTTCAAGATGATGTTGTTAATTTCTGTCGAGTCAGTTCCAACTCAGGGCGACCGCATCTGTGTAGCGTAGGACTCCATAGGGTTTTCAAGACTTTGACCTTTCGGAAGCAGGTCACCAGGCCTGTCTTCCAGGGACTCCTCAGTTCAATTTCTTGTTGTTAGGTGCTGTTGAATTGGTTCTGACTGATAGCGATCTATGTACAGTAGAATGAAACATTCTGCCCAGTCCTGCACCATCTTCACAGTTGTTGCTGTTTGAGCCCACTGTTGCACCCACTGTGTCAATCCATCTCCTTGAGGATCTTCCTCTTTTTCACTGACCCTGTACTTTGCCAAGTACGATGTCTTTCTCCAGGGACTGTTCGTTCCCTCCTGATAACATGTCCAAAGTACACGAGACGAAGTCTCACCATTTTCGCTTCTAAGGAGCATTCATTCTAGCTGTACTTCTTTAAGACAAATTTGTTTGTTCTTCTGGCAGTCCGTGGTATATTTAATATTTTTTGCCAACACCATAATTCAAAGGCGTCAATTCTTCCTTGGTCTCCCTCATTCATTGTCCAGCTTTTGCATGCATATGAGGAGGCTGAAAATACCATGGCTTGGGTCAGGCACACCTTAGTCTTCAAGGTGAGATCTTTGCTTTTTAGCACTTCAAAGAGATGTTTTGCAGCAGATTTGTAACATGCAATTTGATTTCTTGACTGCTGCTTCCATGGGTCCAAGTAAAATGAAACCCTTGACAACTTCAATATTTTCTCCGATTATCGTGATGTTGCTTATTAGTCCAGTTGTGAGGATTTTTGTTTTCATTATGTTGAGGTGCAGTACATACTGAAGGCTCTAGTCTTTGATTTTCATCAGTAAGTGCTTCAAGTCCTCTTTGCTTTCAGCATGCAAGATTGTGTCATCTGCATATCGCAGGTTTTTAATGAGTCTTCTCTAACCCTGATGCCCCGTTCTTCTTCGTATAGTCCAGCTTCTCAGATAAGTTGCCCAGCATACAGGTTGAATAAGTATGGTGAAAGGATACAACCCTGATGCGCACTTCTCCTGATTTGAAACCATGCAGTATCCCATTGTTCTGTTGGTCTGTGTACAGGTTCCTCATGAGCACACAGCCTTTGCATAGTCAGTAAAATGCAGGTAAACATCTTTCTGGTATTCTCTGCTTTCAGCCAAGAGCCATCTGACATCCCAGGCCCTTGCTAGACCCTGAGAATGTAAAGGTTAATTGTGAATAGAGAGCAATTCCATAGCCTGGCTCTGAAAACTCCCTGTGGTACGTGTGGCCTCGTCTACCTTTTGTTCATTGGCTTTATTCTCTTTCAGGCACTCAGAGCTCTGTGTACTTGCATTCCTGATGGTGCCCACTCTTGCCCAGGTTTGCTATTATTGTTTCTTCTCCCAGAGTGCCCTCCAGTGCCCTCCAGCTAGCGTATGCCACTCACTTAAACCTCCATGTGTTTCAGTTCTGCCCCTGGTTCAAGGCTTACCTCAGCCACCACCTCTTTCAGAAGTCGTCTCTGCGATTCTTTGACCCAAGTTAGTTTCTCTTCTTTTTTTCTGAATTTGTCATCTCTTTTCAAGCACTTAGAATTTTATGCCCTAACCTGTGATTCTGTCCATAGCTTATCTTAGCTCTTTAGTTCTCTCAGGCAGGGACCACGTAACCTCGTAACACCCAGCAGTGCTAGGCACGTAGTAGGTTTAATAGCTTATGAACAAAGTTCTTGTTGTACTCTTGGTTCTTGGCCGGGCCGAAGGTGGAAGATTATTATTTCAGCCCTTTAATTGTCCAGCAGTACCAGATACCTGTTAAACTCCCCCCTCAAAAAAAAACCTCGTTGCTGTTGAGTCGATTCCGACTCATAGCAACCCTACAGGACAGAGTAGACCTGGCCCATAAGGTTTCCAAGGAGCAGTTGGTGGATTTGAACTGCCTGTAAGCTGGCCTTTAATTAAGAAAACTATGTATGTTACCTCTTTCCAATCACTCTTTGATGTAGCTTTATCATCCGTTCTATGTCATGTCCATATTTATTACCCACATGCAGTCAGAGAAGTAGTGTTGATGTGGCAGTCATGACTGCTTATAAGTCTTTCCTTTAAAACATCCATTTGATTAGAACCAAAAAGAAAAAGAAAAACAGTTGCCGTTGAGTCGATTCCAACTCATGGCGACCTGAGGTGTGTCAGAAGTAGAACTGTGCCCCATAGGGTTTTCAATGGCTGATTTTTTGGAAGTAGATCACCAGGGCTTTCTTCTGAGGTGCCTCTGGGTGGACTTGAACCTCCAACCTTTGGGTTAGCAGCCAAGTGTGTTAACCATTTCACACAAATATGTATTCCTAATTCTATCAAGAACTCTCTCTTTGGTCTTGGCCAATTCCCATAATTTTTCAAAACCTTGGTTTTCTTATCTTTAAGATGGTATTAAAAACACCTGTCTCACTGTTCTGTAATTATCATAGTAAAAAAAATGGTACAGGCAAGAATCATTAATGAATGGATACTGTATCTAGTGGAGCAAGTTTCATGAAAACTGTTTGCCTGGTCTTAAAGCATCTCACTGCAGATTGCTTATTAGTTGTAAGGGGAAAATAGTAACTATACAGTGGAGAAGTTGGCTACCATGTTGACTGGGTGATCAAAATTAACATCGCCAATGATGGGAAGATGGACATCATGTCCCTGTATAGATACAATACCATGAGAAGGGCACATCATTTATGTAGTAGTCTGACTGGCAGTGCATAACCTGAATTTAATCATAAGGAAACCTCAGACAAACCCGAAGAGAGGAGCATTTGGTTTTCCTTGAAAGGGCTATATTCTTCTTAAATATCAATGTCATAAAAGATAAAGATTGAGGGACCGTTCCATATTAAAGGAGATTGAAGAGACATGACAGCTAAATGCAGTACTTGATTGTAGACTGGGTTCTGAACTGAAGGAGAAGCGCTAGAAGTATTGGATCAAATGACAAATTGGAATGTGGATGGCAGATTAGATAAAAGTATTACATCAATTTTGAATTTCCGGAGGTTGAGAACAGTACTGTGTTATGTAAGATGATCTCCTTATTCTTCAGAAACACACATGAAATATTTAGAGGTCAAGATACATGATGTGTGTAGCTTAATCTCACATGGGTCAGAAATACATATACGAGAGAGAGCAGATGATAAAGCAGAGGGGGAAAATGTGAATGATAGGTGAATCCAGGCAAGGATACAGGTATTCTTAGAACTATTCATGCAGCTTTTCTGAAAGTTGAAATTATTTCCAAAAAAAGAATACTCTCTGGCTCTGCATTTCAGGTTAGTTAAAAAATTTTTTTAAAAAATTAAAAATGCTTTGAAAGAGCAATGCACTTTACAACCAATGTTTCATATGCTCCTTTGTCTAGGTAGCCTCACATCTCGTTCTGTGGGTGTTCTGTACCTTGTTAGCTTCTTTAGAGCCTGCAGGAGGCCAGCCTTCTCTTGGTTTGTAATACCCAACCCTGATAGGGCAGCTCCTTGTCCTGTGCTGAGCTTCAGACGTACTGAAATGCCTTTGTCATTAGCAAGTTTCAGTTTTAACTAGCTAAACTAATGTGTGACTCACCTAAACATAGCCTGTTATTATATATTGTACCTTTAGTTTTGAAAAGTGTATTTCTCTTTCAGCCCAAAATGGAGTTAATCCTGACTGGGAGAAGAAAGTAATCGAGTATTTTAAGGAAAAGCTGAAGGAAAATAATGCTCCTAAATGGGTAAGCGTATTGCTCTTCCGGGGGGAGAGGACTGCACAGACTTCCAGTTTCTCTCAGCAGACTAGTAACCCACGTGTAATTTTAAAATATATACATTAATGTGTACTGATGAATGTATTAAAAGATTTTGCTCTAGTTCGCAACGTAAGTTGAAACAATGGAATGCTCCTATATTGGTGCCTCTAGGTGGCAGTAACTGACAGTGTTACTTCCTAAGAAAAAAATCAGTTGTGAGAGCTTCTATCACCTTTGTTTGATTACCTTCATTTACGAGAATTAGCATCAATTCGTTTGAAGGGAAGAGCTCAACAAAGCAAATGCCTCCCTGCTGATTGAAAAGTGTTGTGAGGGAAAGCGGGCTTTTATATTATAGTCAGGTAGCATTCTGCAGACTTGCAAGAACTCTTGGAAAGACTTTTCACCAGTGATTATGTTATGTTGACCATTGAGATGATTTTAGCTCCCTGACGGGGCTTGATTTGTTCTTTTTTAATGGCAATATGAGTTGCGCTACACTGTCTATATGTATATACTTAATGTTTTACAGACAGAATATTTTGATGACTTGTTTTCCTTTAAGGTACCGTCATTGAACGAAGTTCCCCTTCATTATTTGAAACCCAACAGTTTCGTGAAATTTCGTTGCATGATTCAAGATATGTTTGACCCTGAGTTTTATATGGGAGTTTATGAGACGGTTAACCGAAATACGAAAGCACGTGTATGTATTGCTCTTTTTAATGAAACATTCTGCTTTTAACTGGTTGTATTGATTTTGTCCTTGTGTTTTTTTATGGTAGTTTTGATTCTGATATACTGATATAATACTGCTATCCTTTGTTTTGGGCTATAGGTTCTTCATTTTGGAAAATACCGAGATGTAGCAGAGTGTGGGGTATGTATCCTTAAAGCTGTATAAAACATTTTTAATAATAATTTTCTCCTATGCAGATAATTTATTACTTCCCTTTGGTTGATCTTAAATTTATTTATTTTGTGTGTATACAAATTTTAAGAAATCACAGCTTTTCTGGTTTGATTTTTTTTATCTTCTAATCTCTTAGAAGGTAGAATATTGTGACAAAATTAATTCCTTTCTTTTCCTAATATCTGTATAAACAAACAAAAAAACCAAACCTGTTGCTGTCAAGTCGATTCCGACTCGGCCACTCTGTAGGATGAGAGTAAAAACCTATACAGATTCCAAGGAAAAGAAACCCATAGGATTTCCAAGGAGCAGCTGGTGGATTCGAACTGCTGACCTTTTGGTTAGCAACCAAGTTCTTAACCACCGCACCACCAGGGCCCCAATATCTATATACTTTGTTTAAAAAATCACAGATTATGATACATTCTTTTAAAAACAAAAACAGATTAATTTAGGGCTTAGCACGTGCTTAATTAAATTTAGGTAAATCCTGTCCTTTTCTTCCTGGGAGGAAAAAAAAAAAACTATTTTTAATAAACTTTCCTTCGTAAAAGGAAGTAATAGAAACTCTTAGTATCAATAATGGAAGAGAGAAGACAGACTACTGGATGTAATTATAGCTGTGAAAGGGGTAGTCTCGTAGAAACTTACTAGAAAAACAATCAGAGAGGAACCACAATGTATCTGGGTTTGTTTGGTTTGGTTTGGTTTTTCCCATTGCTTTTCTGATAATAGGGAACAACATGGAGATTTTAATTTCAATCTGATACCTGTTCAGTTTGCTGGGAGCTGTAACTGGGAAAAGTTTAAATTTATTTCTACATTAATAGCAAAAACGATTATCAGCATGTTAAAATGAATGTGTTTAAAAATGCCTCCTATATTTTGCTCATTGTGTGTTTTTCATGTGGTTCTATTGAAACGCAAACCATAATTGTCAACTGTTGGAAAGAAAAAAGGCATCACAGGTGGAGACGGACCAGGTGTTTAGGCAGGGCCTCAGTGCAAAGACTCCTGGGTACAGTCACCTCCATCTGGGTCGAATTCTCTGCTTTGCAGATCCAGAATCTTGGCTTTCTCAGGTTATCTGGGGCGTTTTACTGTCTGGGAGAATGACTCCTGCTAAAAAAAAACCTGAGTGAAGAGACTGATTTATAAACCCTCGTTCCAGTCTGTCAGTTCACAGAAGTTGTACCTGATTGAATGAAGTATTGTAGATCAGCGGGCAGACCTGCACAGAAGAACAGCCCTAGTTTGGAAGGTTGCCTCAGAGATTATGTTAAAGAAAAATGCAACTTCTTGCAATTTTTTAGAGTATTGGACTCACGTGAAAGATAAGATTTGTTTAATCTTATACGATGACTTTCAGGTCTCCCTAGATCTTTTTTTCCAAAGAATTGACTCTTTAGAGTAAATGTTGTGCCAAGTCCAGTGGATCAACTTTATAAATGCTTAGTGCATCCTTTGTTGAAGGAGCCCTGACTCGTATCAGGCTAATACAGTAATACTCAGTTGTTTTGGGTAGACGATAATGCAGTATCACTGTAACTCAGTAATCTCCGCATCTGGAACGGGAGGGGAGACTGTCATCTGTGACGCTTCCAAAGGCTGAGAGAGAGTGTATGTGTGTTGCTAAAAATTGTAAGCAAACGCCCCCTACCAGGAAAAGGGGGCTTTGGGCTTGGAGAGAAATAAGGGAACAAAATCAGCTTGTGCACATCTCAGCGTCGAACTTGATGTCTCTTGGGATTTTCTAAGTGTGTCTGAACTAGAGAATGTACCATTTCAAGGGACTAATACCTCACTTATCTTTCATCTCAGAGCCACCTAGTTAGGAGTATTTCATTAAATTCTGTTTTAGAGGCTGATTCTGATAGTTTTTTATGAGCCAGACAGTGGGATTGCCAGGTGCTTTCTCTTTTAAAAAAATAAATGCTGTTTATTAAAAAGAATTTAACTTTGTAACCTAGGGTGCTACTCATTATGGATTTGAAGGCGGGTACTGTTTTGATTATTACATCTGAAATGATATGTCAGTTTTATTTTTTAAAAAATGATAGTTTGGAATTAGCAGTTCTCATTTTAACTCAGTGTAAAAATGTAGTTGCTAGTTTTTTTTTCTTTTAGTTTTGTTTTTACTAATAACTTTTTTAAAATACTTTTTGTATACATCGCAGCCTCAGCAAGAAGTTGATTTAAACTCTCCACGAACTACCACTTTGGAAAGACAGACTTTCTATTGTGTTCCAGTGCCTGGGGAGTCTACGTGGGTAAAAGAAATATCCTTTATCTGAACATTTTAATGTGTTAAATGATTCCTGATTTTTTCTTTTTTAATTGAAAAGACCAGAGTTCAGATTTCGAGTTTCTAAGAAGGTTGTCTGTTTTATTCCAGTGAAGTTAGTGGGGAAAGAAAAATGTAGTCTTCGTTTACAAAGCTGCGCGTTATTAATGTTTTGTTTGTCCTAAACAGGAAAACCTGGAAGCCACCTCAGTATGCATCACTGAGAAATTACGGTAGGGCCTTAGAGGGAAGTACTGCTAAAAAGATTGAAGATAGATTAAAGGTACTTGAAAAAGAAGGAGTACCAAGATAAGTTTAAAAAAAAAAAAAAGTCTCAAAATTTATTCTGCTTCTCTTAAGGGGGAAAACATGTTGGTTCTTTTGAGAGGAATTTGTGTGAAACATCTGTCTTCTCTTTATTTTTTATTTATTTAGTTTTTTTTGGTTAGCAATTTTTTTAGGAATAGTTCACATACACTGAAATGCAGAGATCATAAAGGCCGAGTTCAGGGATTTGGATAAATGCATACATGCGCGGTCAAGGTAAAGAACATTTCCACCACCCCAGGAAGTTCCCTGGTATCTAGTAGGTTTTATTGTGTGCTACTACATGGTAGAGAGTTGAGATTTTTGTCTTCTTTTCAAGACTTGCATTTTGTTCTGGCAGGCAGATAATTTACTGGTGGATCGCTTTGATCTTGTCAAGGCTTGGTTTTGGGTTTTGTTAAGATGGGTATAGAGGAGCCCTTACTGCATAGAATGTGGTCCTTACTCATCAGGTGTGCTCGTTCTGGGTCTCACCTAAATGCCTGGGACGTTCAGCAAGTCCAGTCCTAGTGCTGTATGACCTCCAGGGACTCCATTTAGCTCTCAGCTGTTCCAGCCTAAGACTCAAACCTAAGACCCTGCACAGACTTCTGGATCTCCTTCTGTTCACATTTCCTTCCTCTTCAGTACTCTTCTGCAAAGTCCAGCTGCTTCAGTAGCCCTAAACTATGTGCTCTGCCCAGCAAGAGCAGGGCCTCTCCTTCTCTTTGTTGCACTTTGGGAAATGCCCTGACAGAGCTGGGGAGAGTGTGGAGTCCGCCTGGAGTGTTTCTCCTTATGCACGGATCCCAGCTGATACTCCCTGTGTCCTGTGCGTCATATGTTTGGTTCAGCTTTATCCTTGTTTACAGCAGGATAGGCACACAAGTTTCTCTCCTGACCAACGCCGGAAGTCCAGCCTCCTATGAAAAATACATTTCATTCTAACCAAATTGCCAAACTACTTAATCTTTTTATTAGTCATATACATCCCCTAATTTAGGATGTTCCCCAGTTCATGTAGTCTTTTCTTAACCTTTCCTTTCACGCCTATGTTAATGCAAGCCAAGCTCGGGTCAGTCCCTCGACATCCTACACTCCCAGTCGTCATAAGAGGAGTTACGAAGATGATGAAGACATGGACCTACAGCCCAGTAAACAGAAAGAGCAGCACGCAGGAGCCAGACAAGCAGGTAGTGTGTGCCAGCAGGCTTCCCGTAGACTTGTGCTCTCTTGCAGTAGATTCATTTTCAGAATTAATTGTTTTATAATACAGCTCTAGACTTAAGAGCCAGCAATGATGTGGCAACCTTGCTTTCAAGCTTGTCAGCATGATAGACAGTTTTGAGAGTGTTTGCAGTACTGTTTGGTCAGACTATACTTCGCACCTGAGTCATTACTCATCACTTAGAAGTGGCTGCTCTGCTGTTCAGCTTATATGATACCTCCCTTGAGTAGTGAGTGAACAAGCAATGAAAATAAATGTGAAATTTTCAGACTTGCTAAATAGGCAAGTGATAGATTTATTGTGAGATTAAGTTTTTACATTCTCAGGTGGTTAGCTGAGAAAGATCCCTTTACTTTCTTACTTATTTTTATCCCAACTCTTTAAGTAATATGAATGCATACTTGTTAGGTGCTATCAAATTGGTTCTGACTCATAGCAGCCCTGTGTACAACAGAATGAAACACTACCCGGCCCTGTGCCATCCTCAAAATCATTGCTGTGTTTGAGCCCATTGTTGCAGCTACTGTGTCAGTACATCTCGCTGAGGGTCTTCCTCTTTTTCGTTGACCCTCTACTTTACCAAGCATGATGTCCTTCTCCAGGGACTGGCCCCTCCTACTGTATATACTCATATTATTGTATAGCCTTAGGGCTAAGGCATATTTTAATATTTTTAAAATTGGAATGTTTTATGTGAATATATATAAATGTAGTAGTATTTTTTTTCTCTCCCCACTTGCTAATGTTTATTAAAATTAAACTTTTTAAGAAATTTTATTTTGCTTTAGATGAAAGTTTACAGTTCAAGTTAATTTCTCATGCAAATAAAATTAAACTTTTAATTTTGAGACAAGTGTAGATTCACGTACAGTTGGAAGAATAATAGAAATCCCATATACCTTCCCCCCTGCTTCCCACAGAGGTGACATCTTGCATAATTAGAGTGCAGTACCATAACCAGGAAATGAACATGATACAATTCACTGACTGACCCAGGTTTCACAGTTTTACATGCACTCGTGTATGTGTGTGTATTTACTATGCAGTTTTATCTCGTGTAGATTCATGTGACCACCACCAGAGTCAAGATACAGAAAGGTTCATCACCACAAAAACAAAAGCCTGTTGCTGTTGAGTCGATTCCGACTCATAGCGAGCGTATAGGACAGAGTAGAACTGCCCAATAGGGTTTCCAAGGAGCAGCTGGTGGATTTGAACTGCCGACCTTTTGGTTCGCAGCCAAGCTCTTAGAACCACTGCGCCACCAGAGTTCCCATCACCGCAGGGATCCATCATGTTGCCCTTTTATAACCACATCCACCTTTCTCCTGCTCCCACCCACCCCCCCGGGAACCACTAATATGTTTTCCGTCTCTATAATTTTGTCATTTCAAGAATGTTATATAAATGGAATCATCCAGTATGTAACTCTGGGGATTGAATTTTTTCATTTAGCAGAATTCCCTTGAGATTCATCCAAGCTGTTGCACGTATCATTAGTTTGTTCCTTTTATTGCCAAGTGGAATTCCATGGTATGACAGGCTATATTTTGCTTCTTTTTTTATTGTTGTACTTTAAGTGAAAGTTTACAGTTCAAGTTAGTCTCTCATACAAAAATTTATACACACATTGCTATGTGACCCTATTTGCTCTCTCTGTACTGTGACAGCACACTCCTTTCCACCCCAGATTCCCCATGTCCATTCAACCAGCTCCTGACCCATTCTGCCTTCTCATCTTGCCTCTGGACAGGAGCTGCCCATTTAGTTTCACGTATCTACTTGGGCTAAGAACTACGCTCTTCACGAGTATCATTTTGTGCCCCACAGTCCAGTCTAATCTTTATGACTTAGTTACCAGCCCTCAACTGTAACTCCTTCAGAGGTAGGGGCTCTCCTTTAATCATCTCTGTATTTCTGACAACAGATTTGATTCCGGGTACATACTGGGTATTAATAAGCATTTGGTAAATGAATGTGTTGCTGCTGTATAGCTTTATTCTGCTTAAGCAGTAGGAAAAAGTAGGCTCTGCCAAAGTGGTTTTGTTGACCGTAGAGCACGTTATTCCTTAGGTCAAAGATGTCAACGTAACCATATTGAATATTTACTTTTAAAAGTACTTAACAGAATTTGGGGGAATATGTTGCCATTTATAATACGAAAAAAGTCATTAAAATTTTCAGATCTTCATATTTATTTTCTTATAAGTCAAAAAAAGGGCTATGTTGGTGTGTGTTACTTCGTTAAAGACTGTAGCAACTTGAACTCTGTAAGCTCAGAAGCATCACTTATGTCAAACTTGGAAGGCTGTTTAGGGAGCTTGATTTTGTCCAGGAGGCCTGTGAAGTGACTCAGTACAGTGATACCCTTTGATTTTAGGGAGCGTTGGCGGTCTTCAGTGGTGTGGAGAGCCAAAACGTTTAGAAACCGAAGCTTCCACTGGACAACAGCTCAACTTCCTGAACCTGTCTTCTCCTTTTGATTTGAATTTCCCCCTGCCGGGAGAGAAGGGCCCTGCATGCCTTGTGAAGGTAATAAACCTTTCACAGACTCACATTGACGTAGAGGTGTTGTGTGTCTCAGAAATTAAAATGGAAAACTCTTAGCGTTTGTATTAGTTGCTTATGGTGGCTGCTGTAACAGATTACCACGAACTTATTGGCTTAAAACAACACAAATTTATCGTCTTACAGTTCTGTAAGGTTAGAAGTCGGACATGGGTCCACTGGGGTAAAATCAAGGTGTTGGCAGGACTGACAGGAGAGAATCTGTTTCCTTGCCTTTTCCAGCATCTCGAGGCTGCCCGCATTCTTTGGCTTATGTCCCCCTTCCTCCATCTCAAAGCCACCAATGTGGCATCTCTGACCATTTTTTATAGTCACATCTCCTGACCACAGCTAGGAAAAATTCTCCAGTTTTAAGGACCTGTGTGATTAGATCAGGCTCACCCAGATAATCCAGAATAATCTTCCCATCTCAGTGTCCCTGACTTAATCACATTTACAGTGTCTCTTGCCATGTGAAGCAACATTCACAGATTCCCAGGATTAAGACCTGGAGATCTTGGGCGGGGGACATTGTTCTGGCTACGCCAACATTCTTAAAGAATCTAATACTTCATTCTTCAATCTAAGAGTGGAGCTGAAGCTGAAACAACCCTTTAATTCATATCTACTTCCTTCCCATATCATTTGTATCTTCCTGATATCTACCTCATTTTTACTGTTCTTCCTTCTCTTAACCCGTTTCTCACTTGAGTTTAAAATAAAAGCCTATTAATAGTTTGTTCTCCTATCTTGCTTATTCTGTTTTTATTTATTTTTATCCTGATCGGTGAACAAGGGATATTGAGTTTCAGAATTACCATTGAGGATTTCCATTCTCGTGTGTTAATGGTTTTAACTTAAACGTCACTTCGGTTGTACGGCACAGGGCTGCATTACTTGTTCCTGCATGCTTCTGTCAGGTGTTACGGAAGTCTGTCATGACAGACAACTTTGAACGTTTGTTTTTTTATTGTGAAAAATTCTCATTTTAAGGTGATGTTAATCCTCCTAATGTTGCATAGTTTTATGGATAAACCCAAACACAGTTTGTGGTCTTGGTTTTTTCCTCCTTTGGTATAGCTAATAGGTTTTGAGATAATGCATGTCTCTAGTTTCAGCTGAACATCATTCTTTGAGAAAAGCCTTTCTTTAAGGTAGTGTGGTATATTGAAAACAAACAGTGGCTTGGAAGTCAGGAATCCTGTGTTTTAGTTTTTGTCACTGACTAGCAGAATGACTTTGGGCAAGTACCTTACCTCTCGTGGTCTCAACTTAGGAAGGAGTTGCTTTAGATGTCTCTAAGGTCCATTTCTTGATTTAAAATTCTAAGATATTATTGTTACTACTTTAGCCTCAAGACTGATATCTTAATTTTGTGTCATTTAGTCCTAACAACTTAATTTCACATGGTTTCTTGTTAGGTCTATGAGGATTGGGATTGTTTCAAAGTAAATGATGTTCTTGAGTTATATGGCATACTGTCTGTGGATCCCGTGCTAAGTATACTGAATAATGATGAAAGGTGAGTCTGTTTTAGTTACTTCATTAGAGAAGCAGCTTAATGTTGAGGTTAAGAGCACAGACGCTGAGCCAACAGCCTGGGCTGGAATCCCAGTTTGACCACTTACTAGTTGTGTGACCTTGGGCTTGACCTTACTGTGGCTTGGTTTCCCCATTGTAAAATGAAGGTAGTTGTAAGGATTGAATGAATTTGTGTGTGCAAAGCATAGAGCATTGTCCGGCACATGGTAAGTGCTGTGTAAAAGGTTGTCATTATCATTCTCAAAGGAAGATAGTAGTATCAGTTTATTACTCTATAGAGTCAGTTCATAAAGTCTGAAGATTAAAAATGTTTTAGTCATTTGTTTCAGTCATCTCACAATAAATCTATTACCTGCCTATTGAGCAAGTCTGAAAATTCCACATTTATTTTCATTGCTTGTTTACTCACTACTCAATGGAGGTATCATATAAGAATAAAATTTAGGAAAAACAGTTGAGAGGTGAACGGATCTTCCGCACACTGAATAATAGCAAGCAGATGGCTTTTGAGTGAAAAACTCCAGCTTTTGAGATGTGTTCTGAAATATTTGATGTCCCAGCGGATAGCTCAAGAAAGAATATTTGTTTTGAAATAACCTTATGAGTGACATACTGTACCCCATTTCTTGCAATGATAGCACACTGAGTAAAAAGTCTCATTGTTCTTAAAGAATGGAATAAGTCAGTATATCACAACATGATCTGACTAGGCTGAAATCTGTGATGTAATATTTTAGAATGAGGTGTCATTTTCAGTTAAGGAGAGTGGAAATGTTCTTGGCTTAGATTCTAATTTTATTTTGAGAGATGCATATTGTTTTTTGCATCTGTACTGTTGATGTATGCATAAAGTGAAGCTTTGCCGTCCCTCTACAGGGATGCTTCTTCACTCCTGGATCCGATGGAATGCACAGACACCACAGAAGAGCAGAGAGTCCATAGCCCTCCTGCCTCCTTAGTGCCAAGAATTCATGTGATTTTAGCCCAGAAGTTGCAGCACATCAATCCATTGTTGCCTGCTTGCCTGAACAAAGAGGAGAGCAAAACCTGTAAGTGTTAAAGCCCAATGAGCCACACGTTGTCCTCAGTGTGTTTCCAGAGCTTCCTGTGACATGTGCTCCTAGTGGAACTGAAAGGCAGATCCTTAGTCACCAGACTCAGTTTCTCCAGAATCT
Organism: Trichechus manatus latirostris; assembly: GCF_000243295.1. Classification (NCBI taxonomy): domain Eukaryota; kingdom Metazoa; phylum Chordata; class Mammalia; order Sirenia; family Trichechidae; genus Trichechus; species Trichechus manatus. The sequence continues at coordinate 10,231,445 of NW_004443967.1, read as the reverse complement.
GTTTCTTTGCCCCACTCTTTGTCTTAGGGTGATTCTCTTCATTGAAATGTGGCAAAATGAAAGTATGATAGCTGTCTTATGTTTAAGATTGGCATCATTTATTGACTAATATTTTACCATAGTTTACGCAAATAACGCGCACCTTCTAAGGTTTTTTTGCCAGCCGCACCCCCCCATCTCCCAGGTATTTTTTGAAAGCATGCTATGTTAATTTTTTAGCAACAAAAAAAATTGGTATAGCGGCATTTCTGAAAATACGTTGCAGGGAGGGGAGGCGCAGTTGACAGACAAACATAGAAGGCACACGTTATTTATGTAAAAATACGGTAAGTTTGCCTTAAGTGTTCTGCTAAATTACAGTGCTGTGTTACATGCAGTTATTCTTTTAACTGAAGACCTGTGAGTTGAGGAACTGGTGTGTGTCTCCTGACTCTGGCTCTCCTCCTTCTCCAGTTGTCTCAGGCTTCATGTCCGAATTGTCTCCAGTCAGAGCAGAGCTGCTTGGGTTCCTCACTCATGCCCTCTTGGGAGACAGTTTGGCTGCTGAATACCTTATACTACATCTCATCTCTACAGTGTAAGTGCTTTATTCCTGATGGGAATTAAGGAGGTTTGGTGCTTGTAGAACATCGGGAAGAGCAGGAAGGTTTCTGAGGTCATTTCTGTGTCGGTTTATCAGGCTTCATCATCAGGTGGTTTTCTTTTGTTCAGTGTAACAAGTGTTAATACCTGATCACACACAGATTCTTTTTTTTTTCACCTTTTCTCTGTGTTCTGATTATGCTTCCTTGAGCATAAATCAGATAAAGGACCTGGCCGATGAGTAAAACAAGCTACTTAGCCTGTTTGCATTCTGTTTCAAATGCTATGCTTCTAAAAACAGTAGGGGCACATCTTGTGCACATTGAACTTGTACGCTGGCTTTTTAGCATCACACCCTGTGACTCCAATGTATTTCTTTGTCTTCTGATTTCAAAAGTAACATGTGCTCCTTTGATAAGTTCCAAGAGCATAACAAAGAAGATAGAAATCATGTGTAGTCTCACCACTTAGACATCATCTCAGCCACCGCTTTGGTACATGTTCATATCACCTTTTTTGTTTCTGTGTATACACACCTGCATAGATCTCTAAACACAGACCTATATCTTGCTTTTATCATTTAAAATAAACATTCTCACATTCTAATTTTTTTACAAACGTTTTAATGGCTGCATAGTATTTCATTACAGACAGTTGTACCATTGTCTTTAACCATGTCCCTAAATGTTAGGTTTCCCTAGTTTTTCTTTACTAATAAGTAACACTGCAGTAAACATCTTTGTACTGTAAATCAAATCCTTCTTGGGATAGGATCTGAGACAGTAGTACATAATGGTTGTGACTTTAGACTCTGGAGCCAAAGTACCTGGGTTTGAATCCTAGCTCTGCCACTTCCTGGCTACATGAACTTGAGCACATTACTTAAAATTTCCGTGCCTTAGAATTCTCATCTGTAAAATAAAATAGCACCTTCCTGAGTGCTTTGGGATTAAATAAGAAAGCACTTAAGAATTCAGAACAGTCCCTGGCACATTGCCAGCGTTTATGTATAAGTGTTGGCTATTCTTTTTATTTCTGTCATTCTGATAAATAACTGGTCGAGGTATTACCAACTTTATTTTTAATGATAATACTAAGTTAATTTTTGTTTATTTGCTTTTTGGGGAAACACTTGAGTATTTTATTTTATTTTTTAGATACACAAGAAGAGATGTTCTTCCACTAGGAAAATTCACACTTAACTTGAGTGGTTGCCCACGGAGTAGTACCTTCACAGAGCACTTATATCGGATTATTCAGCATCTTGTTCCAGCAGTAAGAGCTATATAAAAATACATGTATATATTATAAACCTAAGAATGCTTTAAAAACCCATCTAATTGTCTTTCATTTAACGCAAAGATTTAACTTTGAGATTTTAATAGATCACATTTAAGGGGAAACGTAAGCTGCAAGGTTACATAATTTAAAATGTACTCTCCCTTTTTCTTTCGCTTTTATTGTCTTAGCACAAATTTCTGTAAGTTTAGCGACACAATTATAGTTGACTCACTTAAAATTATACTGTCTGTTGGTGCCAATCTGTTCGTGACATTTGGTAAAATAAAAATTATTCTTCAACAATATTGAAAAAGGCATTTGAGAATAAAGCAGCTCATAGAATCAGTGAAATTCTTATTTAGGATATAGATACTACTTTTGCTCCTAAGAGTCCAATAAACCATAAGACTCTACTCTCTTGGAAACTTATAAAATCATTCTTTCCATATAAAACACAGTGTTTAATCCCAAATATAAATTGTCTTGAAACAGGGAAAGTTAGTTCCTTACTCATTAAGATTTTCTCTTTGCAGTCTTTTCGTCTACAGATGACTATAGAGAACATGAACCATTTGAAATTCATTCCCCACAAAGATTACACTGCCAATCGCTTGATCAGTGGACTTCTCCAGCTGCCCAACAATACTTCTTTTGTAATTGATGAAAGTCTTCTGGAGCAAGGGCAGCTGGACACACCAGGTACGTACGTAGATGTTTCCCTTCCATTGTTAACCTCCTGTTAAAGCCAGATCTGATAATGACTTTAAAAGAAGGTCCATGGACAATGATAAATTCACGTTCAACAAATTTTTTTTTTTTTTAATTTTTTTTATTGTACTTCAGGTGAAGGCATACAGAACAAATAGTTTCTCATGAAACAGTAGTACACATATTGTTTTATGACATTGGTTAACAACTCCACAACATGTCAACCTTCTCCCTTCTCTTTTTTTTTTTTTGGTGAAAATATGCATAGCCAAAGATACACCATTTCAACAGACATGCACAGTTCAGTGACATCGACTATGCTCTTCCAATTGTGCTGCTATTCTCACATTAGATGAAGGTTTACAGAACAAAATAATTTCTCATTTAACAGTTAGTACACATGTTGCCCTATGACAATGGTTAACAACCTCACAACACATCATTACTATCCTTACTCAACCTTGGGTTCCCTATCACCAGCTTTCCTGTCTCCTTCTGCCTTCTGGACCTTGGCCCTGGACTGCTGTGCCTCATTAGTCCCATTTGGTTTTATGGGGCTGTCCACTCCCCGGTCAACAAATATTTAAAGGCTTGGCATATGGATTTGATTAAAGTGTATATTATAAACTAAATTGTGTATACCAAGCATGTTTTTTTAATAGTATTAAGAAAGTAGTACAATAACGGAACAAGTAAGCTGCATGTAGCCTTTTGAAAGATTTTGTCTTTAGTCATTTATTATCTCAAGTGAAGTGGAGGAAAGGTCTAATAAAACATTTTGTATTCCCTATTGTGAAGTTTTTAAAAAAATTGCAGAGACTTTATGAAGAAAATATTTAGTAGATCAGATGGTTTAAATTAACCTCAGTTGTAGAACATGTTATAAAATTCTAAGACTGCTTTATCTGTGCTCCAGTGGGGGGAATTGAGAAGATACTTTGCTGATCCTAATAAGCTCAAGAGGTAAGGATGGAAGAAAATAACGTGGACTGCGTACCTTTAGGACAAATGTGAATATAAAAAAATAGACCCGCCATAGTATTTCAGCCGTGTGAACTCACCACCTAGAAAGTAATCATATTTATTGGGAATGTATTTTATGTCTGGTTCCATGCTAGGTATTAGATTTTGTGGGGTCAAGACCTCAATTACTAGCTTGACTGATAGTTTTTGTGAAGCCTATCACCTAATGAAAATTTAGCTTAGTGATACGGAGTAGATCGGACAGCGCCTTTATTAAAGCAGTAGAAATCTCATGTCTTATATTCAGTGTCGCTGTGAGTCGGAATCGACTTGATGGCACACAACACAACGCTACTTAGTGTCAGCAAAACTGATTTGTTCAGATGATTAAAATCAAATGACTGAGAAATTATTCTCTTGTTTTTCTAGGCGTTCATAATGTGACTGCTCTGAGCAACCTGATAACTTGGCAGAAGGTGGATTATGACTTCAGTTACCACCACATGGAATTCCCCTGCAGTATCAATGTTTTAATCACTTCAGAGGGGAGATCTCTCCTCCCGGTATGATGAGTCATTTCATCAGGGGTTACATTGGAAAGATATCTACATTTTTGTTTCCTTTTTGGTACTGTTTACTTTTAGTCAGTTAGCTTTGTTTGAAAATGATGGCTCTTGACTATTTATAAGGGAATCTGTTTTGTTCCTGCCTTGGGGCACAAACCTTACATCTCCCAAGCACCAAGTATCAGCAAATCACGTGGCAAGCGAAGCTATGGACGGTGAAACTCCCAAATCTGGGGATAGAATGTAGAAGCTGTCCGTACATTTTCTGATGAAAAACATTATTTTCTGCCATTCTTAAACCTTTTAAATGTCCTTATAGGGTCGCTATGAGTCAGAATAGACTCTATGACAACGGGTTTGGGGTTGTTTTTTTTTTTTTGTAATCACCTGGTAATTATGTTTTATTGTGAAATGTTCTGTTGGTCCCCAGAGTGGCTTTGTCTAGTCTGATAAAGAGAGCTTTTAATTCTGAAGATGATGAGAAATTTTCCCAGTTGTTTAAAAGGTGTTTAGTTTATCTGTATGATAGTGTCCACCTCTGACTTATGAGAAACAGAGGCTGTGATTAGGATGAGATGGCCCAGTGGTAAGTTTTCTCCGGGGAACTGTGATTTGCTTTAAATGGTTTCTAGAAAGTTATTAAGTGATTAAGGAAACATCTGAAACATTGTAATTAGCTGCTTTCTAGAGGTTAGCTCCCTTTTTATATGCTTACTGATACTGTGGAGGAAATAAGTAACCAGAAAAAGCTAACTTATCTTTATTGCTGAAATAGAGTTCCTGTAATCAATATTAAAAGCTGATCCCCCCCAAGTAATAAATGGTATTTCTAATTCGCTTATGCTGTTGATAGAGATGATGCATCTTCCTGAAATTTTAGATTAATTTAGAAACTTGAAGAATACTGTGTACTATTTCTTTTTCCAGGCAGACTGCCAGATGCACTTACAACCGCAGATAATTCCACCAAACATGGAGGAGTACATGAATAGCCTTCTCTCAGCGGTGCTGCCTTCTGTGCTGAATAAATTCCGGATTTATCTGACCCTTTTGAGATTCCTAGATTATAGCATATCTGATGAAATAACCAAGGTATGTTTGGGCTGAAGTAAAGGATTTCCCTGTGCTGAAACAATTTACATTTACTGTAATCACTGATAATTTTTTTCTTTTTTTATTGCGCTGTAAGTGAAAGTTTACAGTTCAAGTCACTTTCTCATACAAAAATTTATACACACATTGCTATGTGACCCTAGCTGCTCTCCCTATAATGTGATAGCACATTCCTCCTTTCCACCCCAGATTTCCCATGTCCATTCAACCAGTTCCTGTCCCTTTTTGCCTTCTCATCTCGACTGCAGACAGGAGCTTCCCATTTAGTCTCATGTATCTACTTGAGCTAAGAAACACTCTCTTCACGAGATTCATTTTATGTCCCATAGTCCAGTCTAATCTTT
>NW_004443967.1:10200655-10224947 GCF_000243295.1 Trichechus manatus latirostris | reverse complement strand
CAGAGCGTCCCGGATGGAGCAGGAGAAAGGTGGGGTGCAGAACTCAAATTCTAGTAAGAAGACCAGACTTAATGGTCTGACTGAGACTGGAGGAACCCTGGAAAGCATGGTCCCTAGATTCTGTATCAGCCCAGCACTAAAACAGTTTCTGAGCCCAACTCTTCAGACAGGGATTGGACTTGGACTGTGGGACATAAAGTGATAACTCATGAGGAGTGTGCCTCTGGACTCAAGCAGATACAAAAGACTAAATGGGCAGCTTCTGTCTGGAGGTGAGATGGGAAGGTAGAGACAGGAGCTGGTTGAATGGACATGGGAATCGGGTGGAAGGGAGAAGTGTGCTGTCACAGTATGGGGAGAGCAATTAGAGTCACATAACAACGTATGTATGGGAAAAAATAAATACTATGAAAAAAAAAAAGACCCTAGAAGCCACTCACTGAAGTGGGATGCAGAACATTTTCTAAACAAGCTTTGTTACGCCAGTTGACCTAGATGTCCCCTGAAACCATGGTCCCCAGACCGCCGCCCCTGCTACTCTGTCCCTCGAAGTGTTTGGTTGTATTCAGGAAAAGAACCAGCTTTTGGTCTTGTTAACACTTTCAATTGTTTTTCTGTTTTCTGTTTCATTTAATTCTGCTCTGATGTTTATTATTTGTTTTCTTCTGGTGCCGAGGGCTGCTTTTGCTGTTCTCTTTCTATTTGTTAGAGTTGTAGGGTTAATCTTTTGATTTTGGCCCTTTCTTTTTGGATGTGTGCATTTATTGGTATAAACTGACCTCTGAGCACTGCTTTTGCTCCGTCCCAAAGGTTCTGGTAGGATGTGTTTTCATTTTCATTTGATTCTGTGAATTTTATTCCATCCTTAATTTCTTCTCTAACCCAGTAGTTTTTGAGCACGGTGTTGTTCAGTTTCCATGTGTTTGATTTTTTTCCCTTGGTTTTTCTATTATTGATTCTACTTTTATGGCTTTATGTTCAGAAAAGATGCTTTGTAATATTTTGATGCATTGGATTTTGTTAAGGCTTGCTTTATGGCCTAATATGTGGTCTATTCTGGAGAATGTTCCATGTGCATTGGAAAAGAAAGTATCCTTGGCTGCGGTTGGGTGGAGTGTTCTGTATACATCTACGAGGTCAAGTTGGTTGATTGTGGCATTTAGATCTTCCGTGTCTTTATTGAGCTTCTTTTGGATGTTCTGTTCTTCACCAAAAGTGGTATGTTGAAGTCTCCTCCTACTATTGTGGAGCTGTCTCTCTTTTCAATGCTGTTAGAGTTTGTTTTATGTATTTTGGAGCCCTGTCATTGGGTACGTAAATATTTATTATGGTTGTGTCCTCCTGGAGTATTGACCCTTTAATCATTGTATAGTGTCCTTCCTTATCCTTTGTAGTGGATTTTACTTTAAAGTCTGTTTTGCCAGAGATTAATATTGCCACTCCTGCTCTTTTTGAGTGTTGTTTGCTTCATATATTTTTTTCCATCTGAGTTTTTGTTTGTGTCTTCAAGGTGTGTCTCTTGTAGGCCGCATATAGACGGATTGTGTTTTCTTTTCATCTTTTTCAGTGTTGTTGATTTTGTGTTTGCTGAGTCTTTATGTTTTTCTTGTTTTTTATTTTGATGTGTAGGATTGTTAGTTTCCTTTGTGGTTACCTTAATATTTACCCCTATTTTTCTAAATTTAAAGCAGTCTTTTATTTCTTTATATCACCTTGACTTCCTCTCCATATGAAAGATCTATGACTACATGTTTTAGTCCCTCTTTTTTGTTTTAATGTTGTCATCTTTGACATATTGGCATTTCTGTTTCCCTGTTTTCAGCGTTTTAGCTTTGATTTATTTTTGTGATTTCCCTATCTGGGTTGATATCTGGTTGCCATGTCCTGTGTTCTAGTCTTGGGTTGTTATCTGATGTTACTGATTTTCTAACCAGAGGACTCCCTTTAGTATTTCTTGTAATTTTGGTTAGGTTTTTGCAAATTCCCTAAACTTCTGTTTATCTGGAAATGCCCTAATTTCACCATCATATTTGAGCGACAGTTTTGCTGCATGTATAATTCTTGGCTGGCAATTTTTTTCCTTTAAGGCTTTATATATGTCATCCCATTGCCTTCTTGCCTGCATGGTTTCTGTTCTGCTGAGTAGTATGAGCTTAGTCTTATTGACTCTCCTTTGTAGATGACTTTTCATTTATCCCTAGCCATTCTTAAAATTGTCTCCTTATCTTTGGTTTTGGCAAGTTTGATTATGTGTTGGTGACCTTCTCTTGGGATCTGTCTTGTGCGAGGTTCAATGAGCATCTTGGATAGATATCTTCTCATCTTTCACGATATTGGGGAAGTTTTCTGCCAACAAATCTTCAACAATTCTTTCTGCATTTTCTGTTATTCCCCCGTCCTGGTACTCTAAAAACTCATAGGTTATTCCTCTTGATAGAGTCCCATGTAATTCTTAGGGTTTCTTCATTTTTTATATTCTTTTATTGGATTTTTCCTCAAATAAGTTGGTGTCAAGTGCTTTATCTTCAGTCTTACTAATTCTGACTTCCATTGCCTCAGTTCTGCTCCTATGACTTTGTATTGTCTAATTCTGAAATTTTATTCTTAATGTTTTGGATTTGTTTGCTGTCTCTCTGTGAATTCTTGCAGCCTATTAAATTTGTTATTGTGCTCTTCTATAATCTTACATTTCTGTATTGCTTTGTCTTTATGGTCCTTGGATTGTTCTGCATTTTGCCTGATGTCCTTCCTGATCTCTTGAAGAGTTTTGTATATTAATCTTTTGTATTCTACCTCCGGTAATTCCAAGTTCTCTTCCTTTGGAAGATCTCTTGATTCTTTGTTTTGGGAGCTTGCTGAAGCCATCACTGTCTGCCTTTTTATGTGATTTGGTATTGACTGTTGTCTCTGAGTCATCAATAAGTTATATTTATTTTATGTTTGCTTACTGTGTCCTAGATTCTTGATTTGTTTTGATATGCCCAAACAGGCTGCTCGTATGAGCTAGTTAGATTTTCACTGCCTTTGAAGCTCTAACATCCTATCACCGGGTGGTTAGATCTTTTACTAGGTATGTGAGCCCAGGAGTCTGTTTACTTTTCTTGTATGGCTTCAGCTCAGGTGTCCAGGTAGTCGGTCACCAAGTGTATGGTGCAGGCTCTCACCTACAGTCCTAGACAGGCTGAGGTGACTGGAGTAGGCACAGGTATCTGGCTGCAGTAGGGGGGTCATGTGCTGAGCAAGGCAGGGGGCTGACGGCTGCCCCTGAGTGTCTTGGAGGTAAGTGTGTCTTTGTTCCCTAGAGTGTGTTGGTGGGTGGGTTTTGCAGCTGGACTGTGGGCACCCAGTGCTGTTGGCTGTAGGGATTGGGCGGCACCACTTATTCTTGGACCCCTGTCGCAGATGGCTAGGTGGCATGGGTGGAGCCACCAGTCCTCAGACCCCTGATATGTGTAGGTGAGGACCCTGCTTGATGGGCAGAGCAGTATCAAATGTCATGAGCCTGCCACTCCACCATGTAGCTGATACAGTGAAGTTAGGCTTCAGGTATATACCCTGTTGTTTGGTGCTAATGAGGGCCTATGCTGTTGAAATGGGCCCAAACAGGTCTACGCAGGGGTGAAAGGTATTCAAAGTCCATGGACCCTTTATGCCTGTGCCTAGGCAAAGGAGCTGTGCCTGCACTGAGTTCCTGGCTTAGGGGAGCTGGCAGATTTTTTCGTGTTTGTTAATTCGTTCCCTCTCCAAGGCTGGGAGAATGGATCAGGGCACGTGAAGGGTCCTACTTCCAGCCCAGGGGAAGCAGCAGTCACTGAACCCAGCAGAGAGGGGAGGGAGCAGGCAGGTAAACGGGAGAGAGTTTCTTCCCAAACGGTGTTTTTTGATCCACGACGTAGGTTAGATGCATGTACTTATCTTTTGCCAATTGAGTGCCACTTTCCACTGGTTCTGGAGGCTTGAATAGACTCTCTGCCGCCTGCTCTCTCCCGGATGTGGAAAACGCATCCCAAATGTGACTGCTTGCCTCACCACATGCCAGCTAATCCTGCCTGCAGGGGGCCGGTTCCTGCTGAGTCAGGTCTGGCAACTCCTCACTGCTTCTGAACCATCTCTCCCTTCCCCTGCCACGCAGTCCGATTGCTCAACTTTGCTTTGATGTTCAGGGTGCCTAGATTGCAATATAATTGATTCACTTGCTTTTTTTGGGTCTTTGTTATAAGAAGAACCACAGGAACTGTCTGACTACTTCACCATCTTGTCCCTGCCTCCCTGGTAATTTTGGTATTTTGTATATGCCATGTCTTTTTGTTCTTGTATTTCTCCATGATTACCTTCTTTTGTTTGAAATAGTTATTTTTTTAGTGTTTGCTCTGTGGATTGCAGTTAACATCTTAATGTGTAACAATCTAGTTAGGATTAATGCCGATTTAATTACTATACAAAAATTTTGTTCCTGTATGGTTCCATTCCTCCCATCTTTGTATATTGTACTCCCATCAACACAGATATATAATTATTGCTTAATGCAGTTGTCTTTTAAATCAGAGAAAAAAGTTGCAAAAAATGGATTTTTACTGTCTTTTATATTTACCTATAGTTATTTTTACCAGTGCTCTTTATTTCATAATGGGAATTGAAGTTACTGTCTAATGTCCTTTACATTTCAACTGAAGAACTCCCTTAAGTATTTGTTTATGGCAAGCTGGCTAATGACAAATTCTCTTTAAGTTTTTGCTTATCTGGGGATGTCTTAATTTCACCTTCATTTCTCAAGGATAGTTTTGCTGGATTTCAAAATCCTGGTTTCTAGTCTTTTTCCTTTAGCACTTTGAATATGTTGTCCTGCTGCCTACTGTTCTCCATGGTTTTTGATGAGAAATCGCTGAATCCCTTATACGTGATGAATTGCTTCTGTCTTGCTGTTAAGATTCTTTTACTTTTAAAAGTTTATTATGATATGTCTAGGTGTGTATCTTTTTGAGTTTATTCTACTTGGAATTTGTTGAGATTCTTGTAGATTGACATTTTTCACCAAATTTGAGAAGTTTTTGACTATTATTTCTTCAGTTTTTCTGTTCCTTTCTCCTTTTCTTCTGGAATTCCCATTTTATGTATGTTGGTATGTTAGATGGTGTCCTACAAGTCTCTGAGGCTGTTAATTCTTCATTCTTTTTTTGTTTATATTCCTCAGAATGGATATCTCAACTGACCTATCTTCAAGTTCACTGTATCTTTCTTCTGCCTTCTCATATCTGCTGATGAGCCCCTCTAGTGAATGTTTTCAGTTATTGTATTTTTCAACTCCAGAATTTCTATTTGCTTTTTATTATTTTTCTTTATTGATATTCTCCATTTGGTCAGACATTATTCTCATACTTTAGTTCTTCAAATATATTTTAAATAGCCGAAATAAAGTCTTTTTCTAGTAAGTCTCAGGTTTGAGTCATCTCAGGGACGTTTTCTATTAACTGCTTTTTTTCCCTACTGTATGACTCATGCTGTTTCTTTGCATATCTTGTAAAAAAATTTTTGAAAACTGGACATTTAAAATAATGTGGCAACTCTACTCTAGAAATCAGATTCTAACCCCTCCCCAGGGTGTATTGTTTTTGTTGCTGTTTGTTATTGTTTAGTGAGGTTTTTTTTTAACAAATTCTGTAGAGTCTGTATTCTTTGCCATGTGTGGCCATGAAGTCTCTGCTCAGTTAGCTTAGTGGTGGTCAGTTCATGATTGGTCAGAAATTTTCTTTGGTGCCTGGAAGCAACAGTCTCCCTGTCTGTGCTGAGGGGCTCTGTATACATGTTGGGACATGCCTTCACTTTACAGTTCTGCCTTAGCCTTCGCTTCCTGCTTGCACAGAGCCTCGAAGTTATCCAGATGTGGAGCTTAGGGCCTTTTCAGATCTTTCCTGAGCACGTGCACTGCCCTGGGCATGCACAGAGCTAGGATAGGGGGTGAGGGAGGTGGGTAGGACAAGTTAAAATGCCATAAAGTTTGTTCTTAACGAAGATTTAGCCATTTTTCTTGAATAAATGTTCCCTACATTGCTGCTTTTATGGAGAAGAGTCTTTTCAGAGGTCCTTATTCCATTTCACTGACATCACTCCTCTCTGTTTAAAGGTATTGTGTTCGCTATGCCAGCTGCTGATTTATACGTGGGCTTCACCTTCTCAAATGAATCTGCTTTTTGTTATTTTGTTTAGAATACTTTCATCAGTAGCATTATTTATATGTGTAAAGTTCTGGTTCTGAGTCCTTTCATCTATATTGTCTCGTGTCTAAAAGGCAGAGCTGACATCCTCATTTTTATATCAGCCATGGGGAGTCACCTGTAACTTTTCCTTTCCTTAAAAAAGGCAAATGTCTTTTCCTTGTAAGAGGTGATTTTAAAATACCTTTACTCTTGATGCAGGCAGTTGAAGATGACTTTGTGGAAATGCGCAAGAACGATCCCCAGAGCATCACTGCTGATGATCTCCACCAGCTGCTCGTCGTTGCTCGGTAGGTACTGTGTGTACATAGTTCAGTAGGCTGTGTATGATTTTCCTAAGTCGGAATTAACTGAGGCAGACTTCTAAAATTGGAAATGAACTTTTTCCTTTAAAACACCCTGTGAAAGGGCTTATTGTGGGGGATGGTGTTTGGCTGGTGATCACTTCAGTAGAACAGATGTGCTGCTTGTTCTCTAAGCATTAAAGGTGGAGCCGCCATCTAACTTGACTCCTTTATAGCTACCGAAGCTCTTGTCTGCTAATGTGGGCTGTGTAGATATTCCTAGGTCTGGACTTAAATTTGTTTCTGTATTTTCACACCAGGTTTCTGTCTCTCAGTGCTGGTCAGACAACGCTGTCACGAGAACGATGGCTAAGAGCAAAGCAGCTAGAGTCTTTAAGAAGAACCAGGCTTCAACAGCAGAAATGCGTGAATGGAAATGAACTTTAAAGATGATACCTATGAAAAGTAATGTGCAAATTATAGCCACATTACTGTAAAATTCAAATATCATTTATACCACATTGTTTTGTAGATAATTTGTATTAAAAACCAATGACTTCCTGAAATCAAGCCTGGTAACATCTTAAGTTTATATAATGTCCAGTAAGAGTTTTTACCTTGCTGATTTTATGGAGCTTTTGAAGTTTGTTTTATAATTAATTAGTAATGATGTACAAAAATGTATTTGATATTAAAGTTTAATATTGACAATGTTGCAGATGACACCATTTTCTTAGCTTCAGTTTAAGTTACAGGCGACTGTTAAAATGCTAATGTTAGCTTCATTTGAAGAAAATTGTTGTGATTTCAGAGTCAGAGGAATTGCTCACTTCAGATTTCTGTCTTTCCAGTTAACAGTGGTTCTGAGTGTTCAGTGGTCAAAGTGTGGGATATGGGGTGTACTTGCCATTGATTCACACTAGTGTGATTCACACGAGTATAGTTAAGGCCATGAGAAATTCTGTAGTATCACTTCCCAAATGTTTGACCATAGAAGCTTTTTTCTACATAACAGCTGTTTAACAGCAAGCAAAATAGTCTTTTATACTGCAGTGGTTCCCAGACTTTGGATTTCATGGACCAGTAATATTTCCAAAACTTTTTTGGACAAGGCTGCCAATTTGTTTTGCCGAGTAATGTGAAATAAATCACTGTGTATTATCACTTTTTTTCATAAAAGGACAATCTCAGAATAAGATAGTGCTTTAAATGGAATAAATGTAGCTTTTGGGGGGGAAAAAAACATTGTCCTTAAAACATTGTCCTTTTTTCCTCATTTTACCCGGTGCATTTGGGAACCACTCACTTAAGGGAGTGCTGTCAACTTAAAACAAAACAAAACAAAACAAAAAACCCTCTTTACAAAAAATGGTTTTTAATTATTTTACTAATGTCATTTAGTTGCTTTGGTGATTGTATTAATTTTGAATTTTGTACCTAAGTTTAGTTCCAGATGTATTAGATCAAGTGACATTATCTGCTAGTTCAGTAATAGCCTGAGACAACTGAAGGTAGGTTTGCCCCAGACCAATTAACAGTTTTAATATAAGTTTTCAAAAGAACAAAAATATCATCACCCGTCGCTAGAAAGCAAATTAGTAATACTCTAGAGTATAATTGTGGCAACAAGAATCTTTGGAAAGGTTAGAACATTACTTTTCCTACGGTATCAACTGTATATATAAACGTCTTTTAATCAGTAATTCCTTAGTTGAAAACATTAGAAATCAATTCAATGATTCCTTAAATTTTTCCCGGAAGGCCTAAACTGACACTGCTAACCAAGGAAACAGGGTCGGCCTTGAAAACCAAGGAACTTGTTACGCCTCATGGACCGAAATGAAGATTACTAATTGTTTAACAACATTGTTGACTTTTCCTAAACTCAAATCTATTTTTATAAACAAATGTAAATAATCTGTTTATATTTAGAATTCTAACTGGTTTTCATTTTTATAACTGGTAGACTAGACCTTAAACTTTTAGAAATAAAATGATGGCTCAACTGGATTTGTGAGAAAATTCATTTTCTATAACTGGCCTAGAGTAGATTAGTTACCAATGTGTTTATTGTGCCAATGTGAACTGTAATTTACCAAAGAGAAGTACATAATTTGCTTGGTGTTGCAGAAAAGTTCCCTTGGAAGGAGAACTGGTTCCTCTTTCAAATAAATAAAACTTCCCAAATTACAAGTACCTGGGGCTGTTTTTCGTGAATTATAATACTCAGCATCCCATGTGATCTGTATGCTATTTGTCCTCTTGATGGAAAACCATTACCAGATGCTGTGGAAAGTACAGGGATGTGTCCTCCTTCTCAAGTCAGGAGATCGGAATTCTTGGTGCTTCGGAAGCCCTTTCTCCCTTGGCTATACCTGCGGACGTTCAAATTTGTTGATCTGATTTAAGGAAGACACTCTGTTTGAATTCCCAGGAAACTAAACAGACATCCTTATTACTTTGATTGGAACTAAGCATTGCAATGCCTTCAGATAATTTTAGTTTTTAAAAAACCTCTTTGGAACTAATTTCTGTGGAGCTTTAAATGCATTATTTTACCACATGACCTTGGCTTATGTTTTCTCTTACATTGTGGAACACTTAAATACACTCCAGACCCAGAGGAACAGGTGAGAGCAGAATAAAACATGCAGTTTCAAATGCTTAAGTTTTCAAATCTGATAGTTTGTGATCCATTTCATCATTTATAAAGTCATAAAAACACTTCAAACAGTAAAAAACATGGAACGGTTGGGATTAAGTGTTGTTATAGTAAATTTATCCTGTTTATAAATTCTTTAATCTGAGTTAAAACCAAACCCTTATCTTTAAAATGTTATTCAAGTAATTCTCATACATATTGTCACTTTAAATTACAACGGTACTTTATTTTAAATAGTCACAAGATTTGACACTTAAAAAAAAAAAGGATACCACTAATAAATAACAAAAGTGGAAATGCTTAGCAAAGTTACAACAGACATGTTTAGCTGAGAATCACTTCAAACAGAGTAAGGCTCTGAAGATAACCAGAGAAACCAATACTTATTTGGAGTACGATGTGCAACTTTCCTACTACTGTATGGGTTCACAGGAGAGGCACTGTTCTATGTGGTTCGGATTCTGGTCATAAAACCAGTTTGAGCACAGCTGTGCTTCAGACTAAATCTTCTGTAGTTCTAATAGTCTACACAAGATATTGAGGAGTGGCCCCTGGAAAAAAATTAACATTTGAAGATTTCTTCCTATAATCATCAGTAGCCAATATAGTCTTCCTGAAAACAACAGGACTAAATTTAATAGGATGCTGGTATAGACATCTGATGTACTCAGGTTTACTTTACGACTGACAAGTCTTAATGCTGCCATACTGTGGGGTGTACAGGTTGCAAAATACTTTAAATTTGCTCAAATGAGCATGTTTCTTGACAGTACTGTCCATAACCCTCAATTAACTCTTCACAGGGAATGGTTAAGCCATCAGAACTAAACCAGTATGTTTTGTATTCAAATGCTTTTCCATACTAATAACATTTTAGTCACTAAAAATGAAATGTATTACCTACCTTGTAGAGGTACTATACATAAGAACAATCTGACAAACAGAACAAATTATGAAAAACACTAATCCTCTAAATGTGTCAGTGCCCATTCTTTGTGTCCACTTCATACATTCCACCCACCCACCCCCATCCAAAAAGGTTCAAGTCATGTCCCAAAGTGACCTATTCCTGAATTCCTTTCAAAGGGACAGATTACTTTGTAGTGTGTAAGCTACTCAGATCTACATACTCTCAGACAATGGACTTGTCATCTTGGCTGTCCAATTTGGAAATCTGCTCAGGTTCAGACTCCCTTTAAAACTTTTCCCAATAAACAGAATTTGTGATCCCTAGATTCAAAGACAGTACAAGTAACAATAGGCTAATACATGAAACCGCCTCCTTTTGGATTAAGCGCCATAGGATTCTTTACAGCTAAAAACTAAATCTGAATTATTCGTGTCTGGCATTGTGTAAACATGTTTTTAAGTTCATTTTGCTGAACTTCATTAACCACTTCAGGTTCTGCAGGACTCTTCTGAACTTTTGCCACTGCCAAGTTTATCCCATGGGTTAACCCAGCTTGGGTAATATTAGCAACCTGGACCATGGAACTCTTGATCTTTGCAAAGGGGGAAACTGCTCTACTGCTACTGCCTTCTGAAGGAGAAGGAGTTACATTAAGCCCTGACTCAAAATCAAGCATGGTGGATCCAGAGTCCGGGGTCTTTTGAGATAAAACTGAATGCCCTGATTCAACTGACAAAAACTGCGGGCCTTTTGCAGAAAAAGACACCTCTAACTGAGATGGTCGAGAAGGTGTCTGCTCCATTGCTTTTGGTTGGGTTTCTTCATTAGAAACTTGACTGGTCACTTGATTTCCTTCCTCAGTACCCTGCTGAGAAAGAGACCTGGTTTCCGATGGCTGGGTCATTTTATTTTGTGCATCTCGTACAAATGTGTGGCAATAAATATCCACAGGCTTGGCAAAGCCAGTCAATATTTGTATGTGGTCGGCAGAAGGACTTTTCTTCAAAGGAGACTCATGGCCTTTTCCAAGACCACTTCCATGAGTGGCAGTAACCTCTGAAGGAACATGAATACTAGTATCAGTGCTGCTTATAGACTGGGATCGACTGCCTAACCGAGGTGCTGAAGCAATAATACCACAACTAGGAAGAACATAGTCTACTGGCCCTACGTTCTCTAAAGAATTAGCCAGCTGCCTGTCTTCATCAGACTTGGAATTTGTTAGGAGTTCATCAGAGTGGTATGAGTCATTATCGGAAGACATGTCCCCATCAGACTCTGCCTGGTCTTTACTATCCATCACGCCTGTATTTTCCATGGTTTCAAGACTACTATCTGATTTCCAAGGATTTATTTTTAAGTTTGGTTTTAGAAAGTTAACTTTCATTTCAGGTTTTGTAAAGTTTCCTAGCTTTCGTAGATTGCCAATATTTACGTTGGATTTTGTCTGTTTTACTTTTTGATTTAGAGATGAAAATTTGCTCATTAAAAAATTCCTTCCTTGGGCCAAAGAGCCTTGGTTTTGAGATCTGATACCAATGATGTCTTCATGAGGTTTACTGCTCTTCCTGTAAATTAGAAGTGAAAAAGTTAATTCCCCACAGGATCCAATTTATCAGTGGCAATTACTAACGTTAAGTGAAAACTTTGCTTTGTAAAATTGGTTCTGATTTCTTGAAAATAGTGCATTGCTAATTGATAAACTTTGGTAACTCAGCTAAATCTAGACTAGTGCTGTCCAGTGGATATATGTGAACTACATATGTAATTTTAAAATTTCTAGTAGCTACATTAAAAACAGGTGGGATTAACTGTAGTAACATTTGATTTAACCCCATATACCCAAAATATTATCATTTCAACACTAATGAATACTTAAAAATGATTACTGAGATACTTTACTACATTTGTCTTTTCTTTTTCTTAAGTCTTTTATTACAGCACACCTGAGTTTAGACTAGCCCCATGTGGCTAGTGGCGACTGCTTCAAGTGGCACAGGTCTAGCACCTCCAGAATATGTAAACCACCGGCACAAATGCACTGCTGACCAGATGGAAATCTGCAGCATCTTAACTAAAGCTTCCCAGACACATTCCAAGTGTGTGTGTTTGGGAGGGTGGGGGGAGATTCCATGTCCTAATACTATTTCCTGTGAGTTAACTGAATTTATGTGAAAAGATGTGAGACATTTAACATAACTAATCTTAGTGTCTTATCCTTTGGCATCCCTCTCATCACATCTATAATTGAGAAAAAAAATCTCAGGGCCATTCACCACAAATGTCTCAGTAATAAGTAGTTCTAGAATGAATGAACTTTGTATTAATGTTTCTTCTGGAAAAGCCTGTCCACTACAAGTTGAAGTGCAAAAGAGAACAGTTTAATGTTTAAGCTGTCTGATGAGCAACGAGCTGAATATTTTAATGCTGAAAGTTGTATGGAGACATGCCTGACAGCCACGGGGTTTTGGGCAAGCTTTCTTCCTCCATGGTTTTCTCTGGTAGAGCCCAGCAGATGAAAAGAGGCAGCCTAGCTTTTCAAAGCTCCCCAACACATTACCATAATGTGACCTTCCCCCTTTACAAATATTTTTAAAGAAGAGAAGTAAGACTTTGGATAATAATATCTTTATTCTTGGGAGAAAACCGTAGTATACTCACCTTTCAAGTTTTTTCTCAATTATGGGTACATTCAATCCCATGGCTTGCTTGGTGATCTGTAGCATCTCTGCAATGCACTGAAGGGTATCTGAAACCCAAATATAACTGATTGCCACTTTCTCCAAAACATACTCCAAGAAATTAATGAGAATCAAATCAACTGGAATTAAAACTTTGTTCTAGTTCTATGTTTTGATCAAAGATTCTGTAGAAGAATCCTAATCAAAAGGGAGAAGATGCAGAACAGAATTTCAAATTCTCATGGAATCCAGGCTTTCTGGAGTCATGGAGGTTGGATGAGCCCCCGGAACTTTTGCCCTGAGATAATCCTTAAACAAAAAATATCCCCTGAAGTCGTCTTAAAATCAAACGATAGGTTAACTAGTAAAGAATGTCTGCCTTGAGCACTGTGCTCTTTTAAGAACTATCTATATGGGATCAAATCAACAACAGCAACTCGAAAGTTCAGATAGAAATCTTAGGGGGCAGTGAGTTTATGTTAATAAGGGGGGAACAGTGTGGAAAAGAAGGGTGAGAATGGTTGCACAACTTAAAGAATGTAACTGACGCCACTGAATTGTACATGTAGAAATCACTGAATTGGTGTTCTGCTGTGTATATTCAATAACAAAAAATAAAATAGGAACACAACAACTACTTTGTTCTAGTTCTTGTTTGTTAAAGTATTGTGCTGTGTGCCAAGGCAAGAGCAGTGCATCAGACAGGTAAGATCCCCGACAACTACCACTGAGAAAGAATATGTGGTGGGAAAAGCCCTGGCACCCAGATGACTCCTTACAGAGTCAAACACACTGAGAATTTCCATTACAGATTCCTTTGCCCCAAACTACATTATCAGTTCAAATAATCCCATGTTGCTGGGAACAAAGTTGCTGTTTTAAAGTCTCAAACCACAAAAACTATCTCCCTGAATCAGTTCTTCAGGTGGTAATAGCATGTAATGTCCCAAATTCCATCTGGGCTTAGAGGAGACTCTTCATTACCTTTTCCATCCTCTTCTGGATTGCGCATCACAGCTCTCAGTGTGTGGAAATAGCCACTTGTTTCTTTGCATTTGTAGTGCAACCGCATGCAGGAGAACTTTGGCTTACCAAAAAGAGTGGGTTCAGGACCTAAAGACCCAGATGAATACATGTAAAGTTACATCTTTCATATGATATTCACCTTCTCTTTTATTATCTTCAAAGGACCAACACACATTCATCAGTTAGGTATTTCTAGCATCTTCATTACCTAAACCAGAGCACACAAAATGTAAGTTTGTCATAACCATTCGGTTTGATGAGACTACAAATAAAACAAAAACCCTTCTTCCAGCTTAGATATTTCAACTTTCTTCATCCTTGGGTTGATCTTCACAAGGGGAATAATACAAGTGTTACAGTTACTATTATTAGACGAAATCCACCACTAAGTTCTAAAAACAGAACTGAAGCCCTAAGAAATAGACTGTGTAGTATATACCTCTTTCTAGTCCTAATAAAATATTATAACAGTTGCTTAAATAATGTGACCAACTCTTAAACAGCATTTTTTTCCTATCACTTGGATAGTATACTAAAATTTACCTATTTCTATTTTTTCCAGGTCTTCGAGACTTAGTCGTTGATATTGGTTTACTTTATCAACTTCATCATCATAACTAGATAGAAAGGGTGTAAAAAGAGGATTAAAATCAAAAGCATATTTGGCTTGTCAGCTGAGGTATAATAGTAACAAATTACTATGCAGTTAAAATAAAATCTTCCACAGCATAATACATTCTGGAGTAGTTAAAGAGTTAAACACGTAATATTTTAAAAGCCAGATGAAACAAGAATATCCTATCTAGTTCAGTAACTAAAGGAAAATCAGCTTACAGATCTTTCAGTAAAAGAAATCAATTACAAGGCAAAAGTAATTTGTTT
The DNA here is from genome assembly GCF_000243295.1 of Trichechus manatus latirostris. Taxonomy (NCBI): domain Eukaryota; kingdom Metazoa; phylum Chordata; class Mammalia; order Sirenia; family Trichechidae; genus Trichechus; species Trichechus manatus. The sequence goes on along the minus strand of NW_004443967.1, from coordinate 10,210,290 downwards.
TATAAAAATTTTTATGAAAGAAAAGCAAATGTAAAAGAAAGGCAATACGTACACATACATACAATGGAACTATGTGAATAATACAGCAGGTAAATCTGATATCCAAAATCAAGAATGAAAAATCCACTGATTGAAGCCAACAGACACCTGGGCCAATGATTAAAGAAATGACAGCTCACAGTAGGCAAAAAAAAAAAAAAAAAAAATGAATATTTACTTAGAAAAAAATAATAAAGCCCAATTCTGGTAAGGCTATGAGGACACAAGTGCTTGTCTTTTGTTGGTGGCATTGTTAATTGGTAGTCTTTCTGGAGATCAATCTGACAATGAATCACAAAAGTCGTGTAATTCATCATACCCTTGTAATGAAAGACACGCGCATGCACACGTTATCTGCGAAGACAGCTGCATCATTCATAATAGAAAAAAAACTGGAAGTAACTCAATGCTTAATGATGGGAGAACATTTAACTACAGTAATAAAAACAATGACATATGGCCATTAATAATAAAAATATATAGGGTACATCAAAAAGCTAGGAGATATGTAAGAAATAATACTAAATGCTAAAAAGAACACAACACTGTATGAACCCGGTGATTATAACTCTAAAATCACATTTTCAAACTAGTAAGGATCAAAGAAAGAATAATTTAACAGTTATGTAAGATAAAAGGGTTCAATGAAATTTCATGAAATAGTAAAACCAGACTCATATTTTTTAACATTATATATTCTAAAAAGGAAACTTACTCAAGTTTTAAAAAAGGAACAAATTAAAAGCTTTAAATCAATAAGCAACTTACTAGGCCACGTAGTAGGCAGAGTTAGAAAGCAGCAACAGCACATCCACATCTCTGTGAGTAGCATCAATGAGGCTAAACAAACATGACACAGGGAATTAAATAGTTTCATTTTCATCTGCATTTCTGCCAAGCATATTTCTACAGCAGAGCCACTTATGACAAAAGACTAGCCAGGAAAAAAAAAATGAAGAAAATCAAATAATAAGTGCTACTTAGGTAAAATGTAGTATCATCCATCCATCTGAAAATTAAAAAAATAACAACAAAACAGGACTTTAGAAGGGGAGAGTAGAAGGAAAGGGTTGATTGTAAAGGCAGTAGCCAAGGAGGAGGGAGGCCTCAGGAGAAATAGGATGATGGGGTGGAGAGGAGAAGAAGGAAAAGATATGGCTGAGAAGGAAGAAATCAACTAGAAAATTATTTCACGTTATGTAAAACTTCAAAATAACACCGTATATTTAGGATATTTTTACACTTGTGTAGAATGCATCTTTTGAAAGAATTTTGCATAGATAATACGTGCATACATGGAACAAGCCCAAGCTGTTTTTGTATTTTTCTCACTATGTATTTTATTTACTTGGCTTTCAAGGAACAGCTAAACATTTCCATATTCTAGGTCCATTTTGTCATATTTGTATCCACTCTGAAAATCAAATATCAGAATAAGGGTTAGCAATCAGGTTAAGTGCTGAGAACCATTAAGCCAAAACTACAGCAAAATGAACACCCTTATCAGATTACTTATAATAGGAGAACGGCCAACGTAGAAAACCCACAAACCACAGAAAACATAGGCTGAATTTGTAATCAAATGAAACTTTTAATCTAATATTAATAACAGCCTTTTCACCAAAAGGTGGAAAATAATCTGCGTTCTTATGCTGGCCTCAAAATTCCATTGCAAGAGTGGAAATTTCTGCCTCAGGATTTCATAACTATTTGCCAGGACTTATCAAAATGCTAGTGGAAAACAGTAGGGAAAAAAAATCACTTGTGGATGAAATGTAAGCCCATACTTAAAATCTGCATGAGAATGAGGTCATTGTTTAACTGGTTCCCAAGAGAGAAATTTACGAAGATCTTAAACAGCAGTTTGACATCAGCAGCACCTTGTTGCAGCAGAACTCTTGCCAGTATAGCCTTAATCTGAAATAACAGGTTCACCTCAATTTTTCCCCAAGATAACAGACCAAAAAATACTACGAATGGGGTAATAAGAGGCCAGAATCTGGTAACACACAGATCACTTCTAGGACCCAAATCTGAGCACTAAATCCATCAATCAACGGGAAAAAGACCACCACAGATGCAATGATCCTGACAGCTTCACTGATAACTGAGAAGCCCACCATAAAAGGTAATTTAGTTTTGTACGTTGATACTTACCTGCACTCTGAAAATTGTTGCTTGAGCCGGGCCATAAAAATTACATCACAACACATCTTTTGGTATGAAATAATTAAATTCTACTAATTACAATGTTACTTTCACAAAACCAAGCTTCATATTTTGGTATGAATATTTACATCAGTCAAACATGATCCTCGGTCAAAAACATTAAGTTCCGAACGAAAAGCACTGGGCACGTTGACAGGCGGTCGCAAAAGGTCAGACCTCCTCCCCCCCATTTTTACTGAAGTCTCAGCTGCAGTACTGATGACCCCCTCCCCATCCACCCTTCCCCATTAAAAAGAAAAGAAAATTTTAATACGAACAAGAAAAGAAAAAGAAGTAACCCTTTGAGTCCTCCCACCCCCGACGCCTGCAGCTCAGAGAAGCTGCTCTACTGGTTTTTGTTTTCCCGCCACTGGGGCAAGCCTTCCTTCCACACTATGAAGACGAAAATAGCCAGCACCACATGAAGACCCACCACTGCGACTATGGTCGCGTAAAAGGCGCTGTCTTCGGGGGACATTAACATGAGACTTTGGAAAAGGAGTAATTTACAGGAAAAATATAGCCCCACAGGAACTTTGACCATAAGTCCTGCAAAAAGGAGGAAAATCTTGAAAGTCATCGCCAGCACGCCGTCGGACTTTGGCTCGGCGGGGCGCGGAGCCGCAGGCGGAGGCCTGTGGGAGCGCGGCATCTCGTCAGGTTGTCAGTCTGTCCGTCCGTCGTTGCGTCGAAGCTCAGTCTGGAAGCTGCCCGTACCCTGCCTCACGCCTGCAGCGAATGCGGCGGATGCGGCAACTGCGACGCGGCAGCAGCAAGTCACGCCCAAGGGACATGGATGGTTTCCGGCCGCCCACTTCCGGCTGCGGCCGGCGGACAGCGCGCATGCGCGGCCCCCACTGCGCATCCCGCACACTGTCGAGGGTGCGAACCCTAGACATCGCAGGGAGCGGCGCCAAGGTGGCCGCAGCCCGGGCACCCACCCTGCTTCCACGACAGCGCAAGGGGACACGGGCGGACGGCTGGGACAGCGTGGCCGAAAGTCTGTGGCCTGCACTGAGGCGGGCAGTGAGCGCAGCTGCTGCACGCCTACCGCTCACCCACAGACTAGAAAAGGCGGTGGCGATACACTTTCAGCGTTTGAAACACCGAGTTGGATCAAATAAAAAGCTGGCTTGGCGGCGATTCAGAAGGGCACTTTTACAGAACATCTGACTTCCTTTCAAATTTAGGATTTCCTCTTTCCGGCCCGTAGCGCACCGCCAGGAGTTAACGGATGTGATTAAAGTTAGTGATTTTCCTGAGGTGACGGGGCTGGAGGTGGAGGCGAGGGTGGGATGAGGAATGAAAAGGCCCGAGAGGTCCCGTCTACTGAGGGGGAAGAGATGAGCTGTGCCCAGTGTTTGAAAAGAAAAAAGTGGGACCGCGTTATCATGACGGAGGGAAGAAACCAAGCGACCTGCGCGGAACCCACGGCTCCGCTGGTCTCCGGTGCTGGACAGTTCCCCTTGAGTGTTAGGAGGTTAACCCTGGCTGCTACGCGGCATGTGGATTCGAACTGCTAACCTTTTTCGTTAGCAGCTATAGCTCTTAACCACTGCACCACCAGGGCTCCAGTCTTCTACGCGTAGTCAGGAGTGTTTGTAAAATGCCTGCTGTAACTCTTTTTCTACCAGATATTTTAAACAGGGCCAGGACTGCAGTAAGGTAAGTGAGGGCATTAGCCTCTGGCGCAAATTTAAGGGAGCACCAGAACTTCTCATCAAGGGAAATAAATGTTAATGCCATATTTTAAAAAATCAGAACACACACACACACAAAAATCCAACATGAACAAAATATCAAAGATTTAAATAAAGACAGGATCTGACCCTGCACTTGTGCAACTCTGCCTCACTCACCTCACCCTAATCCCAGTTAAAATATAAACACTTTATTTATAAAAACACAACTCAGTTTTAAAAACAGGTGAAAGATTTGAATAGACATTTTTCCAAAGAAAACATACAACTGGCCGACAAGCACAGGAAAAGACACTCAATGTCATTTGTCATTACCAAAAACAACCCAAACTCATTGCCGTTGAGTCAATTTCAACTCATAGCAACCCTACAGGACAGAGCTGAACTGCCCCATAGGTTTTCCAAGCAGCAGCTGGTGGATTCAAACTGCTGATCTTTTGGTTAGCAGCTGTAGCTCTTAAGCATTGTGCCATCAGGGCTCAAAATCACAAGGACATACCACTTTACATCTACTAGGATGTAATACAAAAAAAAAAAAAAAAAACTGAAAAACCAGAAGATAACAAGTGTTGGAAAGATGTGGGGAAACGTGAACCCTCATACATTGCTGGTGGAAATGTAATTAGTGCAACTGCTGTGGAAAATAGTTTGGCAGTTTCTCAAAAGGTTAAACCAGGGCTTCAAACTGGTTTGAACTGGTTCAGTCATAGCCAATGAAGCAAAACTGAAACATCCAAATTTACTCAAATTTGAAAAATTTGGGTGAAGCAGACCAACAACTGGAACAGGAAAAATTACGGGTTGAAGCCCTGGAATGGGAGACTCAGAAGAGGTGTAGTGAGTCCTTTCAGGAGCCTGATGTGGGAGACTGGATTATTGTCAGGAGAGAGGAGAGCAACACAGCATGGTCAGCTGCCATCTTTGAGCAGGGCACCACTGTTTCCAACTCTGCCAGTTGAGATTTGGTTGCTATGCAACAAGCACGCTGCCCTTGTTTTCTAAGAGGGAGATTAAGTTTCCAGCAGGGCTTCAACCCATAATTTTCTCCATTCTGGGTATCATTCCGGTTTACCCACATTTTAAAAATTTGGGTCCATTCAGGTTTCACTTTGTCAGCCATGACTGAACTGGGCAGAACTAGTTCGAAGTCCTGGGTTAAAGACAGAATTACCACATGGACCAACAATTCCACTCCTAAGTATATAGCCAAGAGAAATGAAAAGAGATATCCACATGAAAATCTGCACACAAGTCTTCACAGTAGCATTATTCATAGTAGCCAAAAAGTGGAAAAAAAAAAACGTCCATCAATGAATGAATGAATAGCAAAATGTGGCATATCCATATAATGGAATATTATTCAGCCATAAAAAAGCACGAACTACTGATGTATGCCACAACACACATGAAGCTTAAAAACATTATGCTAAGAAGCCAGTCACAAAAGACCACGTATATGGTTCTATTTATATGAGGTGTCTAGAACAGGCAATTTCAGAGAGACAGAGAACATAACATCATATGGGAATGTGCTCACGTGGAACCTGTACATGGATCAAGAGGCAGTCATTTGAAAAGAACAAGGGGATACTGTGTAATTTAAAATTGGACAAGATGTGCAGCAGGGTTGTATCCTTTCACCTTATTCAATCTGTCTACTGAACAAAGGGAAGGCCAAAGAAGAATTGATGCTTTTGAATTGTGGTGCTGGCGAAGAACACTGAATATACCATGGACTGACAAAAGAACGAACAAATCTGTCTTGGAAGAAGTACAACCAGAACGCTTCTTAGAAGCAAGGATGGCGAGACTGCGTCTTACATACTTTGGACAGGTTATCAGGAGGGATCAGTCCTTAGAAATGGACATCATGCTTGGTAAAGTACAGGGTTAGCAAAAAAGAGGAAAATCCAACAAGATGGACTGATACAGTGGCTGTAACAATGGGCTCAAGCATAACAATGACTGTCAGCATGGCATTGGACTGGGCAGTGTTTTGTTCCGTGGTACATGGGGTTGCTATAAGTCGGAACTGACTCAACGGCACCTAACAACAACAACATACTGAACAAATAATCCTTGAAGCTAGACTATAGGAGGAACACAGCATCAGGATTGGAGGAAGACACATTAATAATTTCTGATATGTAGATTACACAACCTTGCTGAAAGTGAAGAGGACTTGATACTTAGTGATAAAGATCAAAGACTAACAAAGATGTGGTGAAACCCATGTGAAACTGTGGACCACAGAGTAGTAAGTAAACACAAGTAAGCCTGTGTGTACCTTGCTTACTGGTTAATCCGCCTCTGCATTTTATTCACTTTAATATATATAAAAACTACCTTGCATTTAATTGTTCTTTCATTTTGTGCCCCTTTTATTAAAACCACAACGTATAAAAATAAGAAAAGATCTGAGTGTTTTATTCTCAGAGCTTGGCCTAGAATTTTCTGAAGTGTTTCTGATTCATTATATTAAATTTTATAATCTTAGATTTCAGCAAAAAAGCAAGCATTCGATCTGGTGGATAAATTCAGATTCTGCTGCTCATTGATTTTTTTGAGGAACCACTTGAAACTGAATAATTTTTGTTTAAAAAAATGTCATGCATCAACGGCCTATTTTATTCTATTAAAGGCTAGGATCACTTGATAACCAATACAAGTAGCCAGCATTGTTACATATCTTGCTGCACTCAGTTATGAGTATTAATACACTACACCTAGCTTATAGGTGGGGAGGGGGGAGGGAGAACATGCTCCAGCAACAGGCCGCAATATGCCATTCTGAATTTTTTAAATTCAACATTGCATTAAAATATTATTTATCTTGAGTACAGAGTTTTTCAGCGCCCTTAATGATTTGCTCATTCATCAGGCCTTAGTAGCAGCCCTATATTTGAAAACTGCCATGCACCGTGCAACCATGCCCACAGCTTTATGGACAGCTGCCAATGTTAATTGTTACAACTGCCAGCATCAGAAGGTTAAGCAAGTTACCCAACTCACCTGGGATCACAGTCAATGAGGGCCCAGCCCCCATGGAACTTTTCATCATCCGGCAGCAGTAACTTCATGTAACTCTGTAAGAGCTGGCTAATTAGTTCCTGGTGGCTTCTCTGATTTTCCTTATGCAAAGCTTCATGCTCTTTCTCCTTGGTAAATATGGAATAAAGATCTTCTGTGACAGGAATGCCTTGCATCAAATCTAAGATGGGAATGTTAATATCTATCATTATCTTAGTTTACTAATGTATTTATACAAAACAAAAATAACTAAGACCTAAAACTATAAAACTCTTAGAAGAAAATATAAGTGTAAATCTTTATAACCTTGGATTAGGCATAATTTATTAGATATAACACCAAAAGTGCAAGCAACAAAAGAAAAACAGATACATTGGACATCATTCTCCTGGTGGGGCATACGGCTCAAACCTTAGCAAATGATCATAATCCTACTTCTATGAAGTTATTTGGGCCAATGAGACTAAACAAGGTTTCTGGGAAAGATTTGCCAACCCATGGGTCGCTATGAGTCAGAATCGACTCAATGGCAACGGGATTGGTTTTTTTAGTTTTTGGTCCTACAAGGGAGCCGTAGTGGCACACTGGTTAAGAACTTGGCTGCTAACCAAAAAGTCGGCCTTTCAAATCCACCAGTTGCTCCTTGGAAACCCTATGGGCAGTTCTACTTTGTCCTATAGGGTTGCTATAACTCGGAATCGACTTGACGGCAATGGGTTAGGTTTTAGGTGGGTTTAATCCTACAAGGGGAAACAGTAAACCCAGATTGTTACTAGCTGGTATCTTTCAACCTTGAAGACGGCTAGCTTCAGGATTAGGATGAAGCCAACACTAGGGATAGAAAAATTGAGAGAGAGACAGAACCTTAATCGCATAACTGAGTCACTAGATCAACCAATGGAAACAAAGTGTCTTGTTTTTTCTTGAATAAACTGCTAAAATCTAATTTTCCAATCATAGCAGGCACCACATCTGTGAGCCAAGCTGCTTCTTTACACCAAACCAAAACCAAACCTGTTGCCATCAAGTCAATTCCGACTGATAGTGACCCTGGAGGACACAGCAGAACTGCCCCATAGGATTTCCAAGGCTATAATCTTTCCAGAAGCAGACTGCCACATCTTTCTCCCTCAGAGTGGATGGTGCTACTTCAGTTAGGAGCCAAGCACTTAACCACTGCACCACCAGGGCTCCTTTTCTTCAGGGCTTCAAGCTAGTTAGTTCCAGTTACAATCTCAGATGAGAGTCTGCATTTCTAACAAGTTCCCTGCTGAGAATTTGCATTTCTACCCCAGATATACCAAATCAGAATCTACAAGTTAACAAGATTACCAGGTGATTCTTATGTATAACTTCCAGGGAACTTGTGAGAAATGCAAATTCTCGGCAGGGAACTTGTTAGAAATGGAAATTCTCGGCAGGGAACTTGTTAGAGATGCAAACTCTCAGCAGTGGTTTGAACAGGAATGAACAGGTTTGAAGCCCCGCTTTTCTTTACACCAGACTTGTCAAATTCCTAACTGGTTTGTGGCTAGGCCCTATCATTTCATGTGTGCTACATAATTGGGTTAAAAACTAGGATTTAAAAAAGAGTCTCAGGGACCATGGGTCAGGTGTGTTACATTTGGCTCTAACTCAAACATTATGCATTTGCTTTAATCCTCTAAGGTAATACTTTCATGAAAATTAAATTAAAAACATGCCAAGGTCATTTATACAAAGCCAACAGCCAACATCATCCTAAATGGAGAGACTTTGAAAGCATTCCCCCTGAGAACTGGAACCAGACAAGGATGCCCTTTATCACCACTCGTATTCAACATTGTGCTGGAAGTCCTAGCCAGCGCAATTATGCTAGAAAAAGAAAGAAAGGGCATTCAAACTGGTAGGGAAGCAGTCAAAGTATCTCTATTTGTAGATGATATGATCTTATACACAGAAAACCCCAAAGAATCCACAAGAAAACTACTGGAATAGAAGATTTCAGCAAAGTGTCAGGATACAAGATAAACATACAAAAATCAGTTGGAATCCTTTACAAGAGAACTTCCAAGAGGAAATCACCAAATCAATACCATTTACAATAGCCCCTGAGAAGATAAAATACTTAGGAATAAATCTAACCAGGAACGTAAAAGATCTATACAATGAAAACTACAAGACACTACTGTAAGAAACCAAAAGAGACCTGCGTAAGTGAAAAACATACCTTGCTCATGGATAGGAAGACTCACCATTGTGGAAATGTCAATTCTACCCAAAGCAATCTACTGATACAATGCAATCCCAATCCAAATTCCACCAGCAATTTTTAATGAGATGAAGAAACAAATCACCAACTTCATATGGAAAGGGAAGAGGCCCCGGATAAGTAAAGCACTACTCAAGAAGAACAAAGTGGGAGGCCTCACACTACCTAATTTTAGAACCAGTTAATACTGCCATGGTAGTCAGAACAGCCTGGTACTGGTACAACAACAGACACATAGACCAGTGGAACAGAATTGAGAATCCAAGCATAAATTCATCCACCTACAAGCAGCTGATATTTGACAAAGGCCCAAAGTCCATTAATTGGGGAAAAGACAGTCTCTTTAACAAATGGTGCTGGCATAACTTGATATCCATCTGCAAAAAACTGAAACAAGACCCATACCT
>NW_004443967.1:10166390-10199111 GCF_000243295.1 Trichechus manatus latirostris | reverse complement strand
CCCTGACAGGGAACACAACAGAGAGGCCCTGATGGAGCAGGAGAAAGGTGGGGTGCAGAACTCAAATTCTAGTAAGAAGACCAGATTTAATGGTTTAAGACTGGAGGAACCCCAGAAAGCATGGCCCCCAGACTCTCCGTCATCCAAGAACTAAAACAATTCCTGAGGCCAACTCTTCAGACAAAGATTAGACAGGACTATGGGACATAAAATGATACTCGGGAAGAGTGTGCTTTTTATTTTTAGCTCAAGTAGATACACAAGACTAAATGGGCAGCTTCTGTCCGGAGGTGAGATGAGAAGGCAGAGAGGGTCAGGAAGGAGATGATTGAACAGACACGGGAAATCCGGGGTAGAAAGGAGGAGTGTGTTGTCACAATACAGGGAGAGCAATTAGGGTCACATAACAACGTATGTATAAATTTTAGTATGAGAGACTAACTTGAATTGTATACTTTCACTTAAAGTACAACAATAAAAAAAATAAACAAAAAACAAGCCAAGGCATTAATTCTCCTGGGTAACATACCCTCCATTTCCTCTTCTAAAAAGTGATGAGTTGGTTAGGATAATCTCTAAACCTGGATATTAAGCCATGATTATAGACAAGGGTGGTGTATTCATTCACAGTCAGAACACATGATAAATAGCAAGGGGTGGGGGGATTATTTCATTACATCTCTCAGCCTTAAATAATGGGAAAACATGTGGAATACAGGGTTTTCGGTTGGTGAGGTCTTAGGGTACCTTATTCCACACTCCAGGAGCCTCAACTCTGCTGTCTTTTACGTGAATAGCAAATTGACAAATCTGTATGAAAATAGGTGGTTTCTTTTGTTGCTCCAGCCTAAAAGACTTCTCAAGCTCTAATCTTGTAAACATTTGAACCTAAGATGTTCACTATACAAACACAAGTATATTACAAAACATACGAGTTATGTTAATAAAGTTGGTTTCTGTAAAATGTTAGTCACAGAAAGAATAACACATTTTAAGGCAAGGAAAGCAGTTCTGTGTCTTACCTATGACAGCTTGCCTATAAGCATCCTTAAATCGATTCAGGTAATACCTATTTGCCGAGTTCACTCCATCTTTCATTACTCCGGCCAACTTCCTCTCCCCTGTCCTTGTAAAGTCACCCTGTCAAAGAAAAGGTCATTTTGACAATTTATTCGAATGTAAGAATGTTCCCAAATTAATCATGGGCCGTCAGTTCAGGAGTAGAATTCTAAAGGCTACCATGAACTTTCAAAATTTCCAAATGGTGTAGTTAATATATGCTTTGTGGGATCAAGTCTCCACAGCTAGATGGTCTGCTAGGGTAAAGCCATTCTTGGCAATCTAGAATTTCTAGTTCACATGTGATGAACAATTATACAAGAAAGACCAAAACAACAAAAAGATTTTCAAGCCTCAAAGTGGTATAATATGCAAAAACCACAAAATTCTCATGCAAGAAAGCCTGTACAGTTCCCTGAAGTTTATGACAATGGGATTTAACGTGTGTGTGTTTGTGAGTGTGTGTATAGAGAGAGTGAGCGAGCAAGCAAGAGTGTGCAGAGCTTTCCATACCTGCTGCACATTACAATTATCCACAGAATGATCCAATGAAGATATAAATTGTTTTGTTTCCTTTGCTTTTCACAACAAAGATGTCAGACCAAGTCCCTAGAGATAGTGACTTAAACTTAAGGCAAGGAAGGTACTGTCTCTTCTTCCCCATCCCAACACCACTAATTTGTATCCAAGGCAATCTTAGAAAGAGGCCTTGCCCTGAAACTGCTGCCTATTAATTGGGTCATTCACAGGAACTATTAGTACAGGTAGTCCCCAACTTACGACGTATTTGAATTATGACAAACCACACTTACCATTGTCTTTTTTGTGTGTGTACATCTTATCGTTAGTAATATGTACTACATACAATGTTAAAATATATCTGTAAGTTTATATGTAATGTTTCCAACCTCCAAAGACAAATAAAGATCAGATTTATAGACACTGATAATAAAAGGCAATAATAATAAAAACTAAAAAAAGAAAAAAAGAAAAATTAGGTATTCGACTTACAACAGAGTCGTCAGAACGAAACCTCGTATGTCGGGGACTACCTGTGTAGCAAGAGAATCTATTACAGGAGACGGCATTGGTAGTTCAGTGGTAGAATTTTCACTTCCACATGGGAGACCCAGATTTCAGTCCTAGCCAATACACCTCAAGCGCAGCCACCACCACCTGTCAGTGGAGGTTTGCCTGTTGCTATGATGCTGAACAGGTTTCAGCAGAGCTTCCAGACTAAGACAAACTAGGAAAAAAGGCCTGGCAATCTACTTCCAAAAATCAACCACTGAAAACTCTATGGATCATAATGGTCTAATCCGCAACTGTTCATGGGGGTGGTACAGAACCGGCCAGCATTTCATCCCATTGTGCACGGAGTTGCTATTAGCCAGGGCAGACTTTACGGAAGCTAACAATAACAATCTCTTACAGCAGAGGGAGGCATGAATGCTGATTCCAAACAAGTTTAAAATAGAAGTATAAAAAGAAGCACAGTAAAACATGTGAAAGCTGAAACCTGTGTAGCGCAGAAACTTGTCAGAGAAGAAAAACTCAAATATTTTCCACTAATAGAGAGCAACAGAAAAGTGGTAAGACTGCAAAGGTGGAAAACTTGCGAGACCTGGAAAAACAAGGCAGCCCTTTTGAGTTCCAGCTCTCACAGGTTTCACTGTCTTTCCCTTTAAACTGTAACTTATACAAGGACTTCTAAAGTTCACTTCCCTTAATTTAATAAAGAGCTTTTTGATATTTATTACTTAACCAAAAGATGGACTATCTGGTACCTGTGGAAGTCTTGAGGGTATACAATTGCCATATAAGAAATATCTGCAAATGAATTATTACCTTGAAGGAAAATTAACATAAATCTAATTTGAACTAACTTAACCACTTCCTATTGCCATAAAACAAAAAACTAAACCTACTGCCATCGAGTCAATTCCAACTCACGGCAACCCAACAGGACAGAGTAGAACTGCCCCATAGGCCTTCCAAGGAGCGGCTGGTGGATTTGAACTGCCGACCCTTTGGTTAGCAGCTGAGCTCTTAACCACTGCAACCACCAGGGCTTCCCCTATTGCCCATAGAGGGAGGGTTTTTTTTTTAGGTATCAGGGACCATCTTTTGACACTTAACTTAAAATCCTGCGAGGATTAGCTCTCCAGAATCCTCAAAGTCTTTACTAGTAACAACCGCAAAAATTAATAAGGTATTTCTTGGGCATTTACTATGTGCCAGGGAATATTCTAAACCCCTTCATACTTTGGAAACCCTGGTGGCGTAGTGGTTAAGAGCTACAGCTGCTAACCGAAAGGTCGGCAGTTTGAATCCACAAGGTGCTCCTTGGAAGCTCTATGGGGGCAGTTCTACTCCGTCCTATAGAGTAGCTAGGAGTCAGAATTGACTCACTGGCAGTGGGTTTGGTTTAGTTTCATACTTTAACTCATATAATCCAGTGACAGCCTTCTGAAGTAGGCCCACTACTAATATTCCGATTTTACAGATGAGGAGACTGGCACACAGGTTAAGCAGTGGGTCACAGAGCCAGTAGAGGCAGGGATGGGATTCACATGGAGAGGAGGCAAACTATCAGACAGGGGGTCAAATCCTGTCCACAGACATGCTTTCTTTTGTCTGAACAAAGTTTTAAAAACCAGCTATTTGATATAGAATTCCAGATTTCCAGACTCCCTTGGAAATCTGGAAGACCTGGCAACATGGCCCCATATGGGGACCTCTATCCCATAAGGCAAGGACGGACAGCCTCTCCCACAGCAGCCTGTGCTGCTCCTCAGGTCTACACAGCCTCACGTCTCCCTCCGAGTCACCTTACCTGGGCCCTGTGGGAATCTAAATGTGTGACCCTGCCTGAGCCAACATTCCAGAAAGGAGATAACTACAAGGACACACACCTGTAGTCCACATACCATTCTCAGAAACAAAGCCGGTTTTAAACCACAATCTGATCTGCGTCCCACAGACGGACCCACGAATGCTTGCTGCACGCATTTACCTTGAGAGCGGCTGTCCCGGCATACTGTCTACTAATGGAGTCCCCGTTGTTGGCCCACATTATCTGGTAAATCCGATTGCATTTCACTGGCAGTGGCTGCTCTGGGGGCATCACACCGAGTTTTTTCAGCTAAAATGAACACAAGGGCAGATTAACTGCATAGGAGCCAGGAAACCACAGCATAAAATGTATGCTGCAAAAAAAGGAAGTGTAATCATATACAATTTAGGACCCTTAAAAAAAAAGCAGTCATGGTTCCAGACTTATTTTTTTTAATAAAGTGCTGCCTGGAAGACAGCTTTATAAATTACTACAGCTGAATAAAATGTTTATATTGTGTTGGTGTAATTTTTAGTGTATAGATTCACACTATTATATTTTGTCTTTGTTTTAAAACTTGCCTATGAAGTGAAACTAAGTAACAAAAAAACATATAGAAGCAACAGTAACATTAATAGTAGCAAGTGTCCAGCAAACATTAGCCCTGGGCCAGGCCCAGGGCTCTGAGTGCTTTTACAAAAACTCTCATTTATTTCTCATTAGCAGTTCTGTGCAATCGATACTCTTATTATCCCCATTTTAAAGATGAGGACACTGAGGTTTGGAAAGGTTAAGCTCTTTGCATGGGGCCAACATCTAGCATGTGGTAGAGTCAGTGTTTGAACACAGGGAGATGACTCAAAACCCTAGATGCTTAAATGCTACATTAAACTGCCTGTCAGGAAAAAACAGAAACCATGCTGGGTATGTCCACCTTGGGAATTTAATACAGAGAATCTGTAACTCAGGTGATCGGGGGCTGAAAGACCTGAGAGGAGACACTGAGGTAGCAGCGATGACGTCTGCAGGAAGCCGCTGCCACCCCTAGGGCTGAGGCACAAAGGGAGAGACTGGTTCCATGGTGCCAAGGAACCAACAAGCCCAGAGACGGCAGTGCTGGCAGGAATAGCACAGGTGAAGGAGCTTGTCCCTTTTCCTCTGCTTGCCTGGTGGTCTCCCTCTAGCAAGCCCTCTTGACAGAGTTTGACAAGGAGCCGGCTGGCTAAGCAGACAGGTGATATACAGATTCCCGGGCCCAGCATCCAGAAGGAATACAGAAGGGCGTGTTTGGGAGGGAGTCCCTCGGTGGCGTGAACGGTTAAGTGCTTCACTACTAGCTGAAAGGGTGGTGGTTCGAACCCACCCAGAGGTGCCTCAGAAGACAGGCCTGGCAATCTGCATCTGAAAGGTCACAGCCTTGAAAACCCTACGGAGCAGTTCTACTCTGCACACTTGGGGTCCCCATGAGTCAGAATCAATTTGACGGCAACTAACAACGAGGTCCTGGGAAGTTATTACAAAAGGGTCAGTTTGGAACTGAAGGCAAAAAGGCAAATGACCACACAATGCCACCCAATACATTTTATTGGGGCTGACATGCCTGAAATAAGTACTTAAGAGAATGCCACCTTATTCAGTTTATTTCTAGTGAAGTTTGAGCTTTCTAAGTTTGAATGCAGCAAGGATGTTGGTACGCTGTAAATGTTCTATTGGACAAAGATTTTAGCTGTTCTTTTACATACGAAAAAAAACCATTTAAAGATGAATGTTGACCCTCCAGAGGACTCCACATTACCTGCTGCTCCAGGACCACCCGTGCGATGGCAGCTTGGACCACGTTGGTGCGATCCAGGCAGTCCATGCAATTCACACGGAAAATCCCCTCCTGTTTACATATCACCCCGGCTTGATCCACCCTTTTCAAAAACAGGACAGGGGCATTTTACAATGTAAAATACTTTAATAAGCTTTCAAAAACCACAATTCTTTAAGGTATAACAATAACAACAGTAGCATTAGCTCTCAGTGGTTTAGAATATTATTATGATATGTGAGGCATTACCAAGTCCTTTATAGATATTATTGCTAATTCACATAATCATTTGGCAAGAAATATATTATTCCTAGGGAGGGGGGAGTGAGGTGCAGAAACAGTTCTGTGACACAAATCACATAACCACCAAGAGGCAGAGCTGAGACAAACTCAGGTTTAAAAAAACCCAAACCCACTGCCATCAAGTCAATTCCAGCTCATAGCGACCCTACAGGACAGAGTAGAACGGCCCAATAGGGTTTTCAAGGTTATAAATCTTTATGGAAGCAGACTGCCACATCTTTCTCCCACAGAGCAACTGGTGGGTTTGAACCACTGACTTTTTGGTTAGCAGCTGAGTGTTTTAACTACTACACCACCAGGGCTTCTTAAACTCACTTTACGCTTTTCTATATACTTAAAATCAGGAAGCACATCAAACACCATCTCGTTCCTCCCTTTTAATACCAGGGAGAAATGGATCTAAGTTATCTAAAACAGACTAATTTACCTTTACCTCCCAGGGAGCAATCATGCATCACCCTCCCCATCTAACGTCTCTGGCCACCCATGTGGTCTTAAAGTCTAATCTAGGGTTCTCGCTGTCATTTAAAGCAATTTCCTGCCTACATTTCCCCACTGTCGTCTGAGAACCATTTTCCTTCTCTGACAATTTTGATATGCCTGAAAACTGAGAGCAACTCACCACTAAGCTTCACTGCCCATTTTAGGGATGGTGAGAAAGAGAAAACGTGGACCCTGGAGCTCAGGAAGAACAGACTTACGTCCTCAACAGTCACAGAGCACTTCACTCCGTTTTGCCCAACCATCTGACACCCTCTCCCTGTTCAAGGCTAACACTGCCTGATGAAGAGCAACTCTCTCTCGAAAAGGAGAACAGGAATTTGGAAGCAAAACAAAAATACTTTCTCAGCATGCTGCTATTATTTTAGTGTTCAGTGGTAGCTAGAAAAAATACATATGATTTCAGAGTTTGGCAAACTGACTTCTCATGAAATACCTACCAACACCACTTCATGTCAAGAATAATGTCATAAATGGCATCTGTTAGTGTTTGAACATTCTCAAACTTCATTCCTCGGCTAAAATACATGCCAAAAGAAAGAAAAAAACTTATATAATAACTGAAATTTTTTTAAATGTATGTAAGAGATAATATTTAAAGTAGCTTGTAAAAATTAAAGAGAACTATTGCCAAAAGTATAACACCACTATATGCTATGCAAGAGATTATACAAATGTTTATAATAATCTGCACTGTGAAATAAGCACACTTAAGGATACACTGAAATATATTATCACAGGTGTCAGACGCTTCTTTCCCCACCAAATCCCCCAATATGCAGGCAAATTAACCCAAGCTAGAGCCAGGATTACGACAAAAGAACTTTGCTTTCAGAATGAACCACGTTAAAAGGGACATGGGAATGATTCACCAATTGTTTTTCCAGAGCAAACTCTGGTGAAGTTGATCAATAGGGAAAGAGGTAGTACGAACAAAGCATGAAGACAAGCCAGCAAGATGATTTTTGAGTAAGAGAGCTCTATTATTTCTGCCAGGCTCAGACTCAAGCAGAGAGAAAGGCTCCAGAAGTTCTTCAACTGGTGGTAAAATGGGGCTCTTAGTCTTCAAGTCACCTTAGAATAAGAAGACTGTAAATATTTTGAGGACAATTAACTCATGTTTTTGGCCAAAATAAAACCCATATGAAAATTAAAAGTAAAGAAATGATATTCTTTACCTTTCTAAAAACGAGGAGAGGAAGGCATTTCTATTTTTAGGAAAGAGAAGACAACCTAAGGTCCCTGAGGCAGCATCTACCATAAGCATTGGAACCAATCAAAACTCATTTCAGGAAGCCACCTTACCAGTGCTCATGGAAGTCAAATGAAACATAAGTGAGGTGTGAGTTGTTAAAGAGTAACACCTGCTTCAGGTAAGCATCTCCGATAATTTTCTCTCTTCCTGCCTGGTCTACCAAGTTAATAATAACCTGTGACAGTGAGGGAAAAAAAGAAAAAAATTAAGTTTAATCAGATGTTAGAATCATAATGTGATTTTTTAAATGATGTATTTGGAATTATGTTTTAGAAATATTTTAGAGCTATACTTAGCCATTAATCCATTCAAGCCTCAATTTTTTTCCAATAAAATTGAATTTTCACTTGTTACATTCAGGTTTATGGGAACTGCTTATATCAATGGCATTAATAGCTTTTCTATACATTAACCAAAACCAAACCCCCTGCCGTCAAATCAATTCCAATTCACAGCGACCTTACAGGACAGAGTAGAACTGCCCCACACAGGGTTTCCAAGAAGCACCTGGTAGATTCAAACTGCTGACCTTTTGGTTAGCAGCCGAGTTCTTAACCACTGCGCCACCAGGGCTCCTTCTATACACTAGCAATGACCAATTAGAATACATAAGGAAAAAAGATTTTTCATAATAACAAATATTTAAAACATCCAGAATAATTTTGAAAGAAATGGACAAGACTTACACGGCCAACACTATACCACTTTGTTGAAATACACAATAGAAGCCTGAATAAACGGAGAGACATACCATGCTGCTCAAAGAGAAGAGTCAATGTTGTAAAGATGTCAAGTCTCCCCAAATTAATCTATATATTCAACAATTCCAATCAAAATTTGATCAGGAACTTTTATGGACTTGACAAATTAATTTTAAAATTCATCTAGAAGAGGAAATATGTGGGGGGAAATGAAAATAACAATAAAGGGGAACTTGCCCTGTTGGAGAGCAAAACACACCTGAAGTTTATAGCAATTAAAAATATGGTAAAAATCAAACCAAACTCGTTGCTGTCGAGTGGATTCCAACTCATAGTGGCCCCATAGGACAGAGTAGAACTGTCCCACAGGGTTCCAAGGAGTGGCTGGTGGATTCGAACTGCTGACTTTTTGGTTAGCAGCCAAGCTCTCAACCACTGTGCCACCAGGGCTCCAAAACTGTAGTACTAGTATAGAAAATGACTCAAATGGAACAGGACAAACTACGCAGGGTAACTGCTACCCTGACTTCTGGCCACAGACATTAGTTTTGCTTGTTTTGCGGTTATATAAACTGAATAATCAGTTATGTACTCTTATGGGTTGGCTTCTTCTGCCAGTTGTAAATTGTTCATTCACATTGTTGTAAAGTCATTGTGTGAATATACCACTATTTATTTATCCATTCTACTGTTGATGAACAATCAGGTAGTTTCTAGTTTACTTTTATGAACAGTCCTGCTATAAACATGCTTGTATATGCCTTATGGTGAATATACATATGCATTTCTATTAAGTATATGTGTAAGAGTGGAATTCCTGGGCCATAAATTGTGGCTGCATAATTTATACTCCCAGGAGCAGTGTATTAGTTTCAGTTGCTCCACATCCTTGCCAACACTTGGTATTTCCCATCTTTTTTATTTTAGCTATTCTGGTGTGTGAGTAGTGGTTTTAATTTGCTTTTCCCTGATAATTAATGAAGCGGAACACTTTTCCATGTATTTATCATTAGCCTTTTGGATATCCTTTCTCATGAAGAGTTTGCTCAAGTCTTTTGTCCATTTTCCTTTTGGGGTGTCTATCTTTTTCTTATGGATTTACAGGAGTTTATATACTCAAGATATGAGTCCTTGGTCATATGTATGTACTGAAAATATCTTCTCCCACTTTGTGAACTGCCTTTTCATTCTTTAATGGTGCCTCTCGATAAATACAATTTCTTTATTTTAATAAGTCAAATTTATCAATTTTTCTATTATGGTTAGTGCTTTTTCAGTCTTATTTAAGACCTCAGGTCACAAAGATGTTGTTTTCCTCTAAAAATTTTATTGCTTTACCTTTCACACTTAGATCCATAATCTAACTGGAACTGACGCTTGTATATGGTATATAGGATAGATATCAAAAGTGAAATTACTAGGTCAAACAATATAAGCATATTTCATTTAATTGTTGTTAGTTGGCTTCCAGTTGATTCCGACTCGTAGTGACACATGTCTTCTGAGGCGCCACTGGGTGGGTTCGAACCACCAACCTTCAGCTAGTAGTTGACCACTTAACTGTCTGCGCCACCCACAAAATGGCTGTATCTACTTATGCTCCCTCTAGCAAAGATATCACTCTGATGACTAAGGTTCACCTGACCTAAGCCATGGTCTTTTCAATTGCCTTACATGCATGCATAAGCTAGACAATGAAAAAGGAAGAGAGAAGAATTGATGCATTAGAATTGCGTTGGCAAAGAAGAATGAACAAATCAGTCTAAGAAATACAACCAGAATGCTCCTAAGAAGTGAGAATGGAGAGACTTTGGCTTGCTTACTTTGGACATGTTGTCAGGAAAAACCAACTGCTAGAAAAGGGCATTATGGTTGGTCAAGTACAGGGTCTACGAAAATGAAGGAAACCCTCAATTAAATGGATTGAGACAACAGTCACAACAATGGATTCAAACATACCAACAATCATGCAGACGGTACAGGACAAGCAACGCTTCGTTCTATTATATATAAGGTCGTCATGAGTTGGCGCCAACTCTATGGAAACTAACAACAGCAATGTGTGAGAGTTCTCATTTCCCCAAATACCTGCCTTTATCTCTTATTATCAAACTTTATCTTTTTTTCAATCTGAATGCTTGTTTTTTATTTCCCTGATTGGGCTTTGTTTGGGATTATGCTGAATGTATGTATTAATTAAAAAATAAAATCTATTCAATATTGAGTCTTCCCTTCCAGGAAATATGGTATTTTCTCTCTATTCAGGTTTTCTTTTCTGTTCTTTGGTTATTCTCTTTTTCCCCATATATGTATATACACACACACACACACACACACACACACACACACAATATTACAACATATAGTATATATATAATTTATATGTTATACTATATATAATATATATATATACTATATATAATACATAAATCTTTTTGAATGTTTGTTAGATTTCAGGTTATTTCTGCATATTTTATTCTGTTGCTGTTAAGCATCGCTCCTGGCATTACACATTCAGAGTGGTCACTGAATGACAGGAGCATTACTGATTGTTACATATTAATCTTGTATCTCAAATCTGGTTATCTTATTGAACTTGTATTTATCTAATAATTTTCAATTGGTTTTGGCTTATATGATCTCATTCCTATATGTAAGTGTATGGATACATATGAAAGGTGGGCAGAGAAAGATTTTGAGAGGAATCCCCAAGACTATGAACCCCGGAAACCCTGCTAACTTAGAATTGAAGCCACTCCCAAAGTCCACCTTTCAGCCAAAGATTAGACAGTCCTATAACAAACAATAACACACGTGACGAACATGCTTCTTAGTTCAATTAAATATATGAGACCAAATGGGCAACACCTGCCCAAAAGCAAAGAGAAGGCAGGAAAGACTAGGTAACCTGGATGAATGGACATGGGGAACCCAGGGTGTAAAAGGAAAGGGGGAAGAGTGCTGACACGTTGCTGGGATTGCAATCAGTATCACAAAACAACTTGTGTATACATTTTTGAATGAGAAACTAATTTGTGCTGTAAACTTTCACCTAAAACACAATTTAAAAACTAAAAGATACATACCAAATTGTTATCTCCAGAAGGCAACAGTGTGGGTGGTACTAAGAGCTGACTTTCATTTCTTACTCTATTTCATGGATTGTAATAATCGATAACAGTCTAATCTCTTTATGTTACACAAATACAGTCTAACTCGATTATTTTTAAAGAATATTAAGAATATTCTTAGCTTATATGTATTTTTAACTTCATGATAAATGCTGCTGTTTGATTGTCAATAGTACATTGTTATTTTCATAAAATTTAAAGAAAGAGATACACAATCATTTCTAAATATGAAGGAACATTTTACTACTACAGATCAAAGCCCACCTGTTTCTTGTAAATTTTCAGTTGTTCTTCAAAATGGGCACAGAAATAGGCAACAGTTTCCTTTTCACCTACAAAGAAGTGATACAAAATCTATTTTTCCTTCCCATGTTTAAGACAGAAATTAGTGTCTACTCCGTCTTTACCCTTACTTTTAAATAATTTATTGATAGCTCAAATGTACTAAGATTGTCTAAAAGCAGTATTTTAAAATGAAATGCTATGCCAAAGATCTCTAATCTTTTCTTCAAAAATAGACTAAATCGAAACATACCTGAAAGCATAAACTGTGAAGTTATGACATTTATTATTTATACATTCAACCTGATTTCATATCTAAAGATTTCATATGGCTTACAATAAAATAAAAACCCGTCTAAAACAGGGATTTTTAAAAATCAAAGTTACCATATTCTTGAAGAATACAAACTAAGTTTTGAAAGAAAAATATTTTGTAAACATTTTTAAAAATCAGCCTCATTCAATAATCTGATCTGATTTAAATGACTTAACTATTATAGTGCTACAGTTAAAATACTAGAAGAAATGAAATCTTATTATTTAAAAAAACAAAAACAAAAAACCTTCATGGAGAGACATTTAAGTAGAGGCATTTTATCTATTTTTGGTAGATGCCATCTTGCTAAGATACTTCCTGCTTCTATAAATAATAGCTACATTTACCCTTACCAAAATTAAGCATTCAATGACGTATTCTTCAAAGCAATCGCAATTAAAAATCTGTGAAATAAGCTTTGTTTTGCTCTACTGTTGGGAATTTTTTGTTTACTGTTGAATAAATAATTTAAATAGTCAACAGCTATTATGATCCCTGTAATTAATACATCACTTTCTATTAAATTTGACATTATGAGTTATTGTTTTGAGTGAAGTTATCTGTCAAAGCAAATCTATCAATACCTAATTTAAAAAAAAAAAAAAAAAAGAATATTCTCTCTGAAATCATCATTTGAAAACCACATAATTGACATACTTACTTTTGTCCAGCCGAGGCCTTGGATTATATCGATACCCAACCTGGCTCCAAAACACAGGCACAGAGCCTCGTGTTTGAATAAATGACAGGGTGTGGTTATGAACGTGAATTAACTGCTCAGTCTCCACATAATTTGCAACATTTCCATTTTTATCAACTCCTCTTCTTTTATAGCGCATTCCTGAAAGAAAAATAAAATACAAAACAGCAACATTTTAAAAAATGTATTTAGTCTGACTAGATTATCTTCTCAACAAAGTATATGTATTTCAGGATTGCCTTGGGATCCAATGTGCAACTGCCAGACAGAACAGTATCAAGTTACCCAAAATCATAATTATACATATCATTGTTTTTAAAAAGCTGAAGCTAAAAACTGAAAGAGAAGGGTTTTCCCACAGGTACTAGCACTCAAGAAGGATTTATCACTGTGACACAAGCTGTCAAGTGGAACATTAGTCTTTAGAAGCACATCGCAACTCACTTTCTCCTCTTCTCTATTTATACCTCCTTTTCTTTCTCCTTTTGCTAATTCTTCCCTATTCACTTCTCTGCAAAAACTAGTCCCCAATCATGTACATTACAGGATTTAGAATCACTTAGCATTACAGCCTTCAGTATGGATTATACTTCAACATAGAGAAAACAAAAATATTCACAAATGGACCGATAAGTAACATCATGATAAATGGAG
Source organism: Trichechus manatus latirostris (assembly GCF_000243295.1). NCBI lineage: Eukaryota > Metazoa > Chordata > Mammalia > Sirenia > Trichechidae > Trichechus > Trichechus manatus. The sequence goes on along the minus strand of NW_004443967.1, from coordinate 10,185,560 downwards.
AAAAGACTGTGGTGTCAAGGATTTCATTTTACTTGGATCCACAGTCAACACCCATGGAAGCAGCAGTCAAGGAATCAAACAACATATTGCATTGGGCAAACCTGCTGCAAAAGACCGCTTTAAAGTGTTAAAAAGTGAGGACTAAGATGCGCCTGACCCAAGCCATGGTATTTTCAATCACCTCATACGTATGTGAAAGCTATACAATGAGTATGGAAAACCGAAGAAAAACTGATGCCTTTGAATTATGGTGTTGGCGAAGAATATTGAATATACCATGGACTGCCAGAAGAACAAACAAATCTGTCTTGAAAGAAGTACAGCCAGAGTGCTCCTTAGAAGGGAGGATGGCTAGACTTCATCTCATGTACTTTGGACATGTTATCAGGAGGGGCCAGTCCCTGGAGCACATCATGCTTGGTAAAGTAGAGGGTCATCGAAAAAGAGGAAGACCCTCAATGAGATGGACTGACACAATGGTTGCCACAATGGTCTCAAGCACAGCAAGACTGTGAGGATGGCACAGGACCAGCAGTGTTTCGTTCTTTTGTAGACAGGGTCTCTATGAGTCAGAACCGACTCAACGTCACCTAACAGCAACAGCACTCTGGAGCCAACTGTGCTTCCAAACCCATCATTGTCATTAGCCTTTTAACACACCTGCAAATTTTCCATTCTCACCTGGATTTGATTTGCGCATTATTGTTATCTGAGCACCACAGCTCACCTGCTCTGTGCCTGCTTCGGCGTGAAATGAGAGCCACTAGGAATCGTGGGTGAATGTCATCTACACAGGTGGACTCCTGAGGGGGGGTCTCTGGGCTGCTTTTCTCATCGTCAGATGCTTCGTTATAATTAACCACAAGTTCTTCGATCTGCACAAAACCTTGTATAATGGGGATGATCCAAAAGTTCACATCTGGTATCTGAAAACAGTATAACATCACGTTGTTTCTATTCTGTATAGGACTGCTACTTTCTTAACCCCAAACAGTAGTTAGCAAATATTTGTCAGGTTATAAAAAGTAGAAACCTTTCATTCTTTAACCATATTTTCTGTTTAAAGAAGAAACTAAGGAAGGAAGGAAAGAGGGAAGATGGGAGCGAGAAAAAGAAAGAAAATGAAGGAGGGAAGAAGGGAGGCTTTCCTTTCTTCTTTTCTTCCTTCCCTCCCTTTTCTTTATGGTGGTGACTTCAAAAGAGCTGACTGAGCAGGAACACAGTATAGGAGCCCGACTGCCTGGGTACAAATTCCAGCTTCACCAGTTATAAACTCACTGAGGTGAATATTTCACTTTATTGTGCCTCGACTTCCTCCTCTGTGAAATAGGCATAACTACTACCTCGTAGGTTGTTGAGAAGGTTAAGTGAATAATATGTGTTAAGTGTTTAGCATATTCCATGCCATATAGTAGTTATAGCACAGTATTTAACAAATGTTGCTGTTATGATTACTGTTGTTGATATAGAGAAATAAAGCTTAAAAATTGATTTTTAACTCCCAATTACATTAAGCCTTTAATAAAATATAACCAATTCTGATCACTTTATTATGAAACACATAGATCTACTCTACTTTGTAGTTTAGAAAAAAACTTGTTTCACTAAGCCAAAATCCAAGTAGCAAATGAAGGGGGGAAATGCCTTTCCTTAAATATCTTACTTTAAAAAGTAATCCAACATAATTAAAACCAAAAAAGAACAAACCCACTGCTGACTCATAGCAACACTATAGGACAGACTCATAGCCACCCTGTAAGACAGCGTAGAATTGTCCCATAGGGTTTCCAAGGCTATAATCTTTACGGGAGCAGACTGCCACGTCTTTCTCCCACAGAGAGGCTGGTGGGTTCAAACCACTGACCTTCCAGTTAGCAGCTGAGCACTTTAACCACTGCATCACCAGGGCCCCAATCTAACATAATTAGGGGAGTATTAATTAGAGATTTCCTCTTCTGTGTCTTTCAGACTAAGAATATTCAGATTTCTCAACTGACTATATATAGAGACAGTATAAGGATGAAAAGTACTCTGGAGAGTTATTCTCAGTTCCACTTTTCTCTCCCTCTATATCCATAGCTGTATCTAGACTTAATCACACAGTCAACTTCAAATCCATTTCCTCTTCAGTCACCATATACTCCAGGTCCTATCTCAGTTTTATGGAGCCTGCAGATAGGATCTCAGGAAGGTGGTTAGAATTGAAAATAGTGAATGGGATGAAGGGACTACCTGCATTCATTATTCTTATCACCATTCCCATTATTTGTATATTTGTTCTAGCAACAAACGCAAAACTTGGCAGGAACAGAGAAATAAATGTTACCAAATACCACCCTTATCAGTTTTGAATAGTAATGTAAAACGTGTTCTAATAAGAACTCTGCAAAACATATTTGAACTCGATACTGCAGATGCCGGTGGACAGGACAAATAATCATTATAAATGCTCTTATCATTTTTCTCTTCTGTCACTGGGTTTGATGGTCATAGCTTGATCAGCATCATAAACAGAGGTGAGAACAACTTCATACCTCATTCCTGATACACTGATTAGACACCACTAGAAAAAGTCAAAATCATTTATACTAACCATGTTAGTACAGATGAATGAGGTGTACCAGGAGAAACAGAAAGAAGTTAAAAGGTTTGAAATTTCTGAAAAGTTAAAAAAAAAAGATAATAATGTATGACCCTATTCAGCAATCAACCTGCTTTGTTTATTGCAAAGAACGGCAACAGGCACACAGTAGGCTTTTTAATATTTGATGATTAAATGAATATATGAACCAATTTTCCTTGGGCAGAGTAAAGAAAGTGATCATTAAACCAGAAGGAACCTCATGTGATAATCTCATCGTGTTCCCTGTCTTCCCTAATCAGATATTGGCAGTTCTGGAGTGGCCTTAGAGATCCGTCTACTTCTATTCTCTAATAAGATGAGGAATCGAAGGCTTCACACTTTCAATGGGTACAAACAAAATACCCCCTTTATAGAATTCTGCAGACAGTAGGTCCACAGCCTTCAATTATTAGTATCCTATGGGAACTTGCTAAAAAGAGAGGCTGTAGCTATGTAGTGGGACTGTGACCCACCTTAAAATAATGGCTTGGAATTCCCAAATGACTTCATTCTACAGAGGATGGCATTACAGTGAGACTTTTATTTTAACACAAGTTAAAACACTTGCTCAACAGCGATCGCTTAGGGTATTTTAGAAACAACTACTCACACCAATCTCAGTAAGATCTTGTATCATGTATTTATTCCAGAAAAATCTGTCATCAACCTGGAAAAAGAAGAGAATAAGCAGTTCAGAAACACGTTATTTAAGTTTTCCTATAAAAGCCAAACGGGTCTGTACATTGTCCGGAGGGCAAACCCTGCTCTGAGGTTAGCAGTACCTTCTGCCAGAGGGGGCGGCCGTCCCTCTCCCCAGTGCTCTGCCTCTGCACTGAATTGGTCAGGTCATAGGTCAAGCTATAGTAAAAGGATTCCGAGTCCACGAACATCTTCAGCAACTCCTCAAGTAATCTCCTCTCCAACTTCTCCTTTTCTTTACTTTCCTTAACCTATGAGAAATGACATCTACTATTATTACAGGAATAAAATGTAAAGTATTATGTAGATAACACACAGCTTCCTAAGAGAGAACTGAAAATAATCCCAAAAGGAGGAGTGTGCTGTCACAGTATGGAGAGAGCAATTAGAGTCACATAACAATGTATGTATAAATTTTTGTATGGAAAAAAATAAAAAAATAAGTAAAAATTAAAAAATCACACATGCTACATGTAGTGTGAGATTCTGGACTGGATCCTGGAAAAGAAAAAGGACATTAGGGGAAAAACTGGTGAAATCCAAATAAAGTCTAAAGTTCAGTTAATTGTATTGTGCCAACGATAATTTCTTAGTTTTGATAAATATACTAAGGTTATGTAAGATGTTAACATTACGGGAAGTTGTGTGCAGGGTATACAGGAACTCTGGACCATCTTTGCAACTTTTCTGTAAACTAAAAACTATTCTAAAATTAAAAGTTTTATTAAAAATATCCATACAATAAAACATTATTCAACCACAAAAAAAAAAGAAAATAATCCCAAGGACATGCAGAGACAATACGGCAAAGGGTTTTGAAAATAAACTTACTGGCAGGAAAATTAGCCCCTAATTTAAAACTAATCAAAAATGCACTCCAAGTTGTATCAATCAAACTCTTACTTTCTTTTTATTAGGTGCAGACACATTGGATTTAATATGCGTAAAGGTCTTCAGTAGAAACTTTGAGTCATCGGGAGATGGTATAATCTTCTCCGGTTTATTAATTCCAAAATGATGCTTCTTACAGAGCTAAATAATTAGAGAGAAAGATGATTCATTAGTATTAATATCTGCTTGTTGAATGTTCAAGTATGAGTGAAGAAGTGATGGCTATTGCTCATGCATTTTAGTTAAAAGTAAGCCTCGAGGGTTAGTAAAATGACCAAGAAGACAACTGATGTTAGGAAACACAGCTGTGGTTTCAATGATTAGAAAGTTACAGTGGAGGGGAAGACACAAAGAATACAGGGCAGGGTATACTTAGGATTTAGAGGTGGGAAATTCAGGTTAGGACCATAACTATAGTAAGTTCATGCCTAACATAGCTGAAAAACAAAATGTTCTAGCTGAGGTTATTAATGTTTCAAAAATTGGTGTCTAAGATTAAAAATACTGCAAAACACATTTGCTATGCTTCAGGGTTATTATTTCACAGATATCTGTGATAAATATTCATTAATGCAAGTTGACTATTTTGGTTGAGACGATGTTTTAAGAGTGCTCTATTGGGAATCTTAAAAGATGGACATTTCAATCACTCCCTCTCTTCCCCAATGAAATACACATAATAATACACACTCTTTGGGTCCAGAGATTTTTTAAATTTTAAGACGCAGTAATTAGGGGCTACAGGAAATGTACCATCCAACTGACTAGGGTGAAGAAGAGGATGGGAACGTGAACATGGCTTTGTTAAGACGAAAAAGGCACAGAAGTTCTAAAGAAGGCTACTTGGTTAAATCAAGGGTTTTACATACAATTTCACGTGGCTCAGCATACAAAGCAAATATTCAGAAAGGTACACAAGAATTCTATTAACCATATGCAGACCAATCCATTTTTTCAACACACTAGTTTTATAGCTCCACTAAGTAGTAGACTCCTATTAACAAGAGTTAACAGTCACTAAATGCTTACTATTATTGGTGTCTTACTTACAGAATAACTATTATCAGATGATGAACAGGATGATGGAAAAATTAATGAGGAGACTAAAATTCAAACTTTGATTATAAATGTAAAAACAAAACAAACCAAACGCCATCTATGTTTGATCAAATTTGGAAGTGGAGACTGATAACTGGACCAAGTTTTCAGATGCTATGGAACCTCCAAATGACTTTGTCTTTTTCAAAATTATGACTAATAAAAACTCTATTCACATGGGTCTCACAACATGATTACAACTTTACACTGCTCCTGCCCTAATGTTAAAGACAAGGGAACTAAAGATGAAGTAGAAAAGACTGACAGTCCTGCCAAAACGGAGCTAACTTAATTTCCCTTCAAACAGTGAAACTAACAAGATCTTAGGTTGATGGAGAAGGAGAGAAGAACTAAGTACACAGACACACCTCCAGCGACTCTCCCCTTTCTCAGCTGAATCACTGCCCTCAGCATACAAATGTAAGTGGTAGCCCCAGATTTACACGTGGGCCAGGTAAGTAGTCCTGGGAAAACCATCACTCCCCTCTATCAACATATCACACCCCCCACTAGCACCTTCCTTGGGAGAATATCACTGGGACAGCAGAGAAGCATTTTAAAGATGCTTTTTAGTCCCCTGCTGCTGTTTCTGCTTGTAGCACTAAGCAATTGTTGGTTAGCAATTTTTATATAGAATGTTAGTAATTATCTAGTCATATTAATAACACTGTCTTTCACAAAATCTGAAGACATGGCCAAACCTAGTTACAGATTGCTGCAATTTTAGTATTCAAAACAGGATATTATGCATTCAAATCAGCAAAATTTCCCCAAAAGGATGAATAAAAAACTATTCTAAAGATATAACTATTTTAAAACAAATCTGTAACAGCATTCCTATTCTGCACCCACCCTTTCCTCACTCCCAGAAAAAGGGGGGTACAGTAGGTTTTTCTCTTCAAGGCTAATTTCCTCCTTGTATCTCCTATTGGATTAGGGCCTTGCCTCACCATTCACTCCCTCTCTCCTCTGTTCCAACCTTTCTTTCTAACGGCTCCTTTCCTGCCACCTATAAACATGTTTAGTATGCCAGAACTTTTTCGTTTAAATCCATTCTTCAACCCTGGAATTCCCACTGGGAGTCAGCAGGGTTCAAACAGTGTCACAGTTAGCACAGTCATTGGACCTGTGAGGACTACAGTCTGACTGGGGTAGGTTAAAGAATGAAGGCCCCAATTAAGTTTGGGCAGACTGAAACAAGTAACCTCCTCAGCTTTGAAAAGGATAAAGCTTTTCTCTCTTCTATGGATGTCCTCTCCACGCTGTTTCTTCCTCTGATCCCTAGGGCACCAATCACTCTGGGCTCTTTCCCACCTCTGAATATTCTTTCTCAGTCTCCTTTGTTGGTGTCTCTTTCTGTCCCTAAGATGTTGGTGTTTCCCAATGTTCTATCCTTAGTTCTCTTCTCATTCTTCATGCTGTGTCTAAAAAATTTCATCTTCTTTCATCAGGTCAACTACCACTGTATTTGTTGACTCATTCTTTTACCCTGAGTTCACGACTCATATATTCAACATTTCCCCGTCACTGACACACTAGTCAACATCTGTTTCCCAAATCTTGTTCCTCCTCTGGCATGCCCTTGTCAGGTAACAGCTGACCCACTGGATCACTTAAGCAAGGCCTTGGCATCATCCTCCATTATTCTCCTTAAAGTTTTTCCTACCAACCCAACCACTTCATGGCCATTGCTACTGTGTTAATTTAGACCTTCATCTTTTGTCTGGACCAGTGTTTCTCAAAGCAAGTTCTCCCCCATGGTAGACCCATCATCGCAGACCCAGTATGGCAGAGGAGAATTCTTGTTTATGCAGGATTATCCCACATAGTACAGACAACCTAACAGCTTCCTTTCTCATGAGCTAAGGAGTCCCACACTAGCACCAAGCTGCAAGTAGTGAGCTTGGCCCCAGGTCCTCATCTCCCCATTTGGCCTTTTACTCCCCTTTATTTACAGTGTAGGGGACAAATTTCTAACTGTCACGCCTGCTTCTGGACCCAGAACCCAAGTGGCCAGTGCCTTCAGTTCTTTGCACTGTGCAATTTCCGGTCCACAGGGATGCTACTTCCCTCTGAGCCCGGCAATGTCTCCTGTTTTTCTATTTTTTACCTATCCTCATACTGTGGTTGGAACATAATTGGTATAGGCCCATTATCCCTTAACTTCCTTATCCACAACTCCAAAATGCCAAAAACTCTGAAACCTGATAGTTTTTAAAAAGTTTGTTGCAAACTCATTAAATGGCAAAACATGCCCTGAACTGATATGAGGTTATGGATAGTCAACGCTGACCTCCTTTAGTATGAATATTCATGAGTCTTTAAGAAATATTAATGTGTTAGATTGTGGGGATAATGCTTTAGACTCACTAAGATATATAAAATACTTGGAATAACCTTTTGAAAATCCCCAAAACTCTGAATTCTAAACCAAATATGGCCCTAAAGGTTTCAGATACATCAGTACAGATCTGCAGAGCAAAGCACAAACTCAGACTTTAACCAGAAGTCTTTCTCTGTCTCTTAAAACTAATTTTTCTAAATAGAAACTAAAATTATTTTAGATACACACATTTTCAAAGAATATTTTAGAAGCTTCTACATAGTTATCTTTAGAAAAGATAAGACAGACCACTATCTTTCTGAAAGGGTTAAATTCAGTCCTGCCAAAAAATAGGAGTAGAGAAAATTACCTCTTGGGATCCCTTCCAGTCCTACGATGTTTTGTTTAAACAAAGCCCGTGGGATTACAAGGTATAGGGTTGACAGTGGGATCACATTCCCTTTTCCAGAGGCCCAGCCAGTTTTGTGTAGTATGTGCTTAGGACCTTATCACAACTTTGATATACGTGATCTGAGAAAGAAAACCACCACCGCAGGCCCCACGATACGCTCCCCTGCTCTTTCTATTGTTGTTACAACTTACGTTTCACAACCAAGATTAAGGACTGATGGTGCTGCTGCTATTTAAGAAAAGGAAAACAAACTGTTTTACTTTAAAAGTTTGTATCTAGCTATATCCATCTGGAACTAAAATTTTAAACAGATGTCTAATGGGAAACTAAATATGGAAAACGATGCAGTTATCTATTAAGACGATGAGATAAAGCAAACAAGATATGCAGGCTTGGAATATAAGCCTACAAAACTTTAAGGGGTGTTTTTTTCAAAAGAAAGAACATCTATGTTCTCAATTTATTTGAACCTCATGATTCTTCATACCCTATATAGATCATTTTAAAAGACTGGCACAACGCTTTGGAAAATAGTCTAGCAGTTCCTCGAAAAGTCAAAGTTACCATATGATTCAACAATTTTATTCCCAGGTATAAATCCAAGAGAAATGAAAACATATGTCTATACCAAAAATCTATACATGAATGCTCACAGCAGCATTATTCATAATAGCCCAAAAGCAGAAATAACATAAATATCTATCAGCTAATAAAAGGATAAATAAAATGTGGATATATCCATATAATGGAATATTATTCGGCCATAAAAAGGAATGCAGTACTGATACATAATACAACATGTTGAACCTTGAAAACATTATGCTAAGTTGAAGAAGCCAGTCATAAACGATCACATACTGTATTATTTCATTTATATGAAATGTCGAGATACGCAAATCCAGAGATTAAAAGCAGATCAGTGGTTGCCTAGGGCTGAGAGGAAGGAAGGAAATGGGGAGTAACTGCTAATGGATATGGGGTTTCTTTCTGGGACGATGAAAATGTTCTAAAATTGATTGTGATGATGGTTGCACAATTCTGAGAATATACTATGAACTACTGAATTGTGCACTTTAAATGAGAGAATTTTATGGTATGTGAATTACAGCTCAATAAAGCTGTTATTTTAAAACTGGCGAACAAATAAAACATATACTTGAAATAAAAAGGCAACTGAGGCTAGAAAACTAGAAATTTCTATGAATACTAGACTCTGAAACGAATTGCTTCTGCTCCAATTACAGAAGTCAGGCTAGACCCTTGCAAAGCAGAAACAGTGACCCTGCTAAAGAGCCTGAGGGTCCTGCTGGGAAAGAATGAAAGCAGCAGGCTAGTCAAAGTGATACACAAGCCTCCTAAGACAAAAGAATCAGTTTTTTTTAGAAACGTCTTTTTATGTGCATGAAATATGTATGTTCATGAAGAAATAACAGAATAAAAGTAGGAGAAAATATGTAAAAAAAAAAAAAAAAAAAAACACTATCCTGAAAAATTGCTCCTCTAAAGAGCTTGGGGCAAATGGAAACAACCATTAAAACTCACCAGAATACTGACAATGATTATATCTAAGTAGTGGGATTTTTTTTCTCCTCCTTCACAATTTACTGTATAATCAGAAAAACGAGGCTCCTGAAAGCTCCTTTTAAATGGAGCTGTATGGGAGCTGAAACAAGGATCCCAGAGAATTAAATTAACATGTAGGAAAAAAGCAAGTGATTCCTGATTTTCAACATAGCTGTTCTTCGCCCCTCCTCCTATGATTCACTGTGTAAAGCCCTTTTGCCATAAAACAGGATTTAAAGGAAGGGAAAAATGCTTAAATGCAAATTTTAAAAATTACATTCTCTTGAGAGAAAGGAACAGCAAACTATTTGCTAAAACAGGATTCGGAAATGCTTTCTTTATAGTGACTTTTACCCTTAATTAGCAAGCGTTAACATATTTCAGCCCTTCACATGGAACATAAGCTTTAGTGGCCCTGATACGTGCTGCAGCTTACACAGTCCAACAGTCCTGTAAAAACACTCAACCATGTCATGGGGGGAGGGCTCATTTTCATATGTATTAATTTGAAGACATTCTCTTTCACTCAAGAATATCAAGAAAGAAAAGGATAAGTCTGAAGCATAAAGAAGTCCTCAAAGCTTAAATAATACTTACTCTTTTGTGTTTAAAAATTTCATGTAAATGTTATTTCCTAAGTTTTTTTATTTTAAACAATGAATGGAATCACTAGCCCTAGCAATCTCAGCGGCTAGTCTCAGAAATGTTCCAGATTGGTGGCCAAGAAGGGTATCAGAAAATCTCCCTGAAAAGTGTAAGAGGGGTTCCAATCTTCTCTGGATGAGGAGTGACTTAATATCTCCAGGGCTGGGAGTGTAGAACCATCAAGGGAATGACTGCAGGGGGACGAGGTGCTGGGCAAGCTGGTCTCCTGCTCTAAATCTAACTGCCAGGGCCCCCAGCTGTCTGCTCAAACCAGAGTGCCAGCCAGGGGGTGCTCACCCTCAAGGGAGACGTCCTAGGCAGCAAGCCATGCTGAACTTTCAATCTGTCAGCAACACCATTCAAAAGACATTAATCACAAATTTATTGGCTTAGTAAACTAACGCAATTCTTGCTTGTCTGGCTGTTCTTCATTAAAGTAAGATGCAAACAAAAAATGCAAACATTTGCTTTTAATAGGTCTAATTGCCGTCTGGAAACCCTGGTGGCGTAGTGGTTAAGTGCTATGGCTGCTAACCTAAAGGTCAGCAGTTTGAATCTACCAGGCACTCCTTGGAAACTCGGGGCAGTTCTACTCTGTCCTGTAGGGCCTCTATGAGTTGGAACCTCTGTGGGGCAGTTCTCCTCTGTCCTGTAGGGTCGCTATGAGTTGGAACTGACTTGATGGCAATGGGTTTTGTTTTGTTTTTTAATTGCCATCTAAGTTACTTGCCTCTGGATCAGCGATAGGGAATAGTGTTCTAGCAGAAATACCAATGAAAGCAGAATAAAAAGTACTCTAGTCTCTTTTTTAATTCCTGTAACAAATATTTAAAATCAAGGCCCTCTTAATTTTGTTTTAATGTTTCTTAAAATCAGATTGTAGAATTTCTAGTGAAATCTGAAGCATAAAAATACTCATATTTTTACTTATTTTTTAAACGATTTAATCCTGCCCCTAAACTTCCTCCGCAAGAACTCAGCATGGAAAAACATGTGGTACTATGTTACCTACTGTTCAGGTAACAGGGAGGCAGCTCAGCAGAGTGACACAGAACCGGACTACCGGAGTCCAGGTCCAAACCCTATCATGTGCCAACTATGTGGCTTAATCCTGGCCAACCCTCCTTTCCTTATCTGTACAGCGTGGATCAGAACAGTCCCCATCTTATAGAGTGGTCTCAGGGACTAAGTATGATAGCCTATGTAACCTACAAGGCCTGCCTGGCACACAATAAACAAAACAGGACTCTAGCCGAGTGCTGACAGTCCCTACATGCAAATCCGACACTGACATCTGACAGGACACAAGTGCTCCTGTGGGTGTCCTCTACCAGGAGGCGGCACAGAGGGCTGGAAAAACACCAGTCCTAGCACTCTCAATACTTTGACCTTAAGGCGCTCTACTTGTGGGCTTGGTTTCCTCCCTGGAAAATGAAAAGACTGCACTAGATCAATGGTTTTCTTTCTTTTAAAAAAAAATTTTTTTTAATGACAAAAGTAATAATGCCTAGAAAAATTTCGACAAATATAGACAAAACAGGATAGCGTAAAAGTTAAATCCTCCCTTCTTGATTCCCCTGCTCCCAAATCAGTACAGTTTGTGCAGAGCCTAGGGGGTCCCCTGGAAGAGGGAGGCTTCCCAGGAGAGGTCAAGTGGACAGAGCCCCAAGGATCCCCCATTACCACCTCAACCAAAGCAGCTCTGCTTTTATGTGTTTTATATACTAGATTTTACAAATTTCAAGACAAGGGCTCCACTAAAAATAAGAAGTTTGAAAATCACAGGATTAAATTATTTTAACGATATTATCCAGCTCTAGGAAATCCCTGGGTGGTGAAAACGTTTAACGTGCTCAGCTGCTAACCAAAAGGCTAGAAGTTCAAGTCCACCCAGAGGTGCCTCGGAAGAAAAGCCTGGAGAACTACTTCTGAAAAATCAGCCATTGAAAACCCTATGGAGCACAGTTCTGCTCTGACACACATGGGGTCACTATGAGTCGGAGTCGACTCAATGGCAACTGCTAATCCAGCTTTAAAACTGCATGATTCTGGCCTACTAAACCAAATCCTCATCTTTGCTATTACATTTATATCTAATTTCTGTAAAATTTCCTGTGATTTCACCTTACCTCTAGCTCAAGATCCTGAGGCTCCATTTCAGAAAGTGATAGCACAGCAATTTTGGTAATTTTACAGACTTCATGGTCTCCTGGAAGTTTGCCCACCACTGCTTTCTGCCGAATTAGAATAAGCCACCATGGAAGATCTGAAAGAAAAATGACTTATCAATAGCTGCTATGTAGAGTGCCAATGTCCTGGCAAGATGATGATAAATAATCTAACAACAACAACAACAAAAATGCACACATTTAAAAGATACAACTTGTTAAAGTAAAACACAAAGAAAGATGTAAAAATGGCCCGTCTTGTTATTGTGAGGCGCCATCGAGTCGATTCCGACTCACAGTGACCCTGTGCACAACAGAATGAAACATGGCCTAGTCCTGCGCCATCCTCACAACTGTTGTTACGTGTCAGCCCACTGTTTCAGTCACTGTATCAATCCATCTCGTTGAGGGTCTTCCTCTTTTTTGCTGACCTACTTTACCAAGCATGATGTCCTTCTCCAGGGACTGATCCCTTCTGATAACATGTCCAAAGTACGTGAGAAGAAGTCTTGCCATCCTCACTTCCAAGGAACACTCTGGCTGTATTTCTTCCAAGACAGGCTTGTTCATCCTTCTGTCAGTCCATGGTATATTCAATATTCTTCACTAACACCATAATTTAAAGGCAACAATTTTTCTTCAGTTTTCCTTATTCATCGTCCAGCTTTTGCTTGCATATGAGGAGACTGAAAACACCATGGTTGGGTCAGGCACACCTTAGTCCTCAAAGTGACATCTTTGCTTTTTTACACTTTAAAGAGATCTTTTGCAGCAGATTTGCCCAATGCAATGCATCGTTTGATTTTGTGACTGCTGCTTCCATGGGTGTTCTGTGGATCCAAGAAGAATGAAATCATTGACAACGTCAATCTTTTCTCCATTTATCATGATGTTACCTACTGGTCCAGTTGTGAGGATTTTTGTTATCTTTATGTTGAGGTGTAATCCATACTGAAGGCTGTGGTCTTTCATCTTTATCAGTAAGTGCTTCAAGTCCTCTTCGCTTTCAGCAAGCAATGCTGTGTCATCTGCATACCGCAGGCTGTTAATGAGTCTTTCTCCAATCCTGATGCCTCGTTCTTTTTCATATAGTCCAGCATTTCGGACTATTTGCTCAGCACAGCATACAGATGGAATAAGTATGGTGAAAGGATACAACCCTGACCACACACTTTTCCTGACTTTAAACCACACAGTATCACCTTGTTCTGTTCAAATGACTGTCTCTTGATCTATGTACAGGTTCCTCATGAGCACAATTAAGTGTTCTGGAATTCCTATTCTTCGCAATGTTATCCATAATTTGTTATGATTCACACAGTTGAACGCCTTTTCATAGTCAATAAAACACAGGTAAACAACCTTCTGGTGTTCTCTGCTTTCAGCCATGATCCATCTGACATCAGCAGTGATATACCTCATTTCACATCCTCTTCTGAATCCGGCTTGAATTTCTGGCAGTTCCCTGTCAATGTACTGCTGCAACTCCTTTTGAATGATCTTCAGCAAAATTTTACTTGCATGTGATATTAATGATATTGTTCGAAAATTTCCACATTCTGTTGGATCACTTTTCTTTGGAATGGGCACAAATATGGATCTCTTCCAGTTGGTTGGCCAGGTAGTTGTCTTCCAAATTTCTTGGCATAGGCGAGTGGGCACCTCCACAGCACTGCATCCGTTTGTTGAAACATCTCAACTGGCATTCCATTGATTCCTGGAGAAGCCTTGTTTTTCCCCAATGCCTTCAATGCAGCTTGGACTTTTTCCTTCAATGCCATCAGTTCTTGACCATATGCTACCTCCTGAAATGGTTGAATGTCAACCAGTTCTTTTTGGTACAGTGACTCTGTGTATTCCTTCCATCTACTTTTGATGTTTCCTGCATCATTCAATATTTTGCCCACAGAATCCTTCAAAACTGCAATTTGAGGCCTGAATTTTTTTTTTTTTTTTTAGTTCTTTCGGCTTTAAGCATGTAAAAAGATACTTAATTGAGTGTGTTGGGTGCTGTCTAGTTGATTCAAACTCACAGCAACCCTACAGGACAGAGTAGAACTGCCCCAACAGGGGCAGTTATGGGAGTAGATCAACAGGTCTTTTCTCCTGCAGAGCTCCTGGTGGGTTCAAACAGCCAAGCTTTTGGTTAGCAGCCCAGTGCTTAACCACTGCACCACCAGTGCTCCTTTCATTCATAATTACCTGTTGCCATCAAGTTGATTCCAACTCATAGCGACCCTAAGGACAGAGTAGAAATGCCCCATAGGGTTTCCTAGGCTGTAATATTCATGGAAGCAGACTGCCACATCTTTCTCCCAAGGAGTGGCTGGTGGGTTTGAACCACCCACATTTCGGTTAGGAGCTGAGCACTTAACCACTGCGCAACCAGGGCTCCTTTTCACTCATAACTAGGGAAACGGAAATGAAAACATTTACATCATTTCTCACTTATCAGATTGGGGACGATTAAAAAGTATGACAACACATCCTGTTAGCAAGGCTATGAGGAAATAGGCACACTGGTACAGTGTGGGTGGGAATACAAACTGGCACTTTTCTGGAGGGAAGGTTCACAATATCACAATACCAAACAATATACCAGAAGCACTTACTTTTTGATCCAGCAATCCCACTCCTAGGAATCTGCCCTGAAGATACACTACAAAGATATATACTCAAGTCTATTCATTGCAGCAGTTTGTAATTGTGAAATATTGGAAACAACCTACATGCCCACACATGGGAGAGTGGCTGAATCAACAATAGCACATCCACACAATGGAGTACTCTGCAGCTGAGAGAAGAATGAAGAGTTCCATGAACTGATAAGGAGCGGTTCCTGAATATATTATAAAGTAAAGAAATCAAAGTGCAAAGGTAGCTAGAGTACGCTACCCTTCATGTAAGAAAGAAGAAGATATAATATACATGTATCTGCTCATCAGGGGGAAGGGGACATAAACGATAAATCAGAAATTACTGAGATCGGTTACTGACACATTAGTTGGAGACAGCGAAGGAGGAGGAAGAAGACCAGACAAGCCAACATTTAGAACCATGTGGTTATCCTCCTCATTATTATTGGTTTCACCAAGGTTTTTTCCTATTCTTTGAGATTTTCTAAGTAAGTAATACTATTTCTTTTCTTTACAACATATATATTTATTCTTTCACTTTTTGTATTGTATCTAAAGTCTATGCTTTTTTCATGAGGTAGAAACAAAGCTGTAGCAAATGAAAAGTACCAAACACAGAGTAAGAGTTCAATGTCAATCTCCTCTCTGAGTGTTGTCAGTTTTACACATTGATCAAAAAGAAAAATCAACCGAACAGTAAAATGGATGAGGAAATTGATATCTACTAGTTATAATCTAAGTAATCGAACCTTAACTTCCTTCTTCTTTGGAAAATGGTATGCTGATAAGCTTCCTGGAATTTTTTTTCCCCTCCCAACTTAGCTTTAAATTTCCTTGATAAAGAAGGCATAAAAGAAAACATTGATTAAATTTGATTAGGCTAGGATCAAAAACTTCAGCATAGCAGAACAAAGTTAAAAGGCAAACTAGAAAAAAAAATTTTGCAGTCAAAAAACTAATCTCCCTATTTTATAAAGAGTTCCCAAAATCTGAAAAGAAAAAGACAAATGATCCAAGAGAAAAATGAGCCAAACATACGCATACACAAGTCAGACAAAAGGAAACGCAAGTGGCTGTAAAGATATGAAAACATCCTCAACCTCATTTATAACAAGTGAAATGCACATTAAAACTACACTGAGACATCATCATTCACACTAATGAAATACAAAAATGTATTTTCTATCACACTGGAAAAATTCAAAAAATGTTATTATGCAATTTGTATGGCTGTGGGTAAACAGACATTGTTGTGAGAATGTAAATTTATACAATCTCTATGGGGACAACTTAGGAATATCTATCAAAATCATAAATGCTTCTACCCTTTGATGGAACAATTCTGGTTCTAGTAATTTATCCTAAAGATATGCTGACAAATGAGGGAAGCTACAAAGGTACAAGGTTATTCACAGCAGCATTATTTATCATAAAGTAAGATACAAAACAGGCTAAATTATGATACTTCCATACAGTGCAATATTATACAGATATTAGTGTGCTAGCTTTTATGTGTGTCTGTCATTGTGTCATACTGCGGTGGCTTGTGTGTTGCTGTGATACTGGAAGCTTTGCCACTGGTATTTCAAATACCAGCAGGGTCACCCTTGGTGGACACGTTTCAGCTGAGCTTCCAGACTAAGACAGACTAGGAAGAAGGACCTGGCAGTCTACTACTTCTGAAAAAATTAGCCAGTGAAAACTTTATGAATAGCAGCAGAACACTGTCTGATATAGTACCGGAAAATGAGCCCCTCAGGTTGGTAGGCACTCAAAAGACAACTGGGGAAGAGCTGCCTCCTCAAAGTAGAGTCAACCTTAATGACGTGGATAGAGTCAAGCTTTTGGGACCTTCATTTGCTGATATGGCACAACTCAAAATGAGAAGAAACAGATGCAAACATCCATTAATAATCATAATATGGCATGTACAAATTATGAATCTAGGAAAATTGGAAATTGTCAAAAATGAAATGGATATCCTAGGCATTAGTGAGCTGAAATGCACTGGTATTGGCCATTTTGAATCACACAATCCTATGGTTTATATGCCGGGAATGACAAATTAAAGAGGAATGGCATCACGTTCACCGTCAAAAAAGAACACTTCAAGATCTATCCTTAAATACAATGCTGTCAGTGATAGGATAATATCCATACACCTACAAGGAAGACCAGTTAATACAACTATTATTCAAATTTATGCACCAACCACTAAGAGCAAAGATGAAGAAACTGAAGATTTTTACCACTTCTGCAGTCTGAAATCGATCAAACATGCAATTAAGATGGATTGATAATTACCGGCAGTTGGAAAACAAAGAAGGATTGGTAGTTGGAAAATATGGCCTTGGTGATAGAAACAACACCAGAGATCACATGATATTATTTTGCAAGACCAAAGACTTTTTCATTGCAAATACTTTTTTTCAACAACATAAACGGCAACTATACATGTGGATCTCACCGGATGGAATACACAGGAATCAAATCAATTACATCTGTGGAAAGAGACGATGGAAAAGCTCAATATCATCAGTCAGAATAAGGCCAGGGGCCAACTGCAGAACAGACCATCAAATGCTCATATGCAAGTTGAAGCTGAAGAAAATTAGAACAAGTCTGCAAGAGTCAAAGTACAACCTTGAGTATATCCCACCTGAATTTAGAGACCATCTCATGAACAGATTTGATGCAATGAACACTAATGACGGAAGACCAGACGAGTAGTGGAACAACATAAAGGACATCATACATGAAGAACGCAAGAGGTCATTGAAAAAACAGGAAAGAAAGAAAAGATCAAAATGGATGTCAGAAGAGACTCTCAAACTTGTCCTTGAACGCAGAGCAGCTAAAACAAAAGGAAGAAATGATGAAGTAAAAAGCCGAACAGAAGATTTCAAAGAGCAGCTTGAGAAGATAAAGTATTATAAGGAAATGTGCAAAGACCTGGAGACAGAAAACCAAAAGGGAAGAACATGCCTGGCATTTCTCAAGCTGAAAGAACTGAAGTAAAAAGTCAACCCTCAAGTTGCAATACTGAAGGATTCCACGGGGAAAATATTAAATGACACAGGAAGCATCAAAAGAAGATGGAAGGAATACACAGAGTCACTGTACCAAAAAGAACTGGTCAACGTTCAACCTTTCCAGGAGGTAGCACACGATCAAGAAGCGATGCTACTGAAGGAAGAGGTCCAAGCTTCACTGAAGGCATTGGCAAAAAACAAGCCTCCAGGAATTGATGGAATTATCAGTTGAGATGTTTCAACAAACAGATGCAGCATTGGAAGCACTCACTCGTCTATGCCAAGAAATTTGGAAAACAGCTACCTGGCTAACGAACTGGATGAGAACCACATCTGTACTCATTCCAAAGAAAGGTGATCCAACAGAATGCAGAAATTATTGAAAAATATTAATATCATACACAGTAAAATTTTGCTGAAGATCATTCAAAAGCAGCTGCAGCAGTACATCACAGGGAACTGTCAGAAATTCAAGCCAGATTCTGAAGAGGTTGTGGAACAAGGATACCACTGCTGACTTCAGATGGATCATGGCTGAAAGCAGAGAATACCAGAAAGATGTTTACCTGTGTTTTATTGACTATGAAAAGGCATTCAAACTGTGTGCATCATACAAATTATGGATAACACTGAGAAGAATGAAAATTCCAGAACACTTAATTGTGCTCGTGAGAAACCTGTACT
This sequence comes from Trichechus manatus latirostris, assembly GCF_000243295.1. NCBI lineage: Eukaryota > Metazoa > Chordata > Mammalia > Sirenia > Trichechidae > Trichechus > Trichechus manatus. The sequence continues at coordinate 10,166,786 of NW_004443967.1, read as the reverse complement.
TAGACCAAGAGGCAGTCATTCTAACAGAACAAGGGGATACTGCGTAGTTTAAAGTCAGGAAGGGTATGCGTCAGGGTTCTATCCTTTCACCATACTTATTCAATCTATATGCTGAGCAAATAATCCAAAAAGCTGGACTGTATGAAGAAGAGCACGACATCAGGACTGGAGGAAGATTCATTAACACCTGCGATATGCAGATGACACAACCTTGCTTGATGAAAGTGAAAAGGATTTGAAGCACTTACTGATGAAGATCAAAGACCACAGCCTTCAGTATGGATTACCCCTCAACATAAAGATAACAAAAATCCTCACAAATGGACCAATAAGCAATATCATGATAAACAGAAAAAAGATTGAAGTTGTCAAGGATTTCATTTTACTTGGATCCAC